>NC_089837.1:455835699-456148776 GCF_035609145.1 Eleutherodactylus coqui | reverse complement strand
AGGGGCCCGAGAACAGTTCCTGGGAGTGTTCCCGCTCCTGAGCAGGTGTCATTGTAGTGGACTGAGGAGGCTGGGAGGAAGGAGGAGCAGCAGACAGAGGATTCGGATTGGCAGCAGTGGACGGCGCAGAACTGCGGGTAGACGATAGGTTGCTCGAAGCACTTTCTGCCATCCAGGACAGGACCTGCTCACACTGCTCATTTTCTAATAACCGTCTCCCGCGTGGACCCATTAATTGGGCGATGAATGTGGGGACGCCAGAAACGTGCCTCTCTCCTAATCGCGCAGCAGACAGCTGCGACACACCTGGATCAGGAGCTTGGCCTGTGCCCACACCCTCACTTGGCCCTCCGCGTCCTCGGCCACGTCCACGTCCACGTCCTCTAGGCTTACCCCTACCCCTCAGCATGCTGTATTACCAGTGATTAGATTTCCCAGGCAGGAAATAAATTGGCGCAAGACTGCAGGCCAAATATAATTTTTGCCCTTTTTGGAAAACGAAAGGCCCCACTGCCTCTAGTGAATGAATTATCTAAGTTTAATAACTGTGCTGTGTCCCTGCTTATGTGTCACAGAACGTGAGGGTAGCAGAGTTATTATAACTCTTGGAGAGCAGGTATTTTTTTTCCCAATTAAGGAAAGCAAATGGCGAACCCAGCAGTAAAGCGTAGCTGGGTGCGTATGATTTAGCAATGTTTTTCACGCAGCTCACACGTCTACACAGGCGTAAGGACGGACACAGGCTGGACAAATAGATTTGTTTTCAGTTTTTTCCCACCAACAGGCAGCACTGCGTATATTCAATGAACCTGCGAAGTTTAATAACTGCGCTGTGTCCCTGCTTATGTGTCACAGAACGTGAGGGTAGCAGAGTTATTATAACTCTTGGAGAGCAGGTATTTTTTTTTCCCAATTAAGGAAAGCAAATGGCGAACCCAGCAGTAAAGCGTAGCTGGCTGCGTATGATTTAGCAATGTTTTTCACGCAGCTCACACGTCTACACAGGCGTAAGGACGGACACAGGCTGGACAAATAGATTTGTTTTCAGTTTTTTCCCACCAACAGGCAGCACTGCGTATATTCAATGAACCTGCGAAGTTTAATAACTGCGCTGTGTCCCTGCTTATGTGTCACAGAACGTGAGGGTAGCAGAGTTATTATAACTCTTGGAGAGCAGGTATTTTTTTTCCCAATTAAGGAAAGCAAATGGCGAACCCAGCAGTAAAGCGTAGCTGGGTGCGTATGATTTAGCAATGTTTTTCACGCAGCTCACACGTCTACACAGGCGTAAGGACGGACACAGGCTGGACAAATAGATTTGTTTTCAGTTTTTTCCCACCAACAGGCAGCACTGCGTATATTCAATGAACCTGCGAAGTTTAATAACTGCGCTGTGTCCCTGCTTATGTGTCACAGAACGTGAGGGTAGCAGAGTTATTATAACTCTTGGAGAGCAGGTATTTTTTTTCCCAATTAAGGAAAGCAAATGGCGAACCCAGCAGTAAAGCGTAGCTGGGTGCGTATGATTTAGCAATGTTTTTCACGCAGCTCACACGTCTACACAGGCGTAAGGACGGACACAGGCTGGACAAATAGATTTGTTTTCAGTTTTTTCCCACCAACAGGCAGCACTGCGTATATTCAATGAACCTGCGAAGTTTAATAACTGCGCTGTGTCCCTGCTTATGTGTCACAGAACGTGAGGGTAGCAGAGTTATTATAACTCTTGGAGAGCAGGTATTTTTTTTTCCCAATTAAGGAAAGCAAATGGCGAACCCAGCAGTAAAGCGTAGCTGGCTGCGTATGATTTAGCAATGTTTTTCACGCAGCTCACACGTCTACACAGGCGTAAGGACGGACACAGGCTGGACAAATAGATTTGTTTTCAGTTTTTTCCCACCAACAGGCAGCACTGCGTATATTCAATGAACCTGCGAAGTTTAATAACTGCGCTGTGTCCCTGCTTATGTGTCACAGAACGTGAGGGTAGCAGAGTTATTATAACTCTTGGAGAGCAGGTATTTTTTTTTCCCAATTAAGGAAAGCAAATGGCGAACCCAGCAGTAAAGCGTAGCTGGCTGCGTATGATTTAGCAATGTTTTTCACGCAGCTCACACGTCTACACAGGCGTAAGGACGGACACAGGCTGGACAAATAGATTTGTTTTCAGTTTTTTCCCACCAACAGGCAGCACTGCGTATATTCTATGAATAATAACTGTGTTGTGGCCCTGCCTATACAATTCTTTCCCTGCAGTATCAATGGAGGGTGCAATGCTCTGCAGAGGCGATTTTGAGAAGCCCAAAAAAAATGCAGCACAGCCAACAGCAGCCTGGACAGTACTGCACACGGATAAATATGGCCCTAGAAAGGACCGTTGAGGTTCTTGAAGGCTACACTCACTCCTAACACTCTCCCTGCCTATGCAGCACTTCTGTCCCTAATGCCAGGTGCAACGGTCTGCAGAGGCGATTTTGAGAAAAAAAAAAAAATCCCACTGCTAACAGCAGCCAACACACAGCTATCAGTGGCCCTAATAAGGACCTTTGGGGGGTCTTGAAGCCTACACTAACTACCAATTCTTTCCCTACAGCAGCTCCGGTATAAACAGCACTGTCCCTCATCTAACTCACACCGCATCTGAGGCGAGCCGCGGGAGGGGCCGACTTTTATATTAGGCGAACACCTGATCTCCCCAGCCACTCACAGCAGGGGGGTGGTATAGGGCTTAAACGTTGCAGGGGGAAGTTGTAATGCCTTCCCTGTCTTTCAATTGGCCAGAAAAGCGCGCTAACGTCTCAGGGAAGGAAGTGAAAGTAACCAGAACACCGCATGGTGTTCGTCACGAATAACGAACATCCCGAACACCCTAATATTCGCACGAATATCAAGCTCGGACGAACGCGTTCGCTCATCTCTAATTATTATGATATGTAACTCTATATAGTTATTAAGGCCTTATTCTACAAAATTGTAATATACATGTATCTCAATCGTAGTATAAATATAGGAATCAAGGGCTTATTCTGCAAAATTTTCATTTCAATAAAAATGATCTGCCAGGAAGAGAAACAAACTATGGATCTATATTGGCCATGGGCCTTTAGACACTACCCTGATGCCCAAATTCCAAAAAATACCATGAATGTGAATATGGTTTAACAGTGTAAATCTACTGGCTCTAGTAAAGTCTTCTCAGGGAAAATTAATCCTAAAACACCCTGTTAGAGATGAGCGAGCATACTCGCTAAGGACAATTACTCGGGTGCCGGCGCGGGTGACAGGTGAGTTGCGGCAGTGAGCAGTGGGGATCGGGGGTGGGGGGAGAGAGGGAGAGAGAGATCTCCCCCGTACGTTCCCCCCTGCTCTCCCCTGCCACCCCCCGCCGGCACACGAACCTTTTCTTCCGAGCGGGCAGGTACTCGCTAAGGGCAATGCTCGATCGAGTAATTGTCCTTAGCGAGTATGCTCGCTCATCTCTACACCCTGTGTGAACCCAGCCTACTATACACTATCAACTAAGTTATTAAAAAGTTTGAAGAAGTATAGACGGCAGGTAGCGATGATGTTCTACAGTTCTAGAACCTGGTTAATACAGTAAAAGTGAATCTCTAGCAGTAAACAATTTTTCATACAACATCAAAAGAAATGAAGTGATCAAAACAAGCGCACTCTCATCGTTAATGGAGGATTACGCTGTGTTGTCTCGGCTGCAATGATGCCTATACTTTTGATAAGTAAAAGGAACATTAATAACAGCTTTTCATTGTATCCACTGCTTGAGCTTGGATCCACAGCTGGAAAGTCATAAATACTCCGTGCCACATTGCCTTGCACAGCCTGCAGCAATGTGCCTGAATTATCCCTGTGTTTACCAGACTGTTAATAGAACAGCCATAATGGTAAATGTATCATCATTAGCCTGCTGGGTAAAGGAGAGAGTAATTACTGAGCACTAAACAAGTCCAGATATACATAATGCAGTATAGCAAAATCTCCTCGTGCGCAAATCTGCTGTTGTGAAGAATAATGAACAACTGCAAGAAATATACCAATGATTAGGGATGAAGAAAGCACTCCGTTCTGCCAAGTGATGCCGAGCACCACAACCACTTTTAGTAATGCCTGTATTATGGAAAAGGTTATAGAGGAGGCTAAAATAAAGTGGCCTTCAAGCCGTCAACAAATGAGCCTAATGTTCCCAACTAAATGGTGTCATCATGTTATTAGACGGTGTCATAACATCGATTGTGGGTTGACTGATGGTTCACATCTATTGCTGTGATCTATACTTTTGGGGGTAAGGGGAACATATGGGGATCTGAAGCAAAACATCATTTCAAAACTCTTATAAGATTTTTTTAAATTGCCTGCAATACTTTTTTTCTGTATTTCTAACACTGCATTAACCCTATTTAGTAGTGCCAAGTACAAAAACCTGCTGGTTGTAGTGGCAGCTTCCTGGATGACCCACATCATTATAGTCTCTCGTTCAGTAGGTTGGCGAGGGGCACACTGGTAAACATTGTAACTTGCTAATGAGGCACTCCTTTAACCTCTTCAATGGAAGCACTGAAAGGAGTATTTGGTTTCTGTAATTTACAATATGAGTCAATGAGGTCTTAGAATATGCAAGAATTGCAAAAGTGGATCAAAGCAGGGGCGTAACTATAGAGGGTGCAGGGGACGCGGTTGCACCCGGGCCCAGGAGCCTTAGGGGGCCCATAAGGCCTCTCCTCTCCATATAGGGAGCCCAGTACTATGAATAAAGCATTATAGTAGAGGGCCCTGTTACAGGTTTTGCATTGGGGCCCAGAAGCTTCAAGTTACGCCTCTGGATCAAAGTATTGTATATACGATTGTATATAAGATTTTTTTATGCGTTTTTCAGAAATTGAGGTACGCAGAAAAAACAATCACATAACAAGCATGAAGGCTCTTGGTCCCACAGTCAAAAAGAAGAACATACAAGAAAACTGCACCTAAGGATGTAGGCTAGCACTACAATGAGAGTTTTAAGAGGGTGGTACTGACTGTAAATGAATTTCCCTTTTATGAAGGGATTGCAGATTGTAACAATCTAACAGATATCCTTACTGCAATTGACTTAATGTACATACATTAGCACAGAAAGCTTAATGGTTACAGTTCACATTATAAGGGCACACTAAGCATGGTGGTTACAGTTCATTTCAGGTGGCACTGTCACTTGAAGGCTACTGTTATGGCCACCGGTCATGGCCGACATCATTCCCTACTTTCTCCTGTCATCAGGCTTGGGCAGTGCCATGTTCCTCATGTCTGCAGCAGATGCCACTTTGCTGGTCCTCTTTACTTCCTGCTGCAATGATAATGATAACACGGACATATGACCACTGTAGTCACTGGCTGGGATCAAGTAAGGTCAATATGGATTCTTAATGTCTTTCCACCACAGTGAGCATCTTTCAAAAAAGTTAATTCACCTGATTAACCCCTTTAAGTGACACAACATGTACAGTTAAGTGTTTCCTATGAAAGCTCCAGTTACACAACTGGACAGATATTGTGTTGTCCTGGCCAAATTTTGCATATACACCAAATATGATCCTTATTAGAAATACTAGTCTATAACGATTGGAGCTTTCCTGTACGTAAATTAGACTTGTGATCTGGAGTCCATCACAAATCAAGGGAGCAAGTGTTTTCATATTAGAATGGGAAAATCGAGCCATCTGAGTATCTTCCAAACACTATCTTTTCTCCTTAGGGAGAGCACCTAGACAGTGAGTGAGGAAACTCAAAAGGTCATTCATGCTCCTCTGGGTGCAAAATAAGGGAGATGGAATAATACTAGAGATGAGCGAGTATACTCACTAAAGGCAATTGCTCGAGCGAGCATTGCCCTTAGCAAGTACCTGCCCGCTCGAGACGAAAGGTTCGGGTGCCGGCGCGGGGGAGCGGTGAGTAGCGGCAGTCAGCAGGAGGGAGTGGGGGGGATAGAGGGAGAGAGAGATCTCCCCTCCGTTCCGCCCCGCTCTCCCCTGCAGCTCCCTGCCCGCCGCTGGCACCCAAACCTTTTGTCTCGAGCGGGCAGGTACTTGCTAAGGGCAATGCTCGCTCGAGCAATTGCCTTTAGCGAGTATGCTCGCTCATCTCTAAATAATACCTCTACAATATGCAAATAAGAGAGATGAAATAATATTTCCACATAGTCTCTTCCAATGAAAGCAGTGTAAAATTAGTCCAACTTTAGAAATACAAGAACTTTATATATATTTTTTTCTTTTAGTCTTACGTTAATTAAAGTTATTGTTGCAAACTTTACCTAACCTATATTTCCTATCTGTTGATTCTGCTGTGTTTGCTCCGCACGTGTAGACTAAAGAATAAACAGTATGGCCTACAGGCACAGCTCAATGGTGTCCTAAAAGGTTAAGTGACTTGCATGAGTTAAGTTCACGTGGATCTAACCTCTTGGCAGCCGCTAAATATTAAACAGGATAGTATTAATTAAAGATTGTTTATTTGTCACCAAAAACCACAGACCCAACTTTTTTTCCACTTTAGAAGCACAGTGGAAGCACAATTATTGCATTATGAAATAGTCAGAGAATGTAGATTGCAGTGATAGCCATGAAGGTCATATAAAACAACACAGATCCCAGTAATACTAGAGAAAATAGGAAAATAAACACAACGATGTAACTAAATATATTTTTACAAAGAACCTCAAAAAGAAAAACAAGATTAAAATTCCACTTTTCTAATATTATGGCCATAGGTATAAAATAACTAATTGGTTGCTAAGGGTCATTATGGTACGTTTTGTCTGTACTAGTTTTCCTTCATCTATTCCCTCTTGTTATAGAGCCGGAATACTGTAATCCACAGTGCTGCCAACAGATTATCACTCACCTGTGTTATTGCTAATAGAGGTCACTATCTAATGTTTCTAGTTAGAGGGGTTGTACCAAAATCTGAAGTTATCCCTTATCTACTGGATAGGGTATAACTGTATGATTGGTGGGGGTCCAACAACTGGGACCCTTACTGATCCCAAGAACATGAGTCTCAATAGTCCCTGCATAAATTGAGCAGCTGCCACTTCATTAATTTCAATGACAGCACAATAGACTGCTGAATACTTGTATTTTTGCAATTTCCAGCATTGTCATTAAAATGAATGGAGCTGCAGTGTACATGGGCGTCCTCCGCTTCATTAAGTAACCCTTCAGGCCTGGAGAAACGAAGATGGCTAAACCACTTTTCTGACTACCTGATGCACACTGTGCATGGTATGCATTCGTAGTGTAATACACTACATAGTAACATAGTATGCTAGGCTGAAAAAAGACAAATGTCCATCCAGCTCAGCCTGTTGCCTTTCCCCCCATGTTGATCCAGAGGAAGGGAAAAAAAACAATGAGACAGAAGCTGACTTACCCCAAACTGGGGGGGAAAATTCCTTCATGCTGATATGGCTGGACAGCACTGCTCATGTGTACAGCAATTAGTCTTAGACTAATGATGAATAATAATGCATAGTGTGCATCAGGCAGTCATAGAGGCTAGTGTGGCCATCTTTGTTTCTCCAGGTTGACGGTTGTTTTAATGTGGGGACCATCGGGATACCCATTCTCAAGGTCATTGGGGGTTCTAGTAGTTGGACCTCCCACTAATCATAAAAGTATCCCCTATCATGTTGATAGAGGGTAACTTTAGATCTTAGTATAGTACTGTGTAAAAATGTTAGCCAGGTGTAGAAAAAATATTACAAGGTAAGAATTTTTTTCAAAAATAGAAGACATCCGATTGGCTCCAAATTTATTCTGCAGCAGGACAACAACCCCAAACATACAACCAATGTCATTTCCAGCTATCTTTATAGTAAAGAAGAACAGGGAGTCCTGAAGCGATAATATGGCCCCCACAGAGTCCTGATCTCAACATCATCAACACTGGGTGTCAACATGTTATCATGACAGCCAAAGGCCTAATTAAAAGGGTTGTCTCGCGTCGAAACGGGTTTTTTTTTTTTTCCATAGGCCCCCCGTTCGGCGCAGGACAACCCCAAGGGATGTGTTAAAAAAAAAAATACATATTACTTACCCGAATCCCCGCTCTGGGACGTCTTCCTTCTTCTTCCTTCACCAAGATGGCCGCCGGGATCTTCACCCACGATGCACCGCGGGTCCTTTCCCATGGTGCACCGTGGGGTCTGTGCGGTCCATTGCCGATTCCAGTCTCCTGATTGGCTGGAATCGGCACACGTGACGGGGCGGAGCTACGAAGAAGGAAGAAGAGCGCACAGCGCAAGCGCGTCTAAAAACGCCAGAAGAAAGCGAAATTAGACAGATCCATGGTGACGGGGACGCTAGCAACGGAGCAGGTAAGTGAATAACTTCTGTATGGCTCATATTTAATGCACGATGTATATTACAAAGTGCATTAATATGGCCATACAGAAGTGTAGAACCCCACTTGCTGCTGCGAGACAACCCCTTTAAGGCTCCTAGGTATGAAGTATACATGAGGTTATTAGGCTAGAGCCGGTCATTGAGCACAATCAAATCAACCCAAATATTAGGATTCTTTCTGACTTATGGCCCACTGTACAGTATATACATATGGCTTACAGTATATATGCTCATATTTCACTTTCTAATCTAGTATTTACCACTAAAAAGCATGTTATTATCGCAGATTTATAATATCAGGGAATCACATGGAGGGAGAAGCCCCAGGGTATTTTTTTTATCAGAGACTGCAGGGGTGAGCGTGGAATTGGTGCACTCTGGAAATGTATCAATTTACAACATGCTAGGAATGTAATTGTATCACATTTGTTATGTATCTGTGCCATCTGTACCCAAATCAGAACAGAGTGCATTCCATGTGTTAGACTGATAAAATATGTCATTATTTATCCAACTAAATGCAAAGTCAAAAATGTGTCAATCCTTACACAACGGCACTTTGTAGCAGCTGAAACTAACTTTGTATCAACTAAACCCAACAACAGCACTTTGTATCCATTAACTCAATAAGCCCAGTGCAGTATAACCGTAGCAGTCTAGATTCCCCATTAAGTCTTAATGCTAAGTATTAACATACAGCATCAAGTGCAAATATCTATTGGTAAAAGACCTGGACAAATTGTGGAACGATGAGCCAATTATGTAATGTCATTATATGCAAGAATTAGGCTGTAATTGGATGGGTTTTACCGGTCATTTATCACCATCATTGAGCAGGAAAAAGACAGATGTTGACTATACTGTAGATTTGCAAGAAAAGGACAGATGTCCACTATATTACCCGGCGCTCCTGACACCGGAGAGTGTTGTTCACTTGTCAAATGCTACTAAATGCAGTAATCCATCATTCGTCCTAGTCTGATTATTACAGGTAATACCAATGGAGGATATGTCATTTTTATGTAAGATTTCAACTATTAGCATGTATGTAATGTTACATTATCAAAAGGTAATTTGGAAGTGACCACAACATTACTGAAGAATTATCTTCGAATCAGGGCACAACACAGTAGTCAAGAGCAGAAATCCTCAGGAGATAATGCAAAAAATGTATGTGGGCAATTAAAAGACCAAAAAATAGGGTGTGTTTTAATTCTACTCGTATAGTTTTTTTTATCATAAGACTCTTGAAGAACAAACAATAAAAATTTTGTTTTTGAAAAGCACATTAAAGTTTGCAATTTATTGTATATACCATATTTTTCGCTCTATGAAACATACTTTTTACCCCCCCCCCCCCCCCCCTCATAGCTCATAAAGCGAACGTGCTGAAATTGGATCTGGATTGGATCTCCTTATCACACAGCTGCCAGCCAGGTTCACTCCATAGCAGGGGAGCAGAGCAGTTCTCATTCTCCTCTGCACTGCCGCCCGTAGGTACTGCTGATTGGTGATGATCTGCTGCTGCTCCCCCACCTCCATTTATCAGCTTCCTCCCACCATACCACGCCGTTGTTACAGAGCTCCGCTGCTTCTGCTGTGGAGGAAAAAAGAAAGGAGTTATACTGGCCCTCTTTTACCCTCTACTATCCCCTGCACTGTCAACTAAAGTCCCGGGGTGAGTTCAAAATATTTTTTCCCTATTTTCCTCCTCTAAAACCTGGATGCGTCTTATCATCCGATGTGTCTTATAGAGGTAAAAGTACGGTAAGTGTATGGCTGAGGGCCTTGGAATCATTGATGTGACAGGAAACAGGTATCATTGATTTATGATTTATCACCCGGGTCACTGTGGACAACGAATGAAACCCCATTGCTTAGCCTCAGATAATCCGACAGGTGATATACAGGCTTGTCCAATGTCTTATGGTGGCTAACCATGGCCGGCAGCTTTCCTTATCTCCTGCTCCTGCTGATCACCACCATCAGCACTCCCAATAGCTTCTGTAGAGAAGATGCTGTACTATCCTTCATGCTGCCACTGTCGCCTGTAGGGTACATGGTCAGCCCATCTCTTAAAGGTCAGCACATGCACCCATCTTTTCCATGTTTAGCCAATCTGGACACTTTCCTGGTTATTTAAAGCACCCTCCCCTACTGGAGGGATCCTGAGCAATGGATTCCGTTAGGTTCTTCAAAGGTGCTAGTAGTTCTCTCCTGACTTCTCCTGTCCTGACCTCAGCTTGTGCCTTGACTACAGTTTACCTTATTGCCGCCTGCCCTGACCTTCTGGCTGTCTATCCATTTTGTATGAACTCTGCGGTTTTGATTGACTACGTCTCTGCCTGCCCCTCCGGTACCATCTTACAGCCGTGTCAGCTGACACACACTGATACTTTTATTAGGGTAATGGTCTAGGGTTCCTGCAGCTAAGACCAGATCCCTCAAAAGGTAAAAACCAGGGGACTCTTCGGTGCAGCTCTCAGGAGTAGCCCAAAACCAAATCACTCAATGGCACAGCGGGTCCACACCCATTGCATGACATCCTGAATATAGCTGAGCTGCAATACCATACACAGCGTGCGATCAACAGTAGTGCTGCGTCTGGAAGAAAGCAACCATGTATTTACTTTATTTGTGTTTTAATCATTAACAGCCGCTTTAAAAATAACTATAATTTTGTTCCCAGTTTTTTTTATTCATAGGAGACTTTTAAATTACTATATTTAATATTATATGTAAATCAACCAATTTGTTTTCATTGCTTTTATTACTTGTTCTATGAGATAGGAGATAACTAGCTGATTGGTGGGGGTCTGACAGCTGGAACTTGTTCTGATCCTGAGAACAGGGGTGCGATTGGTAGTCAAATGAATAGAGAGGAGGTCATGAAGGTACGCCACTGCTCCATTCATTTCAATGACAGTGCCGAGATTGCTGAGCATTTATCCATGACACTTTCTAGTGCTGTCATTAAAATGAATAGAGCAGTAGCACTCCTGCGCAACCTTCGCTCCATTCATTTGGGGACCGACTAGAGGCCCATTTTCAGAATGGTGGGGATCCCAGAAGTCGGGAACCCACCGATCAACTAGTTATCCCCTAACTAGTGAATAAGGGATAATGTCTTCCAAGAGGTAATCCCTTTAATGGTTACAGATGCAATAGATACAGTTTAGTGGTTAGTCACTTTAAGCATTGGGTTTTGTGGTTACTACTGGAAACAGAAGAGTTTTTTAAGAAAGCATAAAACATAATGGTTACAGTCTCTCTTAGAAGGCACACGGTACATTGGCTACAATTTCTCTTAGAGAGCTCATGGCATTATATATTAGACTCTCTGTAATATCCCAGGCCAACCCACTTCAACAGAACTTTTCGGGGGACCTTAGTTGGGCACGCTCACAGTCTTTGGTTCCAACAGTAGTATTTCTCAGGGTTTGCTGTGTCCACAGTAGTCTCTCCAGGTAGAAGTCTGAAACACCCCAATAAGCCAAGGAAACTTCCAGGCAAGTTTTCTGGTACTCCAAAAAAAGGCTTCAGGCAACCAGATCAAAAAGAGCAGAAGATTACCACCCAATAGGATCAACAGCTCTCCCGTGGATTGCTAGTTGTACCCAATTCCATTTTCATAGACCAGGCCAGATGATTCTTGGGACTCCCAGTTTCATAAAACTCCAATGGTCAGCTCATAATACTCCACTGGTCAGTATGGCATAATTCACTCATGATTCATGAAACAGTCCAATCATAACCAGTGTAACTATAGGGGGTGCAGGGATACAATTGCACTCAGGCCCAGGAGTGTTACGGGGCTCATAAGGCCTCTCTTTTCCATATAGGGAGCCCAGTACTATGAATAAAGCGTTATAGCTGGGGGCTCTGTTACAGGTTTTGCCTTGTGGTCCAGGAGCTCCAAGTTACCCCTCTGTGTTAAGGGGTTAAGAGAAGTTGGGGGGCCACAAGATAACCTTTTGCACCCGGGCCCATGAGCCTTTAGCTACACCACTGAGTCCTATATATATTCTCCAACTGCTAAATGGATTCTTAGCAGTACAATGCTCCAGCATCAGCACCCATAAACAGAGAACAATGCAACCCCAGTGCCTGCTTAGAGTCAAGCACAAATAAAATAACCAGCAGTGACTTTTAAGGAAAAGTGGTTGCAATACATAATGGCAAACACTGGAAAACATACCATCACTTTGCATAGTCAGTTCCAGTTAGCATCACGGGAACAGTTGCAGTCCAGATCAGATATGTGCTTGGTAAGGAGAAACAATTAATGGTTGCAAATGGTTCATCTTAACTACCCCTTAGAAGTACAGGGGATAAGTAAGCTACCCTTAGTAAGCTACACTTACAGAAGGTAGACCTGTTTCACATGGACATATTCGAGTGTGAATTGGTGTGCAAACTTTGCACACGTAAAACGCAGCGAGTCGAGCTCATGCAATGGATGTGTTCACATGCGTGTATTCTGTCATGTACATTTCAGCCACGCTCTATTTTTCTATGTATTTGCCATAGAAGTCAGTGGGGAGTGCGTAAATGCAGTGCAATATGCAAGAACAGTTGTGAAACACTGCGTAATTGCGCAGGGCAAAGAACACATCTGGAACTCATTAGATGAATTAGCCATTTCAATCTGTGTGTGTTTGTGTCCTACACACAGAAAAACATGCCCTGCAGGCGGAAAACGTACTGTAAAATATACTGACAAGCACGCTAAAAAACCTTGTTCTTATGCAAAAAAGTGGCACTAAGGCATGTGCAAGTGCGCGTACATCTGTATGTAGTCGGCCGTAGTTTTTTTTGTTGAGGGGCTAGTTGATCATCAGTGAGGAAATGGCCAGTTGGTTGGAGGATTCAAGTAACGTTCACTTTATATGTATTATTATTAGAGATGAGCGAACGTGTTCGTCCGAGCTTGATATTCGTGCGAATATTAGGGTGTTCGGGATGTTCGTTATTCGTAACGAACACCATGCGGTGTTCGGGTTACTTTCACTTCCTTCCCTGAGACGTTAGCGCGCTTTTCTGGCCAATTGAAAGACAGGGAAGGCATTACAACTTCCCCCTGCGTCGTTCAAGCCCTATACCACCCCCCTGCTGTGAGTGGCTGGCGAGATCAGGTGTCCGCCGAATATAAAAGTCGGCCCCTCCCGCGGCTCGCCTCAGATGCCGTGTGAGTTAGATGAGGGACAGTGCTGTTTGTACCGGAGCTGCTGTAGGGAAAGAATTGGTAGTTAGTGTAGGCTTCAAGACCCCCCAAAGGTCCTTATTAGGGCCACTGATAGCTGTGTGTTGGCTGCTGTTAGCAGTGGCAATTTTTTTTTTCTCAAAATCGCCTCTGCAGAGCGTTGCACCCGGCATTAGGGACAGAAGTGCTGCATAGGCAGGGAGAGTGTTAGGAGTGAGTGTAGCCTTCAAGAACCTCAACGGTCCTTTCTAGGGCCATATTTAACCGTGTGCAGTACTGTGCTGGCTGCTGTTAGCTGTGCTGCATTTTTTTTTTTTTCTCAAAATCGCCTCTGCAGAGCATTGCACCCTCCATTGATACTGCAGGGAAAGAATTGTGTAGGCAGGGCCACAACACAGTTATTATTCATTGAATATACGCAGTGCTGCCTTTTGGTGGAAAAAAACTGAAAATAATTGTATTTGTCCTGCCTCTGTCCGTCCTAAGGGCGGTGGAGACGTGTCGGCTGCGTGTGCAACGTTTAAAAATCAGACGCACCCAGCTACGTTTTACTCCTGGCTTCGCCATTTGCTTTCCTTAATTGGGAAAAAAAATACCTGCTCTGCCAGAGTTAATAACTCTGCTACCCTCACGTTCTGTGCCACATTAGCAGGGACACAGCACAGTTATTAAACTTCTCATGTTCATTGAATATACGCAGTGCTGCCTTTTGGTGGAAAAAAACTGAAAATAATTGTATTTGTCCTGCCTCTGTCTGTCCTAAGGGCGGTGGACACGTGTCGGCTGCGTGTGCAACGTTTAAAAATCAGACGCACCCAGCTACGTTTTACTCCTGGCTTCGCCATTTGCTTTCCTTAATTGGGAAAAAAAATACCTGCTCTGCCAGAGTTAATAACTCTGCTACCCTCACGTTCTGTGCCACATTAGCAGGGACACAGCACAGTTATTAAACTTCTCATGTTCATTGAATATACGCAGTGCTGCCTTTTGGTGGAAAAAAACTGAAAATAATTGTATTTGTCCTGCCTCTGTCCGTCCTAAGGGCGGTGGACACGTGTCGGCTGCGTGTGCAACGTTTAAAAATCAGACGCACCCAGCTACGTTTTACTCCTGGCTTCGCCATTTGCTTTCCTTAATTGGGAAAAAAAATACCTGCTCTGCCAGAGTTAATAACTCTGCTACCCTCACGTTCTGTGACACATTAGCAGGGACACAGCACAGTTATTAAACTTCTCATGTTCATTGAATATACGCAGTGCTGCCTTTTGGTGGAAAAAAACTGAAAATAATTGTATTTGTCCTGCCTCTGTCCGTCCTAAGGGCGGTGGACACGTGTCGGCTGCGTGTGCAACGTTTAAAAATCAGACGCACCCAGCTACGTTTTACTCCTGGCTTCGCCATTTGCTTTCCTTAATTGGGAAAAAAAATACCTGCTCTGCCAGAGTTAATAACTCTGCTACCCTCACGTTCTGTGACACATTAGCAGGGACACAGCACAGTTATTAAACTTCTCATGTTCATTGAATATACGCAGTGCTGCCTTTTGGTGGAAAAAAACTGAAAATAATTGTATTTGTCCTGCCTCTGTCCGTCCTAAGGGCGGTGGACACGTGTCGGCTGCGTGTGCAACGTTTAAAAATCAGACGCACCCAGCTACGTTTTACTCCTGGCTTCGCCATTTGCTTTCCTTAATTGGGAAAAAAAATACCTACTCTGCCAGAGTTAATAACTCTGCTACCCTCACGTTCTGTGACACATTAGCAGGGACACAGCACAGTTATTAAACTTCTCATGTTCATTGAATATACGCAGTGCTGCCTTTTGGTGGAAAAAAACTGAAAATAATTGTATTTGTCCTGCCTCTGTCCGTCCTAAGGGCGGTGGACACGTGTCGGCTGCGTGTGCAACGTTTAAAAATCAGACGCACCCAGCTACGTTTTACTCGTGGCTTCGCCATTTGCTTTCCTTAATTGGGAAAAAAAATACCTGCTCTGCCAGAGTTAATAACTCTGCTACCCTCACGTTCTGTGACACATTAGCAGGGACACAGCACAGTTATTAAACTTAGATTATTCATTCACTAGAGGCAGTGGGGCCTTTCGTTTTCAAAAAAGGGAAAAAAATATATTTGGCTGCAGTCTTGCGCCAATTTATTTCCTGCCTGTGAAATCAAATCACTGGTAATACAGCATGCTGAGGGGTAGGGGTAGGCCTAGAGGACGTGGACGCGGCCGAGGACGCGGAGGGCCAAGTCAGGGTGTGGGCACAGGCCGAGCTCCTGATCCAGGTGTGTCGCAGCCGACTGCTGCGCGATTAGGAGAGAGGCACGTTTCTGGCGTCCCCACATTCATCGCCCAATTAATGGGTCCACGCGGGAGACGGTTATTAGAAAATGAGCAGTGTGAGCAGGTCCTGTCCTGGATGGCAGAAAGTGCTTCGAGCAACCTATCGTCAACACGCAGTTCTGCGCCGTCCACTGCTGCAAATCCGAATCCTCTGTCTGCTGCTCCTCCTTCCTCCCAGCCTCCTCACTCCACTACAATGACACCTGCTCAGGAGCGGGAACACTCCCAGGAACTGTTCTCGGGCCCCTGCTTAGATTGGGCAGCAGCGGTTCCTCTCCCACCAGAGGAGTTTATCATCACTGATGCCCAACCATTCGAAAGTTCCCGGGGTCCGGGGGAAGAGGCTGGGGACTTCCGCCAACTGTCAAAACAACTTTCTGTGGGTGAGGAGGACGATGACGATCAGACACAGTTGTCTTGCAGTGAGGTAGTAGTAAGGGCAGTAAGTCCGAGGGAGCAGCGCACAGAGGATTCGGAGGAAGAGCAGCAGGACGATGAGGTGACTGACCCCACCTGGTGTGCAACGCTTACTCAGGAGGACAGGTCTTCAGAGGGGGAGTCAAGGGCATCAGCAGGGCAGGTTGCAAGAGGCAGTGCGGTGGCCAGGGGTAGAGGCAGGGCCAGACCGAATAATCCACCAACTGTTTCCCAAAGCGCCCCCTCGCGCCATGCCACCCTGCAGAGGCCGAGGTGCTCAAAGGTCTGGCAGTTTTTCACAGAGACGCCTGACGACCGACGAACAGTGGTGTGCAACCTTTGTCGCGCAAAGCTCAGCCGGGGAGCCAACACCAACAGCCTCACCACCACCACCATGCGCAGACATATGATGGCCAAGCACCCCACAAGGTGGGACGAAGGCCGTTCAGCGCCTCCGGTTTGCACCCCTGCCTCTCCCCCTGTGCCCCAACCTGCCACTGAGATGCAACCCCCCTCTCAGGACACAGGCACTACCGCCTCATGGCCTGCACCCACACCCTCATCTCCGCTGTCCTCGGCTCCATCCAGCAGTGTAGTTCAGCGCACCGTCCAGCCGTCGCTTGCGCAACTGTTTGAGCGCAAGCGCAAGTACGCCGCCACGCACCCGCACGCTCAAACGTTAACCGTCCGCATAGCAAAATTCATCAGCCTTGAGATGCTGCCGTATAGGGTTGTGGAAACGGAGTCCTTCAAAAGTATCATGGAGGCGGCGCCCCGCGCTACTCAGTTCCCAGTCGCCACTACTTTTCCCGATGTGCCGTCCCAGCCCTGCACGACCACGTCTCCCGCAACATTGTCTGCCCTCACCAACGCGGTTACTGCCACGGTCCACTTAACAACGGACACGTGGACAAGCACAGGCGGGCAGGGCCACTACATCTCCCTGACGGCACATTGGGTGAATTTAGTGGAGGCTGGGACAGAGTCAGAGCCTGGGACCGCTCACGTCCTACCCACCCCCAGAATTGCGGGCCCCAGCTCGGTGGTGGTATCTGCGGAGGTGTATGCTTCCTCCACTAAAGCACCCTCCTCCTCCTCCTCTGTCTCGCAATCAAGATGTGTTAGCAGCAGCATGTCGCCAGCAGTCGGTGTCGCGCGGTGTGGCAGCACAGCGGTGGGCAAGCGTCAGCAGGCCGTGCTGAAACTACTCAGCTTAGGCGATAAGAGGCACACGGCCCACGAACTGCTGCAGGGTCTGACACAGCAGACCGACCGCTGGCTTGCGCCGCTGAGCCTCCAACCGGGCATGGTCGTGTGTGACAACGGCCGTAACCTGGTGGCGGCTCTGCAGCTCGGCAGCCTCACGCACGTGCCATGCCTGGCCCACGTCTTTAATTTGGTGGTTCAGTGCTTTCTGAAAAGCTACCCACGCTTGTCAGACCTGCTCGTAAAGGCGCGCCGGCTCTGCGCACATTTCCGCAAGTCCCACACGGACGCTGCCACCCTGCGCACCCTGCAACATCACTTTAAGCTGCCAGTGCACCGACTGCTGTGCGACGTGCCCACACGGTGGAACTCTACGCTCCACATGTTGGCCAGGCTCTATGAACAACGTAGAGCTATAGTCGAATACCAACTCCAACATGGGCGGCGCAGTGGGAGTCAGCCTCCTCAATTCCTTTCAGAAGAGTGGGCCTGGTTGGCAGACATCTGCCATGTCCTTGGTAATTTTGAGGAGTCTACCCAGGTGGTGAGCGGCGATGCTACAATCATTAGCGTCACCATTCCTCTGCTATGCATCTTGAGAAATTCCCTGCAAAGCATAAAGGCAGCTGCTTTGCGCTCGGAAACGGGGGCGGGGGAAGACAGTATGCCGCTGGATAGTCAGGGCACCCTCCTGTCTATTTCTCAGCGCTTACAGGAGGAGGAGGAGGAGCATGAGGAGGATGAGGAGGAGGGGGAAGAGACAGCTTGGCCCACTGCTGACGGTACACCGGCTGATTGCCTGTCATCCTTTCAGCGTGTATGGCCTGAGGAGGAGGAGGAGGAGGAGGAGGATCCTGAAAGTGATCTTCCTAGTGAAGACAGCCATGTGTTGCGTACTGGTACCCTGGCACACATGGCTGACTTCATGTTAGGATGCCTTTCTCGTGACCCTCGCGTTGCACGCATTCTGGCCACAACGGATTACTGGGTGTACACACTGCTCGACCCACGCTATAAGGAAAACCTGCTTACTCTCATTCCCGAAGAGGAAAGGGGTTCGAGAGTGTTGCTATACCACAGGACCCTTGCGGACAAGCTGATGGTAAAATTCCCAGCCGACAGCGCTTGTGGCAGAAGGCGCAGTACCGAGGGCAAGGTAGCAGGGGAGGTGCGGAGATCGAGCAGCATGTACATCCCAGGCAGTGCAACAGTCTTTAAGGGCCTGGCCAGCTTTATGGCTCCCCACCAAGACTGTGTCACCGCTCCCCAGTCAAGGCTGAGTCGGCGGGAGCACTGTAAAAGGATGGTGAGGGAGTACGTAGCCGATCGCACGACCATCCTCGGTGACGCCTCTGCCCCCTACAACTACTGGGTGTCGAAGCTGGACACGTGGCCTGAACTAGCGCTGTATGCCCTGGAGGTGCTTGCTTGTCCTGCGGCTAGCGTCTTGTCGGAGAGGGTGTTTAGTGCGGCTGGGGGAATCATCACAGATAAGCGTAGCCGCTTGTCAACCGACAGTGCCGACAGGCTAACACTCATCAAGATGAACAAAGGCTGGATTTCCCCAGACTTCTGTTCTCCACCAGCGGACAGCAGCGATACGTAAGCAATACGTAGGCTGCACCCGCGGATGGAAGCTACGTTCTCTCTCACCATCCAAAACGGGGACATTTCTGCTTCATCAATCTGTGTCTAATATTCCTCCTCCTCCTCCTGCTCCTCCTCCTGAAACCTCACGTAATCACGCTGAACGGGCAATTTTTCTTAGGGCCACAAGGCTCACTCAAATAATTTTTCTGAACAATTTTTATAAGTTTCAATGCGCTTAAAAGCGTTGGAACTGTAACTTGAACCAATTTTTCGTTACACTGGGCTGCCTCCAGGCCTAGTTACCACTTAAGCCACATTAACCAAAGCGATTAATGGGTTTCACCTGCCCTCTTGGCTGGCCATGGCCAATTTTTGGGATGTACATTAGTACTGTTGATACAGCAATTTTTGTGGGCCCTCGCCTACAGTGTAATCAAATTAATTTTTAGCCCACCTGCATTCCAGCTGACGTTACCTCAGCTGTGTTGGACAATGCAATGGGATATTTCTATGTACCGCCGGTGGCTTCCTGGCACCCACCCAGGCTGTAGGTGCACACAGAGTTTTTACTACATCTGTACACTTGAAAAGAACCCCAGTCTGACTGGGGCATGCAGTGTGGGCCGAAGCCCACCTGCATTAAGCACGACATTACTACCTCAGCTGTGTTGGGCAATGCAATGGGATATTTTTGTGTACCGCCGGTGGGTTCCAGGGAGCCACCCATGCTGTAGGTGCACACGGAGTGTAACCTACATGTGTCCACTTGTAAAGAACCCCAGTCTGACTGGGGCATGCAGTGTGGGCCGAAGCCCACCTGTATTACGCACGACATTACTACCTCAGCTGTGTTGGGCAATGCAATGGGATATTTCTATGTACCGCCGGTGGCTTCCTGGCACCCACGCAGACAGTGGGTCCACAGGGAGTTTAACCTACATGTGTCCACTTCTAAAGAACCCCAGTCAGACTGGGGCATGCAGTGTGGGCCGAAGCCCACCTGTATTACGCACGACATTACTACCTCAGCTGTGTTGGGCAATGCAATGGGATATTTTTGTGTACCGCCGGTGGGTTCCAGGGAGCCACCCATGCTGTCGGTCGACAGGGACTTCACAATAGGGAGTTGTACCTGCCTGTGTCTATGAATTAAAAAGCCCGGTCTAACTGGGGCATGCAGACACCTTGACAGAATGAATAGTGTGTGGCACATAGGTTCCCCATTGCTATGCCCACGTGTGCAGCTCCTGATGGCGGTGGCACAGGATTCTATTTCTCATTGCTTCTGTACAGCATTGTGGGCTATCGCCCCGCCCCTTTTAAAGAGGGTCGCTGCCTAGCCGTGCCAACCCTGTGCAGTGTGTGCCTGCGGTCCCTCGTCATGGCAGACGCACTTCTAAATAGACATGAGGGTGGTGTGGCATGAGGGCAGCTGAAGGCTGCCCAGGGACACTTTGGTGTGCGCTGTGGGGGGAAGGGGGGGCGGTTGGGCAGCATGTAACCCAGTAGAAGTGGCAGTGGAGTGTCATGCAGGCGGTGATTGTGCTTTGTTGGAGGTAGTGTGGTGCTTAGCAAAGGTATGCCATGCTAATGATGGCTTTTCAGAAGTAAAAGTTGTTGGGAGGGGGGGGGGCCCACTCTTGCCGGTATTCTGCCTTAATAGTGGGACCTGTGAACTTGAGATGCAGCCCAACATGTAGCCCCTCGCCTGCCCTATCCGTTGCTGTGTCGTTCCCATCACTTTCTTGAATTGCCCAGATTTTCACACATGAAAACCTTAGCGAGCATTGGCGAAATACAAAAATGTTCTGGTCGCCCATTGACTTCAATGGGGTTCGTTATTCGAAACGAACCCTCGAACATCGCGGGAAGTTCGTTTCGAATAACGAACACCCGAACATTTTGGTGTTCGCTCATCTCTAATTATTATATTACAGAATCGAAGAACATATTGAAGAATACTGGGGAACGTTTTGTCTTTCATCCTCCACTTCATCGTGAACTTTGTGGCTCCTTAATGTTTATTCATATTTAGATTTTTTTGCTTTTTCATCTTTGAAGAACAAACTTGGCAAGTTGTGATTTTCATGCCTTTATCAAAACCATCCAGGATATCTATAGTTCAGGCTCAGATGCAGAGCTCTAGATCCATTAAGGAGTCACTGGTTCTTCATTTTGAAAGCAAAATGATACAGAAAATTGTAGCCAGACGTTAAAAGAACAAAAATCAGTGTTTGAATTAAGCATCTCTAATTGCCATGTTAAGCATGAATTTTTTATGCATGTCAGAGGTGCCATTATCATTTGAAATGCTTTTAATAATGAGACATGGGTGACAAGAAATATAGTTTGTCATTTTAATCAACTACATGAGGGAAGATGAATAATTTATTATATTCGGTTTTTTAACGCATTCAGAAATATTTGCCAAATCAGCTCATACAGCCTTCAGTATAAACCACAGATAGATATATGGCCGGGCTCATACTGCCGTAAGCGTAAAACTCTGCGAGAGTCGGGCAGGGTTGTACCGCTGTGGAGCCGGCCTACTGCCGTGTATGGCACTTATATTGTACTGCGCATGACAGCGTATCTCACACACATGCGCAGTCTTCCTTTTTTTTTTATTTCCCGTGCTGTCGCTTTGCAACGGTATATATCTACACCGCCTATATGCAATATAGAATGAGAATCAATTATTGGATTGCAGTGACTGTTTTTATAAAACCGCTCGGAGAGTGATAGCGAACATCAAGATGACTGCTGGGAGTATCATTGTCATAGTGTTCTTTGCATTAGAAGTCTCGGAGATCTTATTTTGGACATTCTGTAGCATAATATCAAATTATATCCTACATTTCATTGTAGGAAATGGAAACCCCCCTCCATGTTGGATTGCTAGTTACTTCTCCCCAGTACCTAAGATGAGCATACTGAGGAGCTGTTGAAGTGAGTTGGCCTGGGAGATTACAGAGAATCTAATAAATATGCCATGAGCTCTCTAAGAGAAATTGTAACCAATGTACTGTGTGCCTTCTAAGAGAGACTGATAAGGACCTTTTACATAGCCCAATAGATGGTCTTTGCCGGATGTTCTTTTGCTTGATCATCAGGCTGGTGAAACGATCAGCTGGTGAATGAGCAAACGTTCAATCATCAGGGTGATCGACTCATCTATGCGAGCCAGTTGATTGTCCACCTTCCCGTGTAAATGTGTTAGTGATTGTTCATTCCCTGATCTCTTTGCACAGGCGGAAGTTTAACAAGTTCCAATCGACACACTTGTCAATTGGTGCTTGTTTACATTCTCTTTACATGGACTGAGAATCGCTGTTATGGGGATGAATGATCATTACTATGATCATTCTTTCTCGTAGAGCCAGCTGTACATCTTCCTGTACACACAGGCTATAAGTCTTTTTCACATGTACTGCTGCTTAGCCCAATTCCTCCCATTCTGTATGTGCTTTTTCCATTTTTCTTGCCCAGATGTAGGACTTTGCATTTCTCCTTGTTAAATACCATTCTGTTAGTCGCTGCCCACTGTTCAAGCTTTTCTAGATCTTTTTGAATACTCTCTCTTCCCTAATGTTAGCTATCCCTCCTAGCTTTGTGTCATCTGCAAATATGATCAGCTTCCCATCAATTCCCTCCTCCAGATCATTTATAAGTATGTTAAACAACACTGGGCCTGGGACAGAGTCCTGTGGTACCCCCCTTGATACATTCTTCTGGTCAGATGTGCAGCCTTTTATGACCACTCTTTGAGTACAATCACTCAGCCAGTTGTGAATCCACCTAACAGTTGCCTTGTCAATCCCACAATCACCATAAATTCTTATAAAATATGTTTAACATAAAAACTTAATTTAACACCCTCCAACACCGACTCCATACCCAGCAGGTGATGGCTGTGTTAAACATTATATAGTATGCTGAAAGGAACCATTGAATAGTAAAACTTGTCCTACATAAAACAAGGCCTCATATAGTCATTTTATTGAAATTTTTTTTAAAATAATGTTATTTTGAAAGTGGGGAAGGAAGAATGAAAATGCAAAAAAGAAAAGGCGTTGCAGTGGGAAAGGGTTAAAAGACTGCACTTTATATACCTGATGGTGAGTGCTGTTGAAATAGAAAAAAATGATACAGTGCTAGGATCGCCTTTTTGTCGTCACACACCTCTAAAAATAATTGAATAAAAAATTTGCATGTAAACTAAAGCTTACCCAACAACAAATAAGCCGCATGCTGGCCTATGGCCTGAAAAAGTGGAGGTTCAAAATATGGATACAAAAAGCAATGTTATTTTTTAAATAAATCAGCCACATAAATTTGGTATCGCCACAATTGTAATTAATATGTCTTTTCTACTGCACCATGAACACCCTTAGGGCTTATTCATACGTTCGTATATCGGCCGGGTTTTCATGTCCCTTTCTGCAGAGGGAGGAGGTGGGACAAGCCGGGAGCTCAGTGCACTGAGCTCCCGCCCCCTCTTTGCCTTCTCTCCACCCCCTCGCCGCTGTTTGCAATTGGAGGGCAGGACGGGAGGGGGGGGGAGCTATGTTCATCCCCGTCCCGCCCCCTCCCATTGCAAATAGTGGTAAAGGGCGGGATTATTTGTTTAGCGTCAACTTATTCCACAGCACTTTCCGGTAATTTATTAATTACTCATATGGCTATATTGAAGAAAATGTTAAAAGTTATAACAGAAAAACGACGGCGAAAAAAACTAAAAAATTTTTGGGAGTAAAGGGGCTACCAATAGATCATTTTTCAATGACACATTGTCTTTTAATCGAAAGAAAAGCAAAATAGCATCGCGCTACAGCTGCTACCATCACTACCTCCAGCAGCCTTGTGCAAATCTCCAAATATAGCGACACCCAGATCAAAATCCCGATTATTATTCATCTTCAAATGGAGCTGCAGATATTTTTGTTCTTCATCCCAGGCTTCACTTTTGAAGGAAGGTTTTCAGTGACGCCAACAAAAGTCTGATTTGGACCCCCTACCATAGACATCAGTTAAGGAGCCTTCTCATATTATACTCCTTGGCCGCCAAGGTCTCAGGGAGGACTCTACTTTTCATGCTTGACTAATTAATGTAGCGGTTGCTGAGTTTTTTCTCGTCTTCCACGCAGGCTGCGACTTCATTTGCATACTTTTGTGTAAATGCCTAAATTATTAAAAGCTGCAAACACAAGAGATGCTTTAGGATGACAGTTCTGCAACTACTTATTTGTGAAGATTGAGTGATAATGATAGAGAATGCTGATCATTTGTTCTCCTCTCGTATACAGTGATGATGGCAGTCATTTTCACCTCTTCCTCCTGCTCTGTAAATGAAGTCAATGTTTTCATTTAACTAATTGATTAGTCACTGCAATAAGAAAAATCTCCTTTCTTGTGGAGCGAATGGGCACTTGTGTACAGCATGTATCAACCCAAGGTCACATAGTGCTGTGCTCTCCGCTAACAGCAAGAACTCATTGTGTTACAGGATCTGTGTGCCATAGAGTGGCCCATCAGGTGGTGCTGCCTTAGGCACGGAGTCTGAATACTCCCCAATTAAGGCTAGGATCACACCGTGTTCTACTGTAGGCACAGCCTTTCTACCCTGGGATCCCATCTGAATCCGCCGAAAACAGCTTTTAGAGGAAACCATACACTATGGAAGGAACCAGACAATTTAATTAGTCTAGTAGAAACCAAAGGTTTCCCTGTTGGACATAGTTCTCGTTCTTTCCAGTTTATTTTTGGAGTCAACTGCGCTGTTATGTCCTCCAAAAATAACTCATTGAGGCCTCGTTCACAGGAGCGAGTGTGTTTTCACGCTGGCCGCACATGGCCGCAATTCGCAATAACGAAGAATAGCTGCGATTGAGTCCCAGGATTAATTAACGTTTCTTGCTCCACTCACACAAGTGAATTATTCATTCTGTCAAAGTGTCTGCATGCCCCAGTCAGACCGCGTTTTTTAATAAATAGTCACAGGCAGGTACAACTCCGCAATGGGAATTCCGTGTGCACCCACAGCATGGGTGGCTCCCTGGAACCCACCGGCTGTACATAAATGTATCCCATTGCAGTGCCCTGGACAGCAGAGCTAACGTCAGATTAAATGCAGGTGGGCTTCGGCCCACACTGCATGCCCCAACCTGACCGGGGTTTTTAATTCATAGACACAGGCAGGTACAACTCCCTATTGTGAAGTCCTTGTGGACCCAGAGCATGGGTGGGTGCCAGGAAGCCACCGGCGGTACATAAATATATCCCATTGCAGTGCCCATCACAGCTGAGGTAATGTCATGTTTAAGGCAAGTGGGCTTCGGCCCACACTGCATGCCCCAGTCAGACTGGGGTTCTTTAGAAGTGGACACATGCAGTTACAACTCCGTGTGGACCGACAGCATGGGTGGCTCCCTGGAACCCACCGGCGGTACATAAATATATCCCATTGCAGTGCCCAGCACAGCTGATGTAACGTCAGCTTTAATGCAGGTGGGCAAAAAATTAATTGTATTACACTGTAGGCGAGGGCCCCAAAAAATTGGTGTACCAACAGTACTAATGTACCTCAGAAAAATTGCCCATGCCCAACCAAGAGGGCAGGTGAAACCCATTAATCGCTTTGGTTAATGTGGCTTAATTCGTAACTAGGCCTGGAGGCAGCCCAGTTAAAATAAAAATTGGTTCAGGTGCAAGTTTCAACGCTTTAATGAGCATTGAAACGTATAAAAATTGTTTACAAAAATTATATGACTGAGCCTTGTGGGCCTAAGAAAAATTGCCCGTTCGGCGTGATTATGTGAGGTTTCAGGAGGAGGAGCAGGAGGAGGAGGATGAATATAATACACAGATTGATGAAGCTAAAAGGTCCCCTTTTTTATGGTGATAGAGAACGATTCTTCCATCTGCGGGTGCAGCCTACGTATTGTTTAGGTACCGCTGCTGTCCGCTGGTGGAGAAGAGAAGTCTGGGGAAATCCAGGCTTCGTTCATCTTTATGAGTGTAAGCCTGTCGGCACTGTCGGTTGACAGGCGGGTACGCTTATCCGTGATGATTCCCCCAGCTGCACTAAACACCCTCTCTGACAAGACGCTAGCCGCAGGACAAGCAAGCACCTCCAGGGCATACAGCGTGAGTTCAGGCCACGTGTCCAGCTTCGACACCCAGTAGTTGTAGGGGGCAGAGGCGTCACGGAGGACGGTCGTGCGATCGGCTACGTACTCCCTCACCATCCTTTTACAGTGCTCCTGCCAACTCAGCCTTGACTGGGGAGTGGTGACAAGGTCTTGCTGGGGAGCCAGAAAGCTGTCAAAGGCCTTAGAGAGTGTTCCCCTGCCTCTGCTGTACATGTTGCCTGATCTCCGCGCCTCCCCTGCTACCTGGCCATCAGAACTGCGCCTTCTGCCACTAGCGCTGTCGGATGGGAATTTTACCATCAACTTTTCCGCCAGAGTCCTGTGGTATAGCATCACTCTCGAACCCCTTTCCTCTTCGGGTATGAGAGTGGAAAGGTTCTCCTTATACCGTGGGTCGAGCAGTGTGTACACCCAGTAATCCGTAGTGGCCAGAATGCGTGTAACGCGAGGGTCACGAGAAAGGCATACTAACATGAAGTCCGCCATGTGTGCCAGGGTATCTGTACGCAACACATGGCTGTCCTCACTAGGAAGATAACTTTCAGGATCCTCCTCATCCTCCTCCTCAGGCCATACACGCTGAAAGGATGACAGGCAAGCAGCATGGGTACCCTCAGCAGTGGGCCAAGCTGTCTCTTCCCCCCTCCTCCTCATGCTCCTCCACCTCCTCCTCCTCCTCAACGCGCTGAGATATAGACAGGAGGGTGCTCTGACTATCCAGCGACATACTGTCTGCCCCCGCCTCTGTTTCTGAGCGCAAAGCGTCTGCCTTTATGCTTTGCAGGGAACTTCTCAAGAGGCATAGCAGAGGAATGGTGACGCTAATGATTGCAGCATCGCCGCTCACCATCTGGGTAGACTCCTCAAAGTTTCCAAGGACCTGGCAGATGTCTGCCAACCAGGCCCACTCTTCTGTAAAGAATTGAGGAGGCTGACTCCCACTACGCCGCCCATGTTGGAGTTGGTATTCCACAATAGCTTTACGCTACTCATAGAGCCTGGCCAACATGTGGAGCGTAGAGTTCCACCGGGTGGGCACGTCGCACAGCAGTCGGTGCACTGGCAGATTAAACCGATGTTGCAGGGTGCGCAAGGTGGCAGCGTCCGTGTGGGACTTGCGGAAATGTGCGCTGAGCCGGCGCACCTTTCCGAGCAGGTCTGACAAGCGTGGGTAGCTTTTCAGAAAGCGCTGAACCACCAAATTAAAGACGTGGGCCAGGCATGGCACGTGCGTGAGGCTGCCGAGCTGCAGAGCCGCCACCAGGTTACGGCCGTTGTCACACACGACCATGCCTGGTTGGAGGCTCAGCGGCGCAAGCCAGCGGTCGGTCTGCTCTGTCAGACCCTGCAGCAGTTCGTGGGCCGTGTGCCTCTTATCTCCTAAGCTGAGTAGTTTCAGCACGGCCTGCTGACGCTTGCCCACCGCTGTGCTGCCACGCTGCGCGACACCGACTGCTGGCTATGTGCTGCTGCTGCTGCTGACACATCTTGATTGCGAGACAGAGGTTGCGTTGGAGGAGGAGGAGGGTGCTTTAGTGGAGGAAGCATACACCGCTGCAGATACCACCACCGAGCTGGGGCCCGCAATTCTGGGGGTGGGTAGGACGTGAGCGGTCCCAGGCTCTGACTCGGTCCCAGCCTCCACTAAATTCACCCAATGTGCTGTCAGGGAGATATAGTGGCCCTGCCCGCCTGTGCTTGTCCACGTGTCCGTTGTTAAGTGGACCTTGGCAGTAACCGCGTTGGTGAGGGCGCGTACAATGTTGCGGGAGACGTGGTCGTGCAGGGCTGGGACGGCACATCGGGAAGAGTAGTGGCGACTGGGAACCGAGTAGCGCGGGGCCGCCGCCGCCATGATGCTTTTGAAAGCCTCCGTTTCCACAAGCCTATACGGCAGCATCTCCAGGCTGATCAATTTGGCTATGTACACGTTTAACGCTTGAGCGTGCGGGTGCGTGGCGGCGTACTTCCGCTTGCGCTCAAAGACTTGCGCTAGCGACGGCTGGACGGTGCGCTGAGAGACATTGGTGGATGGGGCCAAGGACAGCGGAGGTGAGGGTGTGGGTGCAGGCCAGGAGACAGTAGTGCCTGTGTCCTGAGAGGGGGGTTGGATCTCAGTGGCAGGTTGGGGCACAGGGGGAGAGGCAGTGGTGCAAACCGGAGGCGCTAAACGGCCTTCGTCCCACCTTGTGGGGTGCTTGGCCATCATATGTCTGCGCATGCTGGTGGTGGTGAGGCTGGTGGTGGTGGCTCCCCGGCTGATCTTGGCGCGACAAAGGTTGCACACTGCAGTTCGTCGGTCGTCTGCACTCTCAGTGAAAAACTGCCAGACCTTTGAGCACCTCGGCCTCTGCAGGGTGGCATGGCGCGAGGGGGCGCTTTGGGAAACAGTTGGTGGATTATTCGGTCTGGCCCTGCCTCTACCCCTGGCCACCGCACTGGCTCTTCCAACCTGCCCTGCTGCTGCACTTGCCTCCCCCTCTGAAGACCTGTCCTCAGTAGGCTTAGCAAACCAGGTGGGGTCAGTCACCTCATCGTCCAGCTGCTCTTCCTCCAAATCCTCTGTGCGCTCCTCCCTCGGACTTACTGCAATTACTACTACCTGACTGATAGACAACTGTGTCTCATCGTCGTCGTTCTCCTCACCCACTGAAAGCTCTTGAGACAGTTGCCGGAAGTCCCCAGCCTCATCCCCCGGACCCCAGGAACTTTCCAAAGGTTGGGCATCGGTCACGACAAACTCCTCCGGTGGGATAGGAGGAACCATTGCTGCCCATTCTGAGCAGGGGCCCGAGAACAGTTCCTGGGAGTCTGCCTGCTCCTCAGAATGTGTCATTGTAATGGAGTGAGGAGGCTGGGAGGAAGGAGGAGCAGCAGCCAGAGGATTCAGAGTTGCAGCAGTGGACGGCGCAGAACTCTGGGTGGTCGATAGATTGCTGGATGCACTTTCTGCCATCCACGACAGGACCTGCTCACACTGCTCATTTTCTAATAAAGGTCTACCACGTGGACCCATAAATTGTGAGATGATTCTGGGGACCCCAGAAACTTGCCTCTCTCCTAATCCCGCAGCAGTCGGCTGCGATACACCTGGATCAGGAGCTCGGCCTGTGCCCACACCCTGACTTGGGCCTCCGCGTCGTCGCCTGCGTCCACGTCCTCTAGGCCTACCCCTACCCCTCAGCATGGTGTATTACCAGTAGTGCAGAAACAGAACGCTGTATATAAATGTGCCGCTTATTGGCCTGTGGTTGGAGGCTGACTTCGCTTACGGAACGCACAGCAGAGCCAGGAAAGAATTTTGCGCAAGCCTGTAGTGAGACGTAGGTGCGTATGACTGAGCTAGTGGAATTCACAGCGCAGAAGCAGTCAAGTGTCCAAAGGCCACTAGTAGGCCTTAAAGGGGTTGTCCCGCGGCAGCAAGTGGGTCTATACACTTCTGTATGGCCATATTAATGCACTTTGTAATGTACATTGTGCATTAATTATGAGCCATACAGAAGTTATCAAAAGTTTTATACTTACCTGCTCCGTTGCTGGCGTCCTCGTCTCCATGGTGCCGACTAATTTTCGGCCTCCGATGGCCAAATTAGCCGCACTTGCGCAGTCCGGGTCTTCTGCGGTCTTCAATGGGGCCGCTCGTGCAGAATGCCGGCTCCGTGTAGCTCCGCCCCGTCACGTGCCGATTCCAGCCAATCAGGAGGCTGGAATCGGCAATGGACCGCACAGAAGAGCTGCGGTCCACGGAGGGAGCAGACCCCGGCGGCCATCTTCAGCAGGTGAGTATGAAGACGCCGGACCGCCGGGATTCAGGTAAGCACTCTGCGGTTTGTTTTTTTAACCCCTGCATCGGGGTTGTCTCGCGCCGAACGGGGGGGGGGGGGTTAAAAAAAAAAAAACACGTTTCGGCGCGGGACAACCCCTTTAAGTGTTTTGCTTCTATTTTTTTAAAGGCTGAGCTGAGACAGCAGACAGATACTGTAGGCAGCGTATATATGTATACTGTTTCCCTCTGGACGGGATGACGGCGGTGATGTAACGGGCAACGCAGAGCCAGGAAAGAATTTTGCGCAAGCCTGCTGTAACACTTAGCTGCGTATTAATTAGGACTACTACCCCCAGCAGAGACGCAGTACACTGAGGACGGTCACAGGCAGCCCAAATAGATTTTTTTTCCCCAATTTTTTGGAAAAAGCCCACTGCCTATTTGGACAGTATATCTCTTTCACCTTTCCCACTGTCCCTGCCTCACCACTACTGGCCCTATACTATGTAAAATTACTGTAGACTGTTTCCCTCTGGACAGGATGACAGCGGTGATGTAAGGGGCAACGCAGAGCCAGGAAACACTTTTGCGCAAGCCTGCTGTAACACTTAGCTGCGTATTAATTAGGACTACTACCCCCAGCAGAGACGCAGTACACTGAGGACAGTCACAGGTAGCCCAAATAGATTTTTTTTACCAAATTTTTTTGAAAAAGCCCACTGCCTATATAGACAGTATATCTCTTTCGCCTTTCCCACTGTCCCTGCCTCACCACTACTGGCCCTATACTATGTAAAATTACTGCAGACTGAGGACGCAATGCTCTGCACGGCCGATATACAAAAAAAAAAAAAAAGTGCAACACTGCAAAAAGCAGCCACAACAGTACTGCACACGGTCAGATGTGGCCCTAAGAAGGACCATTGGGGTTCTTGAAGCCTAAAATAGCTCCTAACACTCTCCCTATAGCAGCTCCAGCAAGACAGCACTTTCCCTGATCTATGTCAGAATGCATCTGTGGCGAGCCGCGGAAGGGGCCGATTTAAATACTCGGGTGACACCTGATCTCGCCAGCCACTCACTGCAGGGGGGTGGTATAGGGCTTGAACGTCGCAGGGGGAAGTTGTAATGCCTTCCCTGTCTTTCTATTGGCCAGAAAAGAGCATTAACGTCTCAGAGATGAAAGTGAAAGTAACTCGAACATTGCGTGGTGCTCGGCTCTAGTAACGAGCATCTCGAACACGCTAATACTCGAACGAGTATCAAGCTCGGACGAGTACATTCGCTCATCTCTAGTCTCGATTAAACGAGCACTGACCATTGAATTCAATGGAGCCGGCAATACAGCCGGCTCCATTGAAAGCAATGGGCTGCCGGCGATCGCGGGATGAATTGTCGGGAAGGGCTTAAATATATAAGCCCTTCCCTGCAATTCATCCAGAAATGTGTAAAAATAAAAAAAAATATACTCACCTTGTCCCGGCAGAACGATGTTAGCCCATTGAATGGGCTAACATCGTTCACCTTGTCCCGGCAGAACGATGTTAGCCCAGTGAATTCAATGGAGCCGCCAATACAGCTGACATTTAGCTGAGAGCTGCCCCTGAGCCAATCAGAGGCAGCACTCACTCATCCATTCATGAATTCATGAATGGGTGTGAGATCTGCCTCTGATTGGTCAGGCTGTGACCAATCAGAGGCAGCTCATTCAGCAGGCGGGGATTTTAAATCCCCGGCTGCTGAGTACTACTCACAGCTGTTCAGAGCAGTTCAGGAGGCCTGCAGCCGGCCACGCTGAACTCCGTCTGCCGGGACCAGGTGAGAATATATTTTTTTTTGATTTTTACACATTTCTGGATGAATTGCAGGGAAGGGCTTATATATTTAAGCCCTTCCCAACAATTCATCCCACGATCGCCAGCAGCCTATTGCTTTCAATGGAGCCGGCTGTATTGGCGGCTCCATTGAATTCAATGGGCTAACATCGTTCTGCCGGGACAAGGTGAACGATGTTAGCCCATTCAATGGGCTAACATCGTTCTGCCGGGACAAGGTGAGTATATTTTTTTTATATATATTTACACATTTCTGGATGAATTGCAGGGAAGGGCTTATATATTTAAGCCCTTCCCGACAATTCATCCCGCGATCGCCGGCAGCCCATTGCTTTCAATGGAGCCGGCTGTATTGCCGGCTCCATTGAATTCAATGGGCTAACATCGTTCTTCTCTGCCACAGCTGTTACAGCTGTGGCAGAGGAGAACGATCTTTACGCTGACAGTGCGGGGGGTCTCACTCTTGCCACTATTGTGGCTTAATAGTGGGACCTGGGAACTTGAGATGCAGCCCAACATGTAGCCCCTCGCCTGCCCTATCCGTTTCTGTGTCGTTCCCATCACTTTCTTGAATTTCCCAGGTTTTCACAAATGAAAACCTTAGCGAGCATCGGCGATATACAAAAATGCTCCAGTCGCCCATTGACTTCACTGAAAGTTCGACTCGAGTAACGAGCACTCGAGCATTTTGGTGCTCGCTCATCTCTACCCTTAACCTATGATATTTAACACCCTAAACGAATACTGATACCAGACCCCATAAGTACAAATCCTTAGATCTGACACCCCCTTACTACAGACCCTAGATCAGAGTCCTTTTCAAAATAGACTCCAGACCAGATAAGCAGATTCTTACATCTCCCTGTTCCTGCAGATCCCTTTGCTCCCTGATGCGACCGCAGTCCACAAACAACATCTTGGTGCAAGAAGAGCATCCAGACGCAGAGTTCTAAGACAGCAGAAATGCAGGCCTAAGCTCTCGCTCACGACCTGAAGGCTGCTGGTTGACCCAGCCTTCAATCCTTCTGAGCTCGGTTAAATGAGTACCCAGCTTGGTTGGGGGTAATAAATAAATTACCTGTAAGCACTGTGGAATAAGTTGGCGCTATAGAAAAAAAAACTGATTTATTGTTTATTTATTAATTATATGTTTCAGATATACTCACAGAAATAAATACATATACTTCATTCACATACTGGACACACACTACAGCATAGTACAATGCAATCCTCCCTGCGCCCTGACACACCGCACCTGTATGTTTCTTGAAGACTGGATTCCTGGTATCTCTGGTAATTTTGTGTGTGTATGGAAGGGGGAGTGCTTTAACTCTTGAATAACAGAAAAGCTAGAAAGTGAGCAAGATTTGGACACAAATCATGAACTCTTCTGTGATGGGAACTCTTTACAGCAGCATTGGATGCTATCAGCACTGTCTGCATGCTGATTTGTATTGCTGCTGAACTGCTTTCATAGTGGGACCACTGTTTGCCAGTATTACAGGTCAGCAGCACTAAGGTTACACAAAAATGATAAACTATTAACTTTAGCTGTAAAATGATGCCTCCCTCCTTCTGGATGCCCTACGCACTAGTCACTTGTTATAAATACAGCCCTGCCCATCACAGCTCACATTAGGCATAAAACAGTGTATCAATTTTGCCCACAGCGTTTAGTTTTCAATGGTCCCAACAAAAGCACTGTTATTTTAATCCTTGACATTTATTTTTCAAGCAAGATGCTTATTAATATCCTCGGTGACGTTTCCCAGCTCTTAATAATTGATGACCTATCCATAGGATATTGTAGGATATGCATTGTTACTGTAATGCTTGTCAGTGACTAATGTTTCATCTGATTATGTGATGCGCTTCATCCTGGAGCGTGGTGCATGCTTTACTAGTGCGCCTTGCATTCCAGATAGTTGGAGTGTATATGCACTTCCGACAGAGCCGACTTCTGGCTTCTGGCTTAGTGCCAGACACCAATGGGACTTTTCTGGTGGGGACCAATATTGTGATATTTCTCTTTATTTGTCCTGAAGAAGGGGGCGTTAATTGTCAAAATAAACACATTGAGCTGTTTGTGGTGATATGTAGTTAGTAAAGTCATGAGTTATTGGAGAATTGCTGCCTTCCAATCTATTCTGTGGAATCTGGATAGCTGGTGAATTCCTATAGCTTTCTTGGATTTGAGGGAGTTAGCCTTCTGTTTTAAGTCCCTTGGCTCCCCTTCACTGAGTATACACTCTCCCTCTAATTGTATGTTTATCACTGGTATTGACCAGAACATCGCCCTAAGCACCTTTTGCTCTGTCCTTCTTGTGTATGGTATCTACAGGATATTTTAGGTCATCAATAGCTCATTGGCAGGGGTCCACTGCCCAGGAGCCTAGCTGTTTGCCAGACCACTGTCACCTTGTATGAAGCAGGAAGCAGATAGCTCTGTACATTGTGCGGTGGCCAAGCATGGTATTGCAGGCACAGCTCCTACGGAATTAAATAGAGACTGTGCCTACAATACTACACCAGACCACTTCCCAATATATTGAGCTATACATTTCCAGCTCATACACCGTGATAGTAACCTGCCGAACTAATGATCTGCTAGTCAGTGGGACTCAGAGTTTCAGCTCTTACAATTGATGACTTAGTATGTGGATAGATCATCAATTATTAAAAGCTGAAAAATCCGTTTAAACAGATAAAACTCTTTATAATAATCCTACATGAGTAGCAATTTTCACACTATAGTATATTGGGATCATTAGGGCATTAAATGGTGGGGTTATATGGCCCCACATTGCACTTATACTAGGGTACTGCTGCATTGCTATTTCAGCCCGGGATTACACTACTAATTGAACCCTTTATGGACCATTAAGGAATCCCAGAAGTTTCCATAATCGTGAATATAGTTGTGCTTGAAAATTAGACTGCAGTACAGCTTCAAGGTAGATCAATATAAGATAAGTGAAGTATATGAAAACTTACTTATCTATTTATGTAAATAACATTTCTATGCAAACTGTGAAATAGCGTTGACATAGTGGCATATGCTTTCAACTTAAGAAATCCTCTTATGGAAGGATGTCAAAATAAGGCGAACTCTGTAAACCTTAATGAGGACTTTTCTTAACTTCTAAAGTTAAACACATTATTAGCATGTGCTTATGATCTATATCCATAATAACGGCAATGTAAAAAGTAATGGCTCTCCAGCCCAGTTTGCACCTTGCAATAGCAATCTCCAAGTATAGACATTACTCTGCTGCGCAGCCAGCAAGGCAATGACTTTCTCATGATGACCATATAGAAGATGAATAACCAAGGCAAGGAATGAACCATGTGTCTCTTTATGCAAGATTAAAACTTCAGTTATGACGTTGCACCTCATCTATCTAAATAGTGCATATGCTGCTATGGGCACTTGGGATGAGGAGGCAATCATGCTCAGTATCATTTGTTACAATGTGTGTTACCCACAGTAAAACTCCAGATTACTCATCATTTACCAGCTCTTCATACATTTCTTCCATATAAATGATGCCATACCCCTTTCACTTTTTCACCTTCGGGTGATTATGGTTTACCGTAGAGTATGAGTCTATGTGTGCTGCAACTAATTACAATATGAATCCCCAAGAGAATATAATGCAACCGTACAGTCCGCAGAACAAAATGTAATTTTTGGGTTTCAGCCGTTACTGTATTTTACTGCAGTGCCCGAATGTTACATAGTTGTTGATGGCTCTGTTATAAACTTGCTTCTTGCTCTGCACTTCCCTAGACATTTATTGGAGTTTTGTAGTTTCCCCCCCCCCCCCCCCCCCCCCCCCCGTTGACTTGAGGAGGGTAAAGATATGTTGGGAAAACCACATGTAAAAGCAGTAATTATACCTTCATGCGAAGCACAATAATGTGGTTTTCCACAGAAGCAGGTGTAGGAACATTGCCTAGAAGTGCTTGTTTATGAAGGAGTGGTACCTGAAAGAGACACTCTTCTGGGACGGAAGTGGTTTACATAATGTAATGGGTGCAGGAAGATTCTAGTATCGGGAGGGTTGACCTGAACCTAGGGTTGGTGTTGGGTCACCTCCTCATGTGTTACAGTGCCATGTGTCGCTATGCAGTTCTGCATACGGCTTTAATTTCAAACAGTTTTTATTTGTTTTATGCATAACTTGACATCTTGTTATAATGTATGTTACCCCTCGCAGGGGGATCTTTTAGAAATGGCAATCTTGGAGTTAAAGTCACATGTTAATCAATTTAAAATAACATATGACAGCAATTTTCCATTCGTTATTGTATCTATGGTGACATAACTCCTATTACTACCTTAAGAGTTGTCATTACACTTGTCTCAGGGAGAATTCTCTTAGGAAGTCAGTAACCGTGACATATCTGGGATATTTAGCTAGCCAGACCACGGCTGCCAGATCCTGAAGAAGCCATCTATACCATTGGTGGATAGTTTGTCACAAACTATCATTCTGGAGATTCTGGCTATAATGGGGTTCAGGTTAAAGGGGTTGTCTCGCGGCAGCAAGTGGGGGTATACACTTCGGTATGGCCATATTAATGCACTTTGTAATATACATCGTGCATTAAATATGAGCCATACAGAAGTTATTCACTTACCTGCTCCGTTGCTAGCGTCCTCGTCTCCATGGATCCGTCTAAAATCGCTGGCAGCTTGCTTTTTTAGACGCGCTTGCGCAGTCCGTTCTTCTCCTTTCAGCACGAGCCGCTTCAGTGTGCTCCCCGCTACAGCTCTTCTGCGCATGCGCAGACGAGCTGTCACTGCTCGGGAGCGCGCTGGAGCGGCCATTCTGTACCATCCTCTGTTAGAGGAAGGTGCAGAGCCGCCCAGCTGTCCCGAGAAGCCGCCCAGCTGTCCCGCCGTCCTGCCGCCCAGGTAAGTGATGGGCCGGGGGGGGCTGCCGCTGCGCCGGGGGAGGGGCTGTCGCTGTGATGGGGGCGCTGTCGCTTGATGGGGGGGGTTGTCGCTGTGATGGGGGCGCTGTCGCTTGATGGGGGGGGCTGCCGCTGTGATGGGGGCGCTGTCGCTTGATGGGGGGGGGCTGCCGCTGTGATGGGGGCGCTGTCGCTTGATGGGGGGGGCTGTCGCTGTGATGGGGGCGCTGTCGCTTGATGGGGGGGCTGCCGCTGTGATGGGGGGGGCTGCCGCTGTGATGGGGGCGCTGTCGCTTGATGGGGGGGCTGTCGCTGCGATGGGGGGGGGCTGTCGCTGCGATGGGGGGGCTGCCGCTGTGATGGGGGGGCTGTCGCTGCGATGGGGGGGCTGCCGCTGTGCCGGGGGGGGGCTGCGCCGGTTACCTGCTGCCTGGCGGTGGGTGACTGGTCGGCCGTGTTCACTCCAGGGGTCCAGTCGGCGGCTGCGGGGTGTCTGGTTGTCAGGGAGACACAGCTGGTAGCGTCTCGGCAGCGCGCACGTCGGGCTACAGCAAGCGAAGGGAAAAGAGCCGGCGGCCATCTTGGGAAAATTTTTATAAGTTGCTGAAACGCTGGAACGGTAAGTACAAACCAGCTAGAAAAGTCATTTACAGGGGGGCTTAGTAATGTATGCTTAATTAGGGGGACTGGGAAAAAAAAAAAATCCACTCCTGCCTCGAGACATCTCCTTTAAGGGAGGGCTTCAGCTATTGGGATGCTATGTAAATCCTGGTCGCCATACATATGGACTATGCTAGTTTGTGCTGTTGGTTGCTATACCCGGTCGGCTTGTCCGCCAGCAGGCAAACTGAAAGGGAGAGGGGAAATGTCTTTCCCATAACTCTCGTGACCAGGCTGGCCACCTGCTTCCATAAGGTACTAACCATTGGGCATGCCCAACAGGTATGTAGGACACATGCTAGTGCCCCACAGCCTCTGAAGCAATTAGGGGAGGTGTCAGGTGAAAACTTTTCTATTGTTGTGGGGACATAGTGGACCCTGTGCAATATCTTATAAGAAGTTTCAGTCAACGTCACCTGGGGTTGCCTTTAGCAGCAATGGTGCCATCTTGCCAGTGAGAGCGATAGGTTCAGGCCCTCCTCCCACCGTTGCACGAACAGTAATGCATCTTCATGCGTAGGTTGGTTCAAGGTGTTATATATCAGGGAAATTGCTCCAGGCTGGAGAGGTGACCATACATATAATCTCTTAAATTGCGTGTTGGGTATTTGAGCATGTGGCTGGGATCATAGAGATTGCGAGAAACTGTATATCTCATAGAATCATAGAATGGTAGAGTTGGAAGGGACCTCCAGGATCATCGGGTCCAACCCCCTGCTCAGTGCAGGATTCACTAAATCATCCCAGACAGATATTTGTCCAGCCTTTGTTTGAAGACTTCCATTGAAGGAGAACTCACCACCTCCCGTGGTAACTAGAGATGAGCGAACACCAAAATGCTCGGGCGCTCATTACTCGAGACGAAATTTTCGCGATGCTCGTGGGTTCATTTCGAGTAACGAACCCCATTGAAGTCAATGGGCGACTCAAGCATTTTTGCATATCGCCGATGCTCACTAAGGTTTTCATTTGTGAAAATCTGCGCAATTCAAGAAAGTGATGGGAATGACACAGCAACGGATAGGGCAGGCGAGGGGCTACATGTTGGGCTGCATCTCAAGTTCCCAAGTCCCACTATTAAGCCACAATAGCGGCAAGAGTGGGCCCCACCCTTTCCAACAATTTTTACTTCTGAAAAACCCTCATTAGCAATGCATACCTCCAACAAAGCACAATCACTGCCTGCATGACACTCCGCTGCCACTTCTCTTGGGTTACATGCTGCCCAACCCCCCCGCACAACCCAGTGTACACAGCACACACCAAAGTGTCCCTGCGCAGCCTTCAGCTGCCCTCATGCCACACGCTGGCCTCATAGCCACACCACCCTCATGTCTATTTATAAGTGCGTCTGGCATGAGGAGGAACCACAGGCACACACTGCACAGGGTTGGCACGGCCAGGCAGCGACCCTCTTTAAAAGCCCATAATGCTGTACAGAAGCAATGAGAAATCCAATCCTGTGCCACCTCCATCAGGAGCTGCACACGTGGGCATAGCAATGGGGAACCCATGTGCCACACACTATTCATTCTGTCAAGGGGTCTGCATGCCCCAGTCAGACCACGGTTTTTTATAAATAGTCACAGGCAGGTACAACTGCAATGGGAATTCCGTGTGCACCCACAGCATGGGTGGCTCCCTGGAACCCACCGGTGGTACATAAATGCATCCCATTGCAGTGCCCAGCACAGCTGAGGTAACGTCAGGTTTAATGCAGGTGGGCTTCGGCCCACACTGCATGCCCCAGTCAGACTGGGGTTCCTTAGAAGTGGACACATGCAGTTACAACTCCGTGTGGACCGACAGCATGGGTGGCTCCCTGGAACCCACCGGCAGTACATAAATATATCCCATTGCAGTGCCTAGCACAGCTGAGGTAACGTTGGGTTTAATGCAGGTGGGCTTCGGCCCACACTGCATGCCCCAGTCAGACTGGGGTTCTTTAGATGTGGACACATGCAGTTACAACTCCGTGTGGACCGACAGCATGGGTGGGTCCCAGGAAGCCACCGGTGGTACATAAATATATACCATTGCAGTGCCCAGCACAGCTGAGGAAACGTCAGCTTTAATGCAGGTGGGCTTCGGCCAACACTGCATGCCCCAGTCAGACTGGGGTTCTTTAGAAGTCGACACATGCAGTTACAACTCAGTGTGGACCGACAGCATGGGTGGGTCCCAGGAAGCCACCGGCGGTACATAAATATATCCCATTGCAGTGCCCAGCACAGCTGAGGTAACGTCAGGTTTAATGCAGGTGGGCTTCGGCCCACACTGCATGCCCCAGTCAGACTGGGGTTCTTTAGAAGTGGACACATGCAGTTACAACTCCGTGTGGACCGACAGCATGGGTGGCTCCCTGGAACCAACCGGCGGTACATAAATATATCCCATTGCAGTGCCCAGCACAGCTGAGGTAACGTTAGGTTTAATGCAGGTGGGCTTCGGCCCACACTGCATGCCCCAGTCAGACTGGGGTTCTTTAGAAGTGGACACATGCAGTTGCAACTCCATGTGGACCGACAGCATGGGTGGGTCCCAGGAAGCCACCAGTGGTACATAAATATATACCATTGCAGTGCCCAGCACAGCTGAGGTAACGTCAGGTTTAATGCAGGTGGGCTTCGACCCACACTGCATGCCCCAGTCAGACTGGGGTTCTTTAGAAGTCGACACATGCAGTTACAACTCCGTGTGGACCGACAGCATGGGTGGCTCCCTGGAACCCACCGGCGGAACATAAATATATCCCATTGCAGTGCCCAGCACAGCTGAGGTAACGTTAGGTTTAATGCAGGTGGGCTTCGGCCCACACTGCATGCCCCAGTCAGACTGGGGTTCTTTAGAAGTGGACACATGCAGTTACAACTCCGTGTGAACCGACAGCATGGGTGGGTCCCAGGAAGCCACCGGTGGTACATAAATATATACCATTGCAGTACCCAGCACAGCTGAGGAAACGTCAGCTTTAATGCAGGTGGGCTTCGGTCCACACTGCATGCCCAAGTCAGACTGGGGTTCTTTAGAAGTGGACACATGCAGTCACAACTCCGTGTGGACCGACAGCATGGGTGGCTCCCTGGAACCCACCGGCGGTACATAAATATATCCCATTGCAGTGCCCAGCAAAGCTGAGGTAACGTCAGCTTTAATGCAGGTGGGCTAAAAATTACTAGGATTACAATGAAGGTGAGGGCCCAACAAAATTGGTGTACCAACAGTACAAATGTACCTCAGAAAAATTGCCCATGCCCAACCAAGAGGGCAGGTGAAACCCATTAATCGCTTTGGTTAATGTGGCTTAATTTGTAACTAGGCCTGTAGGCAGCCCAGTTCAAATAAAAATTGGTTCAGGTGCAAGTTTCAACGCTTTATTGAATTGAGAATTAAAACGTATAAACATTGTTTACAAAAGTTATATGACTGAGCCTTGTGGGCCTAAGAGAAATTACCCGTTCGGTGTGATTACGTGAGGTTTCAGGAGGAGGAGCAGGAGGAGGAGGATGAATATAATACACAGATTGATGAAGCTAAAAGGTCCCCGTTTTTTAAGGTGATAGAGAACGATGCTTCCATCCGGGGGGCCTACGTATTGTTTAGGTATCGCTGCTGTCCGCTGGTGGAGAAGAGAACTCTGGGGAAATCCAGGCTTTGTTCATCTTTATGATTGTAAGCCTGTCGGCACTGTCGGTTGACAGGCGGGTACGCTTATCCGTGATGATTCCCCCAGCCGCACTAAACACCCTCTCTGACAAGACGCTAGCCGCAGGACAAGCAAGCACCTCCAGGGCATACAGCGCGAGTTCAGGCCACGTGTCCAGCTTCGACACCCAGTAGTTGTAGGGGGCAGAGGCGTCACGGAGGACGGTCGTGCGATCGGCTACGTACTCCCTCACCATCCTTTTACAGTGCTCCCGCCGACTCAGCCTTGACTGGGGAGCGGTGAGAAGGTCTAGCTGGGGAGCCAGAAAGCTGTCAAAGGCCTTGGATAGTGTTCCCCTGCCTGTGCTGTACATGCTGCCTGATCTCTGCGCCTCCCCTGCTACCTGGCCCTCAGAACTGCGCCTTCTGCCACTAGCGCTGTCGGATGGGAATTTTACCATCAGTTTGTCCACCAGGGTCCTGTGGTATAGCATCACTCTCGAACCCCTTTCCTCTTCGGGTATGAAAGTGGAAAGGTTCTCCTTATACCGTGGGTCGAGCAGTGTGTACACCCAGTAATCCGTAGTGGCCAGAATGCGTGTAACGCGAGGGTCACGAGAAAGGCATCCTAACATGAAGTCAGCCATGTGTGCCAGGGTACCTGTACGCAACACATGGCTGTCCTCACTAGGAAGATCACTTTCATGATCCTCCTCCTCCTCCTCCTCCTCAGGCCATACACGCTGATAGGATGACTGGCAAGCAGCATGGGTACCCTCAGCAGTGGGCCAAGCTGTCTCTTCCCCCTCCTCCTCATGCTCCTACCCTCCTCCTCCGCAACGCACTGAGATATAGACATGAGGGTGCTCTGACTATCCAGCGACATACTGTCTTCCCCCGCCTCCGTTTCCGAGCGCAAAGCGTCTGCCTTTATGCTTTGCAGAGAACTTCTCAAGAGGCATAGCAGAGGAATGGTGACGCTAATGATTGCAGCATCACCGCTCACCATCTGGGTAGACTCCTCAAAGTTTCCAAGGACCTGGCAGATGTCTGCCAACCAGGCCCACTCTTCTGTAAAGAATTGAGGAGGCTGACTCCCACTATGCCGCCCATGTTGGAGTTGGTATTCCACTATAGCTCTACGCTGCTCATAGAGCCTGGCCAACATGTGGAGCGTAGAGTTCCACCGGGTGGGCACGTCGCACAGCAGTCGGTGCACTGGCAGATTAAACCGATGTTGCAGGGTGCGCAGGGTGGCAGCGTCCGTGTGGGACTTGCGGAAATGTGCGCAGAGCCGGCGCACCTTAACGAGCAGGTCTGACAAGCGTGGGTAGCTTTTCAGAAAGCGCTAAACCACCAAATTAAAGACGTGGGCCAGGCATGGCACGTGCGTGAGGCTGCCGAGCTGCAGAGCCGCCACCAGGTTACAGCCGTTGTCACACACGACCATGCGCGGTTGGAGGCTCAGCGGCGAAAGCCAGCGGTCGGTCTGCTCTGTCAGACCCTGCAGCAGTTCGTGGGCCATGTGCCTCTTCTCTCCTAAGCTGAGTAGTTTCAGCACGGCCTGCTGACGCTTGCCCACCGCTGTGCTGCCACACCGTGCGACACCGACTGCTGGAGACGTGCTGCTGCTAACACATCTTGATTGCGAGACAGAGGTTGCGTAGGAGGAGGAGGGTGGTTTAGTGGAGGAAGCATACACCACTGCAGATACCACCACCGAGCTGGGGCCCGCAATTCTGGGGGTGGGTAAGACGTGAGCGGTCCCAGGCTCTGACTTGGTCCCAGCCTCCACTAAATTCACCCAATGTGCCGTCAGGGAGATATAGTGGCCCTGCCCGCCTGTGCTTGTCCACGTGTCCGTTGTTAAGTGGACCTTGGCAGTAACCGCGTTGGTGAGGGCGTGTACAATGTTGCGGGAGACGTGGTCGTGCAGGGCTGGGACGGCACATCGGGAAAAGTAGTGGCGACTGGGAACCGAGTAGCGTGGGGCCGCCGCTGCCATCATGTTTTTGAAAGCCTCCGTTTCCACAAGCCTATACGGCAGCATCTCCAGGCTGATAAATTTGGCTATGTGCACGTTTAACGCTTGAGCGTGCGGGTACGTGGCTGCGTACTTGCGCTTGCACTCAAACACTTGCGCTAGCGACGGCTGGACGGTGCGCTGAGAGACATTGCTGGATGAGGCCGAGGACAGCGGAAGTGAGGGTGTGGGTGCAGGCCGGGAGACGGTAGTGCCTGTGTCCTGAGAGGGGGGTTGGATCTCAGTGGCAGGTTGGGGCACAGTGGGAGAGGAAGTGGTGCAAACCGGAGGCGCTGAACAGCCTTCGTCCCACCTTGTGGGGTGCTTGGCCATCATATGTCTGCGCATGCTGGTGGTGGTGAGGCTGGTGGTGGTGGCTCCCCGGCTGATCTTGGCGCGACAAAGGTTCCACACCACTGTTCGTCGGTCGTCTGCACTCTCAGTAAAAAACTGCCAGACCTTTGAGCACCTCGGCCTCAGCAGGGTGGCATGGCGTGAGGGGGCGTTTTGGGAAACAGTTGGTGGATTATTCGGTCTGGCCCTGCCTCTACCCCTGGCCACCGCACTGCCTCTTCCAACCTGCCCTGCTGCTGCACTTGCCTCCCCCTCTGAAGACCTGTCCTCAGTAGGCTTAGCAAACCAGGTGGGGTCAGTCACCTCATCGTCCATGTGCTCTTCCTTCGAATCCTCTGTGCACTCCTCCCTCAGACTTACTGCAATTACTACTACCTGAGTGATGGACAACTGTGTCTCATCGTCGTCGTCCTCCTCACCCACTGAAAGCTCTTGAGACAGTTGCCGGAAGTCCCCAGCCTCATTCCCCGGACCCCGGGAACTTTCCAAAGGTTGGGCATCGGTCACGACCAACTCCTCCGGTGGGAGAGGAACCATTGCTGCCCATTCTGGGCAGGGGCCCGAGAACAGTTCCTGGGAGTCTGCCTGCTCCTCAGAATGTGTCATTGTAATGGAGTGAGGAGGCTGGGAGGAAGGAGGAGCAGCAGCCAGAGGATTCAGAGTTGCAGCAGTGGACGGCGTAGAACTCTGGGTGGTCGATAGATTGCTGGATGCACTTTCTGCCATCCACGACAGGACCTGCTCACACTGCTCATTTTCTAATAAAGGTCTACCGCGTGGACCCATAAATTGTGAGATGATTCTGGGGACCCCAGAAACTTGCCTCTCTCCTAATCCCTCAGCAGTCGGCTGCGATACACCTGGATCAGGAGCTCGGCCTGTGGCCACACCTTGATTTGGGCCTCCGCGTCCTCGCCCGCGTCCACGTCCTCTAGGCCTACCCCTACCCCTCAGCATGGTGTATTACGAGTAGAGCAGAAACAGAACGCTGTAATTAAATGTGCCGCTTATTGGCCTTTGGTTGGAGGCTGACTTCCCTTACGGAACGCACAGCAGAGGCAGGAAACAATTTTGCGCACGCCTGTAGTGAGACGTAGGTGCGTATGACTGAGCTAGTGGAATTCACAGCGCAGAAGCAGTCAAGTGGCCAAAGGCCAGTAGTAGGCCTTAAGAATTTTGCTTCTATTTTTTTAAATGCTGAGCTGATACAGCAGACAGATACTGTAGGCAGCGTATAATATTATGTATACTGTTTCCCTCTGCTGGGATGACGGCGGTGATGTAACAGAGACAGCAGAGCCAGGAAACAATTTTGCGCAAGCCTACTGTAATGCTTAGCTGCGTATTAATTAGGACTACTACCCCCAGCAGACAGATACTGTAGGCAGCGTATAATAATATTATGTATACTGTTTCCCTCTGCCGGGATGACGGCGGTGATGTAACGGAGACAGCAGAGCCAGGAAACAATTTTGCGCAAGCCTGCTGTAACGCTTAGCTGCGTATTAATTAGGACTACTACCCCCAGCAGACAGATACTGTAGGCAGCATATAATATTATGTATATTGTTTCCCTCTGCCGGGATGACGGCGGTGATGTAACGGAGACAGCAGAGCCAGGAAACAATTTTGTGCAAGCCTGCTGTAACGCTTAGCTGCGTATTAATTAGGACTACTACCCCCAGCAGACAGATACTGTAGGCAGCATATAATATTATGTATATTGTTTCCCTCTGCCGGGATGACGGCGGTGATGTAACGGAGACAGCAGAGCCAGGAAACAATTTTGTGCAAGCCTGCTGTAACGCTTAGCTGCGTATTAATTAGGACTACTACCCCCAGCAGACAGATACTGTAGGCAGCGTATAATATTATGTATACTGTTTCCCTCTGCAGGGATGGCGGCGGTGATGTAACGGAGACAGCAGAGCCAGGAAACAATTTTGCGCAAGCCTGCTGTAACGCTTAGCTGCGTATTAATTAGGACTACTACCCCCAGCAGACAGATACTGTAGGCAGCGTATAATATTATGTATACTGTTTCCCTCTGCCGGGATGACGGCGGTGATGTAACGGAGACAGCAGAGCCAGGAAACAATTTTGCACAAGCCTGCTGTAATGCTTAGCTGCGTATTAATTAGGACTACTACCCCCAGCAGACAGATACTGTAGGCAGCGTATAATATTATGTATACTGTTTCCCTCTGCCGGGATGACGGCGGTGATGTAACGGAGACAGCAGAGCCAGGAAACAATTTTGCGCAAGCCTGCTGTAACGCTTAGCTGCATATTAATTAGGACTACTACCCCCAGCAGACACGCAGTAAACTGTACACGGTCACAGGCAGCCCAAATATGGTATTTTTCCCCAATTTTTTGAAAAAGCCCACTGCCTATATAGCCTGTATATCTCTTTCCCTGCCTCACCAGTACTGGCCCTATACTCTGTACAATGACTGCAGACTGAGGACGCAATGCTCTGCACACCCGATATACAAAAATTGCGCAACACTGCTAAAAGCAGCCACAACAGTACTGCACACGGTCAGATGTGGCCCTAAGAAGGACCGTTGGGGTACTACAAGCCTAAAATAACTCCTAACGCTCTCCCTATAGCAACAGCAGCATCAGCAGCACTGTCCCTGATCTTTGTCAGCATGCATCTGTGGCGAGCCGCGGGCGGGGCAGATTTTAATACTCGGGTGACACCTGATCTCGCCAGCCACTCACTGTAGAGGGGTGGTATAGGGCTGGAATGTCACAGGAGGAAGTTGTAATGCCTTCTATGTCTTTCTATTGGCCAGAAAAGCGCGCAAATGTCTCAGAGATGAAAGTGAAAGTAACTCGAACACCGCGTGGTGTTCGTCTCGAGTAACGAGCATCTCGAACACCCTAATACTCGAACAAGTATCAAGCTCGGACGATTACGCTCGCTCATCTCTAGTGGTAACCTGTTTCACTCATTGATCACCCTCACTGTCAGAAAGTTTTTTCTAATATCTAATTTGTGTCTCCTCCCTGGCATGTTTCCAGCCACAAATGTCCCGTTACTGAATATTTCTCTGTGATCTGCTGGATAGTCAAAAGTCTATTTAATGAGGTGAAGTCATGCAGAGAGATGAGACCCTTAGTTCACCATCACTTGAAATTGTCTGCTAGTTGGCTCGCTGGGAAGGCTTGATTTGGGGTAATGGGAAGTAGCGGTGGGAGGTCAGAGGTTAAAGAGTGTTTACTGCACCCAGTTTTCGAGTAGGAGACCATTTGAAGAAGCTTGTCTTGAACTGGCAAGTGGAATTATACAGTCTAATCAAAAAGTATAGGAACAACCTTATAGACATTTCGCTAATTGTTGCTCAGCAGCAGTAGATCACTTTTTTGCCATGGGATTTTAGTATAAGGTGTTTCTGCAAGTATTTGCAATGTCCTGGGTCCAAACTGTTCATAAAAAAAAAGTTCCCCTTGTTGCTACAGTAAATGTCTGCATTTCATAAATCCTTTGTGCAAATTGTAAAATGACTACAAAGTTAAAACACAGTTAATATAAAATACCACCTTGGTGTTTGTCTTCTTTTTTTACAGAGTGTTCCTTGTCTTCTTATTTACATAGTAACAATATCTACTTTTTTGCAATGTTCATGGTGTATTTACCAGTATTTTAATAAGAGTTCAGTTTCACACCTAATATGCCTGCATGTGACACAGTATCTAGAGGTTGCAAGTGAGTTGGGGTTTAGGACATGTATGGACTAGAGATGAGCGAGCACCAAAATGCTCGGGTACTCGTTACTCGAGACGAAAATTTTGCGATGCCCGAGGGTTCGTTTCGAGTAACGAACCCCATTGAAGTCAATGGGCGACTCGAGCATTTTTGTATTTCGCCGATGCTCGCTAAGGTTTCCATTTGTGAAAATCTGGGCAATTCAAGAAAGTGATGGGAACGGCACAGCAACGGATAGGGCAGACAAGGGGCTACATGTAGGGCGGCATCTCAGGTTCCCAGGTCCCACTATTAAGCCACAATAGCGGCAAGAGTGGGCCCCCCCCCCCCCCCCGCCTCCCAACAATTTTTACTTCTGAAAAGCCCTCATAGGCAATGCATACCTTAGCTAAGCACCACACTACCTCCAACAAAGCACAATCACTGCCTGCATGACACTCCGCTGCCACTTCTCCTGGGTTACATGCTGCCCAACCCCCCCCCCCCCCCCCGCGCGCGCGCACGACCCAGTGTCCACAGGTCACACCAAATTTTCCCTGCGCAGCCTTCAGCTGCCCTCATGCCACACCACCCTCATGTCTATTTATAAGTGCGTCTGCCATGAGGAGGAACCGCAGGCACACACTGCAGAGGGTTGGCACGGCTAGGCAGCGACCCTCTTTCAAATGGGCGGGGCGATAGCCCACAATGCTGTACAGAAGCAATGAGAAATATAATCCTGTGCCACCGCCATCAGGAGCTGCACACGTGGGCATAGCAATGGGGAACCTATGTGCCACACACCATTCTGTCAAAGTGCCTGCATGCCCCAGTCACAGGCAGGTACAACTCCACAATGGGAATTCCGTGTGCACCCACAGCATGGGTGGCTCCCTGGAACCAACCGCCTGTACATAAATGTATCCCATTGCAGTGCCCTGGACAGCAGAGCTAACGTCAGATTAAATGCAGGTGGGCTTCGGCCCACACTGCATGCCCCAACCTGACCGGGGTGTTTAATTCATAGACACAGGCAGGTACAACTCCCTATTGTGAAGTCCCTGTGGACCCACAGCATGGGTGGGTGCCAGGAAGCCACCGGCGGTACATAAATATATACCATTGCAGTGCCCATGACAGCTGAGGTAATGTCATGTTTAATGCAGGTGGGCTTCGGCCCACACTGCATGCCCCAGTCAGACTGGGGTTCTTTAGAAGTGGACATATGCAGTTACAACTCCGTGTGGACCAACAGCATGGGTGGGTCCCAGGAAGCCACCGGCGGTACATAAATATATCCCATTGCAGTGCCCTGGACAGCAAAGCTAACGTCAGGTTTAATGCAGGTGGGCTTCAGCCCACACTGCATGCCCCAGTCAGACTAGGGTTCTTTAGAAGTGGACACATGCAGTTAGAACTCCGTGTAAACCGACAGCATGGGTGGGTCCCAGGAAGCCACCGGCGGTACATAAATATATCCCATTGCAGTGCCCTGGACAGCAAAGCTAACGTCAGGTTTAATGCAGGTGGGCTACGGCCCACACTGCATGCCCCAGTCAGACCGGGGTTCTTTAGAAGTAGACACATGCAGTTACAACTCCGTGTGGACCGACAGCATGGGTGGGTGCCAGGAAGCCACCGGCGGTACATAAAAATATCCTATTGCAGTGCCCAGCACAGCTGAGGTAATGTCAGGTTTAATGCAGGTGGGCAAAAAATTAATTGGATTACACTGTAGGCGAGGGCCCAACAAAATTGGTGTACTAACAGTATTAATGTACCCTCAGAAAACTTGCCCATGCCCAACCAAGAGGGCAGGTGAAACCCATTAATCACTTTGGTTAATGTGGCTTAATTTGTAACTAGGCCTGTAGGCAGCCCAGTTAAAATAAAAATTGGTTCAGGTGCAAGTTTCAACGCTTTAATGAGCAATGAAACGTATAAAAATTGTTTACAAAAGTTATATGACTGAGCCTTGTGGGCCTAAGAAAAATTGCCTGTTCGGCGTGATTGCGTGAGGTTTCAGGAGGAGGAGCAGGAGGAGGAGGATGAATATTATACACAGATTGATGAAGCTAAAAGGTCCCCGTTTTTTATGGTGATAGAGAACGATTCTTCCATCTGCGGGTGCAGCCTACGTATTGTTTAGGTATCGCTGCTGTCCGCTGGTGGAGAAGAGAAGTCTGGGGAAATCCAGGCTTTGTTCATCTTTATGAGTGTAAGCCTGTCGGTACTGTCGGTTGACAGGCGGGTACGCTTATCCGTGATGATTCCCCCAGCCGCACTAAACACCCTCTCTGACAAGACGCTAGCCGCAGGACAAGCAAGCACCTCCAGGGCATACAGCGCGAGTTCAGGCCACGTGTCCAGCTTTGACACCCAGTAGTTGTAGGGGGCAGAGGCGTCACGGAGGACGGTCGTGCGATCGGCTACGTACTCCCTCACCATCCTTTTACAGTGCTCCCGCCGACTCAGCCTTGACTGGGGAGCGGTGACACAGTCTTGCTGGGGAGCCAGAAAGCTGTCAAAGGCCTTAGAGAGTGTTCCCCTGCCTGTGCTGTACATGCTGCCTGATCTCCGCGCCTCTCCTGCTACCTGGCCCTCGGAACTGCGCCTTCTGCCACTAGCGCTGTCGGATGGGAATTTTACCATCAACTTGTCCGCCAGGGTCCTGTGGTATAGCATCACTCTCGAGCCCCTTTCCTCTTCGGGTATGAGACTGGAAAGGTTCTCCTTATACCGTGGGTCGAGCAGTGTGTACACCCAGTAATCCGTAGTGGCCAGAATGCGTGTAACGCGAGGGTCACGAGAAAGGCATCCTAACATGAAGTCAGCCATGTGTGCCAGGGTACTTGTATGCAACACATGGCTGAGTCGGCGCACCTTTCCGAGCAGGTCTGGCAAGCGTGGGTAGCTTTTTAGAAAGCGCTGAACCACCAAATTAAAGACGTGGGCCAGGCATGGCACGTGCGTGAGGCTGCCGAGCTGCAGAGCCGCCACCAGGTTACAGCCGTTGTCACACACGACCATGCCCGGTTGGAGGCTCAGCGGCGCAAGCCAGCGGTCGGTCTGCTCTGTCAGACCCTGCAGCAGTTCATGGGCCGTGTGCCTCTTCTTTCCTAACCTGAGTAGTTTCATCACGGCCTGCTGACGCTTGCCCATCGCTGTGCTGCCGTGCCGCGTGACACCGACTGCTGGCGACTTGCTGCTGCTGACACATCTTGATTGCGAGACAGAGGTTGCGGAGGAGGAGGGTGGTTTAGTGGAGGAAGCATACACTGCCGCAGATACCACCACCGAGCTGGGGCCCGCAATTCTGGGGGTGGGTAGGACGTGAGCGGTCCCAGGCTCTGACTCGGTCCCAGCCTCCACTAAATTCACCCAATGTGCCGTCAGGGAGATATAGTGGCCCTGCCCGCCTGTGCTTGTCCACGTGTCCGTTGTTAAGTGGACCTTGGCAGTAACTGCGTTGGTGAGGGCGCGTACAATGTTGCGGGAGACGTGGTCGTGCAGGGCTGGGACGGCACATCGGGAAAAGTAGTGGCAACTGGGAACCGAGTAGCGCGGGGCCGCCACCGCCATCATGCTTTTGAAAGCCTCCGTTTCCACAAGCCTATACGGCAGCATCTCCAGGCTGATAAATTTGGCTATGTGCACGTTTAACGCTTGAGCGTGCGGGTGCGTGGAGGCGTACTTGCGCTTGCGCTCAAACACTTGTGCTAGCGACGGCTGGACGGTGCGCTGAGAGACATTGGTGGATGGGGCCGAGGACAGCGGAAGTGAGGGTGTGGGTGCAGGCCAGGAGACGGTAGTGCCTGTGTCCTGAGAGGGGTGTTGGATCTCAGTGGCAGGTTGGGGCACAGGGGGAGAGGAAGTGGTGCAAACCGGAGGCGCTGAACGGCCTTCGTCCCACCTTGTGGGGTGCTTGGCCATCATATGTCTGCGCATGCTGGTGGTGGTGAGGCTGGTGGTGGTGGCTCCCCGGCTGATCTTGGCGCGACAAAGGTTGCACACCACTGTTCGTCGGTCATCTGCACTCTCAGTGAAAAACTGCCAGACCTTTGAGCACCTCGGCCTCTGCAGGGTGGCATGGCGCGAGGGGGCGCTTTGGGAAACAGTTAGTGGATTATTCGGTCTGGCCCTGCCTCTAACCCTGGCCACCACACTGCCTCTTCCAACCTGCCCTGCTGCTGCACTTGCCTCCCCCTCTGAAGACCTGTCCTTAGTAGGCTTAGCAAACCAGGTGGGGTCAGTCACCTCATCGTCCAGCTGCTCTTCCTCCGAATCCTCTGTGCGCTCCTCCCTCGGACTTACTGCAATTACTACTACCTGAGTGATAGACAACTGTGTCTCATCGTCGTTGTCCTTCTCACCCACTGAAAGCTCTTGAGACAGTTGCCGGAAGTCCCCAGTCTCATCCCCCGGACTCCGGGAACTTTCCAAAGGTTGGGCATCGGTCACGACAAACTCCTCCGGTGGGATAGGAACCATTGCTGCCCATTCTGGGCAGGGGCCTGAGAACAGTTCCTGGGAGTCTGCCTGCTCCTCAGAATGTGTCATTGTAATGGAGTGAGGAGGCTGGGAGGAAGGAGGAGCCGCAGCCAGAGGATTCAGAGTTGCAGCAGTGGACGGCGCAGAACTCTGGGTGGTCGATAGATTGCTGGATGCACTTTCTGCCATCCACGACACGACCTGCTCACACTGCTCATTTTCTAATAAAGGTCTACCGCGTGGACCCATTAATTGTGAGATTAATCTTGGGACGCCAGAAACGTGCCTCTCTCCTAATCCCACAGCAGTCGGCTGCGATACACCTGGATCAGGAGCTCGGCCTGTGCCCACACCCTGACTTGGGCCTCCGCGTCCTCGCCCGCGTCCACGTCCTCTAGGCCTACCCCTACCCCTCAGCATGGTGTATTACCAGTAGTGCAGAAACAGAACGCTGTAATTAAATGTGTCGCTTATTGGCCTGTGGTTGGAGGCTGACTTTGCTTACGGAACGCACAGCAGAGCCAGGAAAGATTTTTGCGCAAGCCTGCAGTGAGACGTAGGTGCGTATGACTGAGCTAGTGGAATTCACAGCGCAGAAGCAGTCAAGTGTCCAAAGGCCACTAGTAGGCCTTAAGTGTTTTGCTTCTATTTTTTTAAAGGCTGAGCTGAGACAGCAGACAGATACTGTAGGCAGCGTATGTATGTATAGTGTTTCCCTCTGCCGGGATAACGGCAGTGATGTAACGGGCAATGCAGAGCCAGGAAACAATTTTGCGCAAGCCTGCTGTAACACTTAGCTGCGTATTAATTAGGACTACTACCCCCAGCAGACACGCAGTACACTGAGGACGGTCACAGGCAGCCCAAATATATTTTTTTTCCCAAATTTTTTTGAAAAAGCCCACTGCCTATGTAGACAGTTTATCTCTTTCACCTTTCCCACTGTCCCTGCCTCACCACTACTGGCCCTATACTATGTAAAATTACTGCAGACTGTTTCCCTCTGGACGGGATGACAGCGGTGATGTAACGGGCAACGCAGAGCCAGGAAAGAATTTTGCGCAAGCCTGCTGTAACACTTAGCTGCGTATTAATTAGGACTACTACCCCCAGCAGAGATGCAGTACACTGAGGACGGTCACAGGCAGCCCAAATATATATTTTTTTCCCACATTTTTTTGAAAAAGCCCACTGCCTATATAGACAGTATATCTCTTTCACCTTTCCCACTGTCCCTGCCTCACCACTACTGGCCCTATACTATGTAAAATTACTGCAGACTGAGGACGCAATGCTCTGCACGGCCGATATACAAAAAAAAAAAGTGCAACACTGTTAAAAGCAGCCTCAACAGTACTGCACACGGTCAGATGTGGCCCTAAGAAGGACCGTTGGAGTTCTTGAAGCCTAAAATAACTCCTAACACTCTCCCTATAGCAGCTCCAGCATCAGCAGCACTTTCACTGATCTATGTCAGAATGCATCTGCGGCGAGCCGCAGGAGGGGCCGATTTAAATACTTGGGTGACACCTGATCTCCCCAGCCACTCACTGCAGGGGGGTGGTATAGGGCTTGAACATCGCAGGGGGAAGTTGTAATGCCTTCCCTGTCTTTCTATTGGCCAGAAAAGCGCGCTAACGTCTCAAAGATGAAAGTGAAAGTAACTCGAACATCGCGTGGTGCTCGCCTCGAGTAACGAGCATCTCGAACACGCTAATACTCGAACGAGTATCAAGCTCGGACGAGTACGTTTGCTCATCTCTTGTATGGACCCTTTATGGTCCCAAGTAAGGTGAGGTGCAAATATAAGTGGCAGAAATACTCACATCCACAAAGTCATCTTACTTTATTGCAAAAAGATTCCACTGCATCACACGCAACGTTTCGACTGCTGTATGCAGTCTTTATCAACATGCTTGGGGCGCCGGCCCCATTGAAAGCAATGGGAGAGGATCGCTATCACCTGCTTCAGCTGTGACAGCTGCAGCAGGGGATTCCTTGGATGTGAAACCCCTGAATGCTGTTACATCCAGGGGCTTCGCCCTGTTGTCAATGGGTCCAGTGGCAACAGCACTGTCCCCATTGAAAACATAAGGAGAAGATTGTGCTCCTCTACCACTGCTGTGACAGCTGTGGCAGGGGATTCCTTCATCCTGCAGGGAGTCCCTTCCTGTCACAGTGTTCAGTGATGAGGGGACTTTCAACAGAGATGAAGGAATCTTCTGCCGCTGCTGTAACAGCAGGAACAGGAGATTGCAATGTTTTCCCGTTGCTTTCAATGGGGCCGGCGCTGCTGCTGCCCCATTAAAAGCAATGGGATGAAGGGAACCCCCGCAGGGATGCGATGTTGTTTTCACATGAAAACGCCTCGCATTCAGGGGTTTCCCATGGATTGCGAGAGTTATATTGTGCCGTGAATCACTGCCCAATTTTTCTCTCGCCAGTGAGCAGGAGGCTTCTAAGCAGCCCATGGTTTACCAAAGTGAGCAGAAGGGCAGAGAGACAATGGCAGAGCTTCAAATAAATCAACGTCCTATGGGGGGCAGATCCAGTCAGGCCACCCTCCACCTCAGACCTGGTTGAATGCCCTAAGACCACTACATTTACACAATTTGACTTGTTTTGTTCTAAGCATTTGGCCAACACTAACTATTGCCACAACACTAAGGACTCATGCACAAAGTTGATATTCCCATAGAAACTCCTTCTGATTATGATATGGACTGAACTCGCTAGGGTAAAGAACCCATTAATTTAAATAGGTTCATGCACACAAGCAATTTTTTGAAAAAATCACTGCATGTCCTATTTTTGTGCAGGTCTTGGGAGACCTATATGTAACTTACTTGACCTTGACTTGACATTTCTGTTAAGGAGTTTTGTGGCCCTGAGGATTATTCAATGTGAAGAACGTGTAATCTTACAACCACCCATGGTATTTTCTACCCGCTCATTATCAGAAGGATGATATTACAAGATGGCCTCTCCTAGGCAAGGCTAGGTGAATTCTGTACCCAAGTTCTTACAATCTATTGCATTCTATAATTAAACCAACCACCAAGGTGTGTCCAAGCAGATATGATTTCTGCAATACTAAGGTACATTTCCTAAGACTAATGCTACATCTTTACACACCATTCAATACCTCATTACATAGTATATTATTAGTGGATAATAATAATGTCCAGGCAGATGCATTATCAAAAATAGCGGAGTACCCATGAGAAAACGTGTCAAATTACATCCAGTGACCTTAAGTGCATCTCCTTACACAATCAATTAATTATACCATACATTATATGTACAAAGATAGGGTTGTTGTTCAGATTTCATAAATCCATTCCCCGTGTTACATCTCCACTAAGTTCCTAAAAAGGATTGTCTAGTTTTAAAAATCATTTTCACATTATTAGTAAATTATGAGTGGAGCCATGTTCCCCCAGCCAACATTCTCTCGCTTTGGAGGACCTGTCATGTGCTTGAACCCCATGGACCGCCCATTGACTTCAATGGACATTGTGTAAAGCTTTACACCCCACTGTGGGATCAAATCAAACACTTGCCGCCAGGTTACCCCACAAATGACAGCGGATGGATGGGATTCCCAACTGTGGATCTCCATGAAAATAGCTTATTATTGGGCAACATCTCTCACCAAAACTGATGTCGAAAGCAGCTGAAGATGTCCTCTAAGCACATATATGAATTCCCTTTTCTCTTCATTAGTACTTGACACCTATAGACCTTTCACACACAAAGAAAAACAATAGAAAATGATGACGTAACCCAAATAACTGGTCATTGGTGAAAAATCTGCTGCACATTTCACGCTATATCCATGGGGAGTGCATTCTGTTTTTTTTGGGGGGGATGATTATAGAGTAATTTCATTCAAATTTATATGTAGGCTGTTTAATGAATGCTGCAGTCCCTGGATTGTCACGTGATATGTGTTGTTGCCCAATTACAGAAAGTGAGCGGAGCAATTGCTATCTGATTTGACCAACTTGAATGTGTTGCTATCCATGGAAGCGTTGTGCCCAATGTTTAGGAGTATATGTCCAATAAATGTAAATGATAATATAATAACTCAAAAACTGGTTTATTTTGGGGGAATGAGCAGTTCGATATGTTAACAGTTTCCAATCCACTGTCTGACGTATGAAGACATTATGATTAGAGATGAGCGAACGTACTCGGTAAGGGCGATTTCGCAATCGAGCCCCGCGATTTTCGAGTACTTCACTACTCGGGTGAAAAGTACTCGTGTGCGCTGTGGGGCGGGGGGTTGCAGAGGGGAGTGGGGGGTAGCAGCGGGGAACAGGGGGGAGCCCTCTCTCTCTCCCTCTCCCCCAACTCCCCGCTGCAGCCCCCGCTCACCCACAGCGCACCGAGTACTTTTCACCCGAGTAGTGAAGTACTCGAAAATCGCGGTGCTCGATTGCGAAATCGCCCTTACCGAGTACGTTCGCTCATCTCTAATTATGATTTAAGGCTGTACAGCTCCGATGTTGGAAGACGTCCGTCAGGGTTCTCTTACTGTATATTGCCAGCCTCTCTGCTGTCGGAGCCTATCCAACGTGTCACCTCATGCAGTACTGGCTTTAGCCAGCATATAGCGCCGTTGTTTAATGGCAGAAAAAGGATAAGCCCCCTAGGAAAACCAGGATACAAATCAGATCGCAAAGGGTTAAAATGCTATGATGTTAGGGACCATGGGCGTAACTATAATTGGTGCAGAAGATGCGGTCTCAACCAACCCCAAGAGCTCTAGAGGGCCCATAAAGTTTCTTTTCTCCATACAAGAACAGCACTATAAATGCTGTATAGTTAGTTAGGGGCCCTGTTACAGTTTTCGCATTGGGGCTCAGCAGCTTCAAGTTACGCCTCTGTTAGGGACAGTCATGGGATCTAAATCATTTGCATTCGTTGACAATTCTTTAATATTTATGGTCAGTTTTGGGCAGTTAGCTTGTCTCCCTGCAGTTCTGACCTATGCATAGCATCCACAGTAGATATGTTACCCTTGCTCCATCTGCTAATGAGGGCATGTGCTAAACTAAAACTGTGATATACATTATATATGGAAAAGCTTAAACTGCACATTTCATATTTCTAACAAACTTTAAAAAAATGTAACCTACATGGAACTATTCTGCAGTTGGCAAACATTGCTGAGTGCAATAAAGTATTTAGGCATTTGTCATTTTCTGTAAGAAGCACATTGTTCTGCAAACACTTCCATAGACAAATACAGGATATGGCAGGGAGCCATTGTGTCTGCACAGAACACTATTCTAATGATGTATGAAGAAGACACAGCAGACCAAATATTAGTTTAAATAGCAAAAGGTGCAAGTTTGTTATTTTAAAGTTTAATGGACAGTCTCATTTTCTGTCTTGTTAATTAGATTAGAGCAGTTTCAAGGATGTGGGCGAATTTTGGAGGTTGAAGGACATTTTTAGTGAGTATCAAAGACAGTTAACTTATAAGGAGTTACTGAATGTATTAAAAATAGGATTCAGAGATGTGTCTAAGCTTAAAGGGGTTGTCCCGCGCCGAAACGGGTTTGTCTTTTTTTCAATAGCCCCCCCCCCCCCGTTCGGCGCGAGACAAACCCGATGCAGGGGTTAAAAGAGAAAACCGGACAGTGCTTACCTGAATCCCCGTGCTCCGGTGACTTCTTACTTACCTGGTGAAGATGGCCGCCGGGATCTTCACCCTCGGTGGACCGCAGGGCTTCTGTGCGGTCCATTGCCGATTCCAGCCTCCTGATTGGCTGGAATCGGCACGTGACGAGGCGGAGCTACGAGGAGCCGCTCTCCGGCACGAGCGGCCCCATTCAGAAAAGAAGAAGACCCGGACTGCGCAAGCGCGTCTAATCCGGCGATTAGACGCTGAAAATTAGACGGCACCATGGAGACGAGGACGCTAGCAACGGAACAGGTAAGTGAATAACTTCTTATAACTTCTGTATGGCTCATAATTAATGCACAATGTACATTACAAAGTGCATTAATATGGCCATACAGAAGTGTATAACCCCACTTTGTTTCGCGGGACAACCCCTTTAACTTACCTTGAATCTCATTAAGTTATATAAAGGATCTTATATACGAGCCAACTACTGAGTCCAAACATTCCTATGAATGCTCATTCACCCAACAATCATGACATGTAAAAGGGCAAACGACCAGCCAACGAATGAATAAATGCTCATTGATCAGCTGATCGTGTGATTTAGGTGGGCATAAAAATTGCTGCATGTTGGCTACAAATCTTTGTAAACGGGGAGATGTGCAGCTGATCAATGACAACTGTATGAGGATGGGCAGTCAGGTTGACCCTATGGAGCAGATGATCTGCCCATGGACAGTACTGTGCAAAAGTTTTTGGCAGGTGTGAAAAAAATGCAGCAAAGTAAGAGCTCGTTCACAGGAATGATATTGTCGCGTGAGTTTAGTGGGATGCGATGCACACAAAACTTGCACGAATATGAAATCTATTCTTCTGAATGGATTCATTTACACAAGTGATTCTATCCTTGCAGCATTACTATGGGAAAAAAATTGCCGGAACACCTCACCCATTGTTTTCAATGGGACTTTGAAAGACATTGTATGGCACTCACTGGCCCTGTGATGTGCATTCGAGTGTGATGCAGTGCTTCCCATTGAAGTCAGTGGGAAACACTTGCGATCTTGAAAAGCGCGTGAGATAGCAATTTCACAGAAGCAATGGAATTTTTCATACCTGTGAAAGTCGTACCTTGGCAAGCACAATATCAGACTGAGTGTCTCAACCTAATATTGTGCTCACCCGTATGAATGTAGCCTAAGAATGATTTCAAAAATAGAAGTGTTAATAGATTATTGTTTTCAATTAACAGAATGCAAATTGATTGAATAAAAGAGAAATCTAACTCAAATCAATATTTTGCATGGCCGCCCTTTGTCTTTAAATTGGCATCAATTCTTCTAGGTACACTTGCACACGGTCAGGGATTTTGTAGGATTATAGTCAGGTGTATGATTAACAATCATTATTTTTATATGTAGATTGAAACACAGTCATTAACTGAAACAGAAACAGCTTAAAACTGAGTGATAAGCAGCCAAAGTCTGTTACAAAGGTGAGGTTGTGGAAGACAGTTTCATGTCACAGGTGATACCCCGTAGCAAGTCTGAGCAAAACTACAAGAAACAAGGAAGTCAAGGTGGTCTGCATCCACAATATTTCTCCCAGGCAAAAATCACTTTCAGACCTAGGAACTGAATGTCAATATATTACACGTAAGCATTTTAACACCTTAGTAGATCTAGTCCCCCCCCCCCCCCCCCGTTCTTTATTGTTGCCTCACCACGTCCACTATTGCTCAGTCCTCAAGCTTTTTGGATGGCAAACAAAAAGAAAGCCACTCATACTCACTTAACCCAGGCTTAACAGGATCCAGGCTTTCCTTTGGTCTCAACTCACCTCCGGGCCCAGCAGTCATATACATGTCTAAGCATATGGCCAGGTACTGACACCAGTGATTGGCTGCAGTTGCCCCATGCTTCAACAAGCCTATGACCATTGGACTCGGCAGTGAGTGGAGACCGGAGCAGCAGAAAGACACAATAGGTGAGTATAGATTTATGTTATTTCTTACCTCCTGAATGCTTTTCAACTGCATCCGCATCTTAAGGACGTGGATAGAGTTGAAATTGGTGCTGCTACCAGGGGCATGGGGCTACTAGGGTGCCCGATGCAAATACATCATTTATCCTATGTTTAAAGCAGCCCTGCATGTAACACCTCTTCTCCAGAATAGGATTTACTCATCTTAGAGTCATTGGGAGTCTATGATCCTACAAGCTCATTTGAAGCTGATAGTGGAGCATACCTCCAAATATTGAATCCTCGTTTGTGGACAGCACAGCCTATGAATCTTTTCAGGAATGCACATTTTTGAGTATACAAGACCCACCCTCTTTAGATCCTTTTCGTATGACAATTCCGCAGTAAAATGAGATGATTAGAAGGCATGCCTGCATGATACGACTTTCCTTTGGTTTTATTACCTGTTTTACTTGTTCCACAATTAACCTACTTCTTAATATTGACGAGTCACAGATTTTACTATGTCATGGATTTTTTTTTGCTATAACTAGAGAATAGGCCTTCAGAGTCATTTCATCTTGAGCTCCCTAGGTGCGCCAGTCTGATGCTGCCATTCCCCATTGAATGGGCAAAATTTGTTGGCTTGTAAAACTGTAAATTGTAATTGCAAGGCTGTGACTTTGAACGTTACCGTCTTGTTTCTCAGCAAGCTCTGTGTTAGCAGCTACAGTAGAATGTTTCATGGTTTCTTACATTATCAGTTACATTTCAGCTTATTTCAGTATTTTGCTCAGTATTCTGCATCGGTATTTTTATATGTAACAATGTATGTGCGCAAAAACACGTGCCTAAAAAAATTCCTCGGATGTGAAACCACTGGATGCTGATACATCCAGGGGTAGCACCTTTGGTCAATGGGGCCAGGGGCAGCAGCGGAGACCCCATTGACATACAGAGAACATCGCGATCATCTGCTACAGCTGTGACAGTGTCACAGTGTCCAGTGACAAGGGGACTCCCCACGAAGATGAAGAAATCCTCTGCCACAGCTGTCACAGCTGTGGCAAAGGAGCGCAATGTTCTCCCTTTGAATTCAATGGAGCCGACGCTACAGCCAGCTCACTTGAAAGCATTGGGCTGCCGGCAAGCCCTGCAGCGATTTTAAATATAAGCCCTTTCCTGAAAAATCATCCCTAAAATGTGTAAAAAAAAAAAATATATATACATACTCACCTCTCTGTAGCTGGCGGGGTTCAGGCGCGTCCAGCCGGGTCTTCTCCTGAACTGCTATGAAGTGCTTTCATTTAAAATTTAAAATCCCTGCCTGCTGAAAGGACTGCCTCTGATTGGCTGAGCACTGTGACCAATCAGAGGCAGCTCTCAACTGTCATTCAATAGCTGAGTGCTGCCTCTGATTGTTTTTTAAGAACTAATACTTGCACAATTTTGGGGGGAAATTAGTTTTTCTTTTATTGCTATAAGTTTTTTATTTTTCCATGGTCGGAGCTCTGTGAGGGCTTGTTTTTGCAAGACGAGTTGTAGTCTTTATTGGTACCATATTGGGATACATACTTTTAAAATTACTTTTAGGCTACCTATACACGGGCGAGTGCGTGTTTCTCGGCTCGTTTTTGCGCTTGCCAATAGGCGTTTTCAGGCCGATGCCAGGTGTTCTTCTAACAAAAACATCTCCCATCACTTCTGTAAAGTAACAATCCTCCGGCGCAGCTTCCAGGCATGTCGGAGGATTGGCAAGTGTTTCCCATTGTTTTCAATGGGAAACCTCACATCTCACCCGCGTGCTCATCACACGGCATATGATGTGTTTTACTGTTTCTTTGAAAACAATGGGCGATGTGTTCTGAGGAATGCTAAAAGATGGGACATGCCAAGATTTTTATACGTGATGTATATGACTCCATTCAAAACACGATTGTGAGTCTCGCAACGCACCAAACTTGCGCAATATTTCGGTAGTCTGAAACTGGCCTTAGGCTGCTTTCAGACAAGCGTGTGCGTGTGTGTACATAGGTGCACACAAAACCACATGTCTATTAGAACCATTGGTTCCCCATGTTCACATGTCCATGTATAACAGGTGTGCAAACACATGTACCTGCAAAACATAGGACATGCATGCACCATAGGTCCATGGTGCACATCAATATTCCCAGCGGGGAGCCCCCTTGTCACTGAACACTGTGAGAGCACTGTCACAGTGTTCAGTGTCAAGGGAACTCCCAGAGGAAGTATAGAATCCCCTGCCATAGCTGTCACAGCTGTGACATTGGTGGCCGAGGATCGCGATGTTCTCCCATTGCTTTCAATAAGACCGGCAATTCTGCAGTCCCATTGAAACCAATGGGCTGCTGGCAAGCCCTGCAGGGATTTTTGGGGAAAGCCTTTAAATGTAAGCCCATCCCTGCAAATCATTCATAGAATGTGTTCAAAATAAAAAATATATATACTCACCTCTCTGCAGCTGCCGGGGCTCAGGCGCATCCAGTCTTGTCTTCTCCCAGCACTGTTCTGAATCTGTTTCAGCAGGCGGGGATTTAAAATCACTGCCTGCTGAAAGGGCTGTATCTGATTTGCTGAGCGCTCAGCCAATCACAGGCAGTGCTCAGCCATTCATTGAATGACAGCTGAGCACTGTCTGTGATTGGTCACAGCGCTCAGCCAATCACAGGCAGCACTTGGCCATTCATTGAATTCAGTGCAGGGAGAAGACAGGACTAGACGCGCCTGAGGCCCGGCAGCTGAGGAGAGGTGAGTATATATATTTTTTTATATTTAAGACATTCTATGGATGATTTTTCAGGGAAGGGCTTATTTTTAAAGCCCTTTCCCGAAAATCCCTGCAGGGCTTGCCGGCAGCCCATTACTTTCAATGGGACTGCAGAAGCGCCAGTCCCATTGAAAGCAATGGGAGAACATTGCGATCCTCTGCCACAGCTGTCACAGCTGTCACAGCTGTCACAGCTGTGGCAGGAGATTCTTTACTCCCCCACGAGAGTGTTTTTTGTTATCTTTTTTACAATTTTTGCTGTCCAGGATAAATATTTTGTTCAATTTATTGTACAGGTCATTATGAATACGATGATATCAAATATGTGTTTCTTTTTTAATTTTAATTTTTTTTATACAAGTAGGGGAAAGTGTACATAAAAGGATATTTTTTTGTTATTGATTTTTATGGGTTTTTTTTATACTATTTTTATTTTACATTTTTTATGTACCTGTAGGGAATTTGAACCAGAAAAGCTTTGGTCTCTATAATAATACATTGCAATGCATTATCACTTACAATAGGAAACACAGACCATGGCAAGCCATCAGCCCTCCCTAATTACTGTACATGGCATAAGGCTGATAAAGTCACAGAGAGAGTGCGCTCCTTCTATTAGCTCTTTACATGCCGAAATTTTACTTTGATCGCGACATGTAAGGAGTTAGCAGTGAGTATCGCTATTTACACCTCTGAGCCCATGCCATCCACAGGACATGAGTTTACATCCTGTGGCGTTAAGCCGTTAAAACTATAGCATGACCAGGAGATCCTGGGAGACAGTGAGGCTCAACTGGGAATGTGGTTACAATATTTTCAGCTAAGAGGTTTTGTCCACACACTGACGCCATGGATGAATGACCCAGGCCTCCCCATTGAGTTTGAGCGATTATGCCTTTCTTCTTCACTCCCCAGGTGCATGATCTCTAGGCTCTATGGACTGCTGCTGTCTTGGGAGGCGGAGCACAAGGAACCTGATTACATGGGGGCTTGGGAAAAGGTAGGATTTTTCCTCCCGAGAGTTGGAATAGGGCATGGCTCCTGACCCATAAGCTCTCCTCCGCGGGTAGAGTTCAGGACCTGAACTTCAGAATATTATCTAGATGTATAGAACACCAGATCGGCTCCAGAGGATGTTTCCCCAAATCCCCTCCATTTACTGGAGATGTAATAGCAACAATGACACATATCTGGTGGGGCTGTCCTTTGGTGTCGAGCTTCTAGAAGGAGGTGATGGGGCGCTACGATTACATCTGTCGTATGGGGGTAACTTGCACACTGGAGCTGGCTCTCCTTTTTATGTTCCCTGGATCGATGAGAGAAACAAAGAGGAGCCTCCTCCGATTCTTTATTATAGCAGCGAGAAGAATTATCCCAAGACTATGGTGCTCCACTGCTGCCCCGACCTGGATAATGTGGGTGGAGGATCATCACACGCTTATGCATTTTGAGGAGCTGGGGCAGAGGAACCAGAGGCGTGTGGAAAAAAAATGATCACACCTGGCAGGCCTGAACGGCTTTCAGGTCCTCGGGTGGGCTTGGAAAATGGTTGGAGTCGGGCACCCTCTGAGTTGGGGGACTGAGGATGGGCCCGAAGATGAGGGGTCCGGGTTTAGTTTTCATTTCTTCCTTGTCTGACTCTTCCCCTAGTGTCTGGTCCTGGATGTGATCCTCCCTGGTCTGTGTATCTGTTGGTTTCTATATGTTTCTGTGTATAGGCTCCATTCTCTGGCTTATTATTGAAAATATAGACTCGTGGGAGTCTAGTGGGAGGAGAAAAGGTGCCTGCTGGGAGATTTGGGAGGCTGTAGCCAACGGGTTCTGTCTATAAAAGCGCAGATGGATGACCAGGTTGGTCTGAACCATCCCAGCACAGATGGATTTTCTTGCTCATTTCCGTAAGGGTTATGCCAACTGAGTTTGTTTGCAGATTGGCGATCCCTGAGGGTCGAGCTTACTTCTCTATAAGACTGTTGTACTGGCAGACCATGGTGTTCATTATGGACAACGTCAGGCTCTGTCCTACCCACTGACTATGGTTGAATTCACTATTTTAAGTAATGCTCACGACTACCCTACCCTTTCCTAACCCTATTTTTCCCAATTCCACTTATTTTTGCTATGTTAAACCGTATGTTGGAAAAAGCTCAATAAAATTCCATTTAAACCAAAAACTGGACCATGAACTACTTTCATACACCCATTAAACTTTACAGAAAGTTATTTAAATATGGACAAATCCATATTTCACCCATATCCCATTAGTATTTTATCTGTATTTACCTTTATATCTGCGTTTATTGGTATTATTTTGTACTGGGAAAAATTGCCCAATAGAAAATATTGCCAATTAATGCAAATGCTGATGACATACTAATGCAATTACATCAGTAATATGTTCATCTTACGGATCTGTATTATGGACATTTACAAATACGCTGAGATATAAGGTTGTTTTGTTAGCAAGCACATGGACTTCTACAAGCCCCATTTAGATTAACTGGACACTTGCAGAAATTTCGGCAACACATCTGCCACATGTAAATTTACCCTTTATGTTTACGGCTTTTGTTGACAGTCGCTTTGGGATAATGTCATGCAGTACCGTACAGCTACATAAGAATAAGAGACAAAGAATTTTAACATTTTAAGATTTTAGGGGGAAAATGACTCCTGTATTTTTGATGCAGTTTTTTTAGCCAGCATCAAAAGTAAATCCAGCAGGATGGAAAAGTAGAAGTCCTCTTAGGTTTAACCTCTGAAAACAACCAATGAAGGATCCCAATAACAACATGCCAAGATCCAGGACACTGTGAGCAATAATCCCTTACTCAAGAAACTATTGAAGGGGGAAGTACTACTGCTGGGTCCACAGCCTTCACTATATACAACCCCAGTTCCAAAAAAAAGTTGTTTTTGTAAGTTGTGTTGCTGCCATCAATATCACATTTCCAAATCATTGTATTCTTTTTTTTTTTACATTTCTTTACAATTTACACAAAATCCTAACTTTTTTCAAATTGTGGTTGTATAATGTTTTGTTGTGTCTCCGAGTGACACAATATTTCTTTTTAACGGGTCACAGAAACGTAGTCAAAACATATTCAAAAACTGGAACAAAGAATAGTCAATTGTTTTCCATGACTTTTTTGGTTAGAGAGCAGGGGTTAATGTTAGATAATATATAAAATAAATCAGCCGTACAAGTTCCACACAGCTGGTGACGCTCAAAGTGGAAATGAAGAAGGCGTGCAAAACTTCAGGGACCACTTTCTTTTTACCACCTGTAAAAAAAAATGTCATAAACTTGGTTTATGGAACTGTGCAGCTCGGGCTTAAAGAAATCTTTTACTGATTCTTGATGGAATTATCCTATTTTGATTCTATCTGGATAGAGTTATAGTGCCATGTATGAGACTGTGCTCTGTGGATTTATTGACGAGGTTCCCGTGTTGACATCTACAGTAGATGCCCTGTCAGTTCCATCAACCATATTTATTACAGTCTTAAGGTATTTGCTACAGGTGGTGAAGACAAGTTGGTCCTTAGAGTTTTGCAAGTCTGCTTAATTTCTGCGTTGGGCAATGAGGTGTGTGGAGGTTAATGTTAGTCACAATTAGCACAACTCTTACGTTCCATCCAATTTTGTCACCACACATTCATATTTGTCAGAAAAGTTGACAGAATGTACAAATATGTTGTTTGGCCACAAAACTTCCATAACTACATTGATAAGTTTACTTCTCGAAAAAAGAAGGTGAAAAGAGCTGGGGCGGCTGTATTTATTATAAGCCTGTGTGACTTTGGGCCAAAATTAAAGTTACATAGCTGGTAAAAGAGATACTGTAACTTACAGAACCCACCGGAAGAAGAAGTCAGAAAGATATTAACTTCTCTATATGGTTAAGCCAGTAATAGTTACAGATTAGCAAGAATATTAGATGTAGAAGAGTACGGGAGTCATATGAAATAAATACCTCCACCACATAATGAGGCTCTGAAGGCTCTTTCAGTCTGTTCACATAGTAGATTACTTTATTCTAGAGTCCTCTTCTGGTGGTAGATACAATGAGATGTTTGAGGCTGGATTATAGTGACAGACTCCTTTACTTGATTGTTCACGTTAACCTATGATCGTGGCCCAGCTCTTGAAGAAGTGTACAGGACTATGGGCAACATGCAAAATTTAATAGCCACACTTGTATAGTAACATTACTTGCTAGAGTTATGTCTAGATCTGCTCTCTATCGCAGTACAAGGAGTTGAACACTACAGAACTGGACCAGGAAATTAATTGTCTCTTTAAATGGGTTGCATCAAGATGCACAATGTCTCCCTGAATGTGGGGTCCCGGGTGAACAATGGATCTCACTCTCGGCACTCATGGCAATTGGTTAATTTTGCCTCAGGGAAGCTGCAGCTGTCCAAACATTGTTCTTGCATCAGCTGCTGCAGGGAAATTGTAGTATTTCTGGATGGCCATTCAAAATGAATAATAAAGTGGAGTTCTGGGTGGGAGACTTTGTTCTATGGGGTTCCTATGCCAAAATAGGGCATATGAAGAAGGGTTGTGCTCTTAGCAAACCCCCTTTAATACAATTACTATCAGTTACGTTTCCTGCAAAACCAGAAATTACTTAATATATCTTTTGGATATAGCATTACTGAACAGAGTATGATTTAAATACATAAATAACCAATATCTAATTGACTTTTATACTGTAGCTAGTTAATAACTCCTTCCCCATTTTTGATGTACATGTACGTCATAGAGGTGTGGGGTGAATATGAAGAGGACTCAGGAGTAATGCCTGCTGCCAAGGACCAACTGTTTGAAACAGCTGACAAGCACAATAAATAGCCATGATCAGAGTTAGCTCCAATCTTGGCTGTTTGACAGCTTAAATGCACTATCAATCCTGACCGCGGCATGTGAGGTGTCAGCCATAGGGGGATTCCCCTTCTGACTCACCCATGGCCCCCAGTGATGTGATCCGCGAGATGCTGATATTTGCCATGGTAGCCTTCGGCCTAGTGAAGGCTTGCATATACAATTGTTGTGTCAGCAGCACATCTTCTGCCCATTAGGGCCAGACAGAGTCCCTGCAATGCCCACCGTGGTCCGGATCCAAATCAGACCACCGTATACACAGCCCAATAAATAGTAGCACAGGCAGCAGTTTCTGGTGCAAACAGATAATCCTCTTTATTCCTCCCAGAACATACAAATATTTGTCATGGTAGCCTTCGGCCTAGTGAAGGCTTGCAGGCCTGCCCTGTTGTCAACCATATTAAGACCTAACTATGGCCCTAATATTTCAGGTATTGCAGTATATTGTAAAAGTGGTCGAATGAACACAAGTCTCTAAGGTAACTGAAAAATGCTAAATTTAAGTAAAAAAAAAATCAAACTTTCATTTTCCCATTTTACCACAAAACAATCTACACAATAAAAACGTAAAATTGGCATTGCTGTGTCTAAAAAAGCCCAGACTATCCAAGTAGCACATTTTTTTAATCTCATGCATTGAACGCTGTTAAAAAAAATACAGAATACCAGAGTTGCATTTTTTGGTCACCTCATCTCCAAATAAAGATTGAATAAAAAGTTATAAAAAAGTTATATGAACCCAAATGCAGTAGTGAAGAAACTGAAGCTCACCCCACAAAAAAATGAACACAACACTATTGACATCAAAATAAAAAAAAGTTATGGGGCTCCAAATATGGCAACAAAAAGCAAGGAATTTATTTTTTCAAGTAGTGAAATATAACAAATGTTTAAACATGGTATTTTCATAATGGTACTGACCCATAGAATGGAGTTAACTATCAATTTTTATATCATGAACACTTAAAGTCTTTGAATACACTATATGGTATATTAAATGGTATCATTAAAAAACGCAACTCTTATGAATAAGTATCACTACATGTTGCTTGTTTTAAGCTAGTATTATTGTGGTATGTATTATCTAGCATTATCAACTACTGTTATGGCTTATTATAGGACAGAATCAGAACTCTAGCCTTGAAACTTAGAGGGCCACATGCTCTCTCTCTCTCATATGAGAAGACTAGTACTATAAATGATGCATTATAGTTGAACCCTGTTACAGATTTTACACTGCTGCACAGCAGCTTCAAGAGTCTGGTTTGCATACAGGTGGATTTATACCCAGCTTTCCCAGGCTTCTGCACGCATGCAGTATAAAAACTCAAATCACCCCTTTGTTTGCTCTAACGTCTCCAGCACTCTACAATACCCACACATTCTCGCTGCCACCACCAGCTTTTATTGCAGGGAAGCTGGAACCCGGACTAGGAATTATGAACACAAGCTTTGGAGTTATGGTTCATTTTAAAACGGACAACGCTTGACTAATAAATTGCAGATTTATTCTGAAAAAGACTAGCAGTGCTAAATATTTAAAAGTATACAAAAATATACAGAAAAAGATGTTACAATGGAGGTAAGGTTTACAGGCATACACAACAGATAGTATTTAAAATAAACCCAGGAGAAAATATAGAAAGATATCAGATTTGGGATATCCGGCCCAAGGTTCTGTTCATGCAGAGTCACTAAAGCAAATGGGAAAGCCTTACACCATAGCGTATCTCTGAAGTCTGACCCTAGGGGTTCGTTGAGCCCGAGTCATAGAGGATTCCCCAGGTTATTTAGGGAGGGTAGGTTAGATGTGCATGACCTCTGAAAAAACACAAGTCGCCATATCTCCGCAGGAGACCCTCCAATCGGGAATATATGCCCGACATATTTCTGATCATGATTTTATTAATTCAGTGATATCAAGAATGAAACGTTATAGCCAGGTATGCAGATACGCCGTTTGGGGGTGATACGGTGCTTGTACTGCAACATGTGTAGATCTGTTTTACTCTGGCGGCTCGCCCAATTCCAAAAACATAATTCATATCAGGCTAGGACCTTCACACAACTAATAATCCTTATTAAGAGATTTTTTCCTTAATAAAAATCCTGGAGCCAAGGGGTCTGTGGGAACCATCCGAGATGTCACACCTCCCTGGTAGGGGGTAATTAACATCTCTCTGTCTTTACTTTATTGCCATCCAAACAAAGAACTTCTTAAGGCCAACTTTCTCAATATCCTGAATGGCAGCTGATATGCAGTTGGTTGATACTGCATCAATACTTATACCACACTATATATAAGAGATGTCACCATGCATGCGCAATACCCTCTTCACTATAGTCTATGAAACTCTTACAATAGCCACCACTATTATACTTACCTGTCCTCATTTACAAATCATCATTCGATGGTGCTTCTTTTAGACTGTGGACTGGCCTACCTGTGACCAGGAATGATATCATCACATTGTGCAGGCCTGTTTGGAAAGAGAACACTTGCAGGCATAGGCTAAAAATAATCTGCAACCTAATATGTGAATGACAGATCATTGAGCCAAAGGGACTCTTCCACTTATCAGACTACCAATTCTTCCAGTGAAGTTGTGAGTTTAACAATCAGATAAAATGAACCAGCCTGGGCAGGAAGAGTGAGTTATGAAGGTCCTAGGCTAAGTAAACTGTTTGCCCTTCCTATAATCTGGTCTTTCTTTTTAGTATAAGGTTTAAGAAAGATGATTAAAGCTAAATTGAATGTAACTAGTCCAAATCATTTAGTAAATCAATAGATTAACTCAAAATGTCCACTGAAAGAGGTTGTGCAGTTGTAAACTATTTATGGCTTATCCTCGGAATAGATCATTAGATCAGTGGGTACTGCTGCCCAGAATCCCCATTGATCAGCCGTGTGCTGGGCTGGTGTACTCAGGCAGAAAGCCAATTTCTTCAAGAAGCAGACAGCTGCATTCACATTGCACTGGCCAGGCTTTGTATTACATGGTAAGTTCTCATTGAAATGAATGGAAATTTGGCCTGCAGTTCCAAGCCTAGCCACTGCCATGGGAACTGAGCTTTCTGTAAAAATCAGTTTTGTGCAGGAGCACACTGGTCCAGAGAACATCTAATTGATGAAGATCCCTCCACTGATCAACTGTTAATGACCTATCCTGAGGATAGGCCATCAATAGTTTATAACTGGACAACCCATTTATAATCTGGAAGCTCACTATCACATATGTTATAATATACAGTCTGACTATAACAATTCCAAGTCCTCCTACTGTATGTATAAGATCACAGGCTAGACATAAATTTACCTTAAAGGGCCATATTAATCACGTCAAAGGTCTAAATGTGTTCATACAACTGTACGATATTGAACAAGTAGCTAACAATAAATAAATTGCTCAAAGATTCTTTCTTTAAATCAAGCCTTTTACAGACCAATTACAAATAACTAATATTGTGTTTGGCCATTGCTAATCTTAGAAATCTGGTTGTTGCTCTAACAATTAAGTCTTAATTAAATCACCCATTAAGCCTCTGAAGTCAAGAGATGTAAACCCAGCTCTCATGATCAGACAAAAGATCAATAAGGACATTCTTAATCAAATTGATGATCAACAAATCCAAACAAATCAACGTCCTTCAAGTGAAATAGGCTGAAACACATTTCACTTTATTGAAAATGGTGTATAACAGCATTCAAAGGTAGAACTGATCGTTGCAAGGTCCTGTGGTCAGGAGAAACCGTTAAGACTTCAAGTTTTCTGGTAAAGACTATTAAAGAAAACAGTAGTGTGTGTGACAGACCGTGTAAAGAGTTTGTGGATCGAGTCTATATTTCTCCAAGATTTATGGGTTTGTCTATTTGAGATAACCAGGGAGTTCATTTAGTAGAGACGGAGTTCTTTTTCTGCATAAAGTTTTGTTTAGGACCTGGTAATAGGACCTGGTTACTGGAGCTGGGAAAGAAGTATCGGCTCCATTCCATCCAGGCAGTCTTGATTTTGAGCTGTCTAGCTTGATTAAAGGGGTTGTCCTCGACTTTTACTATGGATAACCTATCCTCAAGATAGGTCATCAATAGTTGATCAGCGGGGTTCACCACTCAGGATCCCCATCGATCAGGTGATCGGTGCAGACAGCACTGTCAGTATTGCAGCTGCCCATTTTGGCACAGCTCTCATTGAATTCAATGGGAGTTATACATGCAGTACCAAACTGGGCTGCTGCAGTAATCAGCTGACCAGGGGGAATCCTGATCGGCGAACCCCCACCAATCAATTATTGATGACTTATCCTGAAGATAGGTCATCAATACTAAAAGTCCCAGACAACCCCTTTAATCAGGGATCGGGTGGGATAACCTTTATAAAGTTTGAAGCTCAGCCAGACCGGATTCTTTCAGCCTAGAAAAAGGAGCAGGTGAGATGATCCTGTGAGAGTGCTGATCTACATGGATATAAGGTTGTACGGTCTGTATTGTTTGCATGTGGTGCCACTGTGTTGGTTAGGAGCCAATCATATGTAGCCAGAGCCAGAGAGGCATAGCTTTTTCTTATGCTTGTTTTGTTTGCTTTGTTTGTTTTGTTCCGTTGCACCAAAATCCTTCTATGTGCCGACTATTCTGCTACCTAATGCTTTTCATGTACCATTTATACTATCTATTAGCTTACAGGTGTAGAGAATGTTAAGCAGACATTAAATATATTATGATAACTTAACTGTAATGTACTGCGGTGCAGCAAATCGAGTTATCATTATGTGGCAGTCATTTTAACAATTGCTATATCTGTATACTTAGAAGCGGTGCTAGTTGTGTGTCCGGATGAACGACAAGATAAATTATTGCATTTTCACATTGACTGCATAATGAACTGTGACTTTAGAGAAACCTATTATAAGGATTCCCAATACATTGCAAAACCGATGGAGGTCCCCGAAACACCTGTCTGTGTATGGATTCTGGCTTGGCTTTCAAGTCTACATTATTGCTACAAGACTTGTATAAAGAGTCTAACGTTGGCTTGCAGGAATGCTGCCTTTCAATAGGTGGCGCTGCAGAGGTATTGTCTGGTTATTCGGCCGTGATTTTCATGGCTGCATAACGGGACTAAAACACGTTCATGTGTTTAAGCCCTTATATTGAAAAGGCGTCAGCTATTTCGAATACACAAAATACTCAGGGCAAACCAACATGGAGGTTCCTTTGTGTCTTGCCCCACTTACCCACTTCTGTTGAAACTAGCGGACTTTTTCAGAAGCCTCCGTAGACTTATAAGTTTAGCACATAACTTAAAATATTTCCCGGTAAACAACATTCTAAGGAAGTTTCCTGTACAGGGTGGCCCAGAAAATTATCCCAGCACCACACTGTTAAAAGAAAAAGCCTAGAGCAACCAATCACAGCACAGCTTTCATTTTACCTTGGCAGTATAAGAAAAGAAAGCTGCACTATGATTGGTTGCTCTGGGCAGCAAAGACAAATTTTCTTTTAGACAGCCTTCATTAGAGTGTAGTGCCGGGCTACTTTTCCATGTCCCACCCTGTAGATGCTATGGTGATGATGAGTGAGTGTGAGGCATGGCATGTACTTACATAATGCATATACATAGGGGCAGAGTTATTTTGATAACAAACCGCACCACATTAGCCTATGATAGGTATATATTACATTAGTTTAGCATTACGGACAAAAAAATGGATGGAATACAGATTAAAACCACAAGGAGAACAACAGAATAACTCCTCACCAGCATGGGTTAACCCCTTGAGTGGCAGGTTTCCTACCACCCTGTCGTGCCCACCAGGGCAGGTTTTTTAAAGTGGTCTAATCATTGAATTTCAACTAGTTTTGCAGTTGCGTCTCAAGAGCCATAACTTTTTCATTTTTCCATTGACATGGCCATATAAGGGCTTGTTTTTTGTGGGACAAGTTGTGATTTTTTAAACACGGGGGAGGAAAAAAAGAAATGGGGAAAAAAGAAAAAAGGGGCCATGTCATTAAGGGGTTAAATAATGTATTAACTTCCTTCTCTGGGTCATTACGACGCACATGGATACCACATGTGTGATTGTATTTTTGATTTTTTACAAAGTAAAGGGAGACAAGTGTTTTTTTTATTTTTTTAATAATTTTTTTACTTTTTTTTTTTTTTATTTTTTTTTTAATTTTTTATTTTTTTTTGTCCCTTTAGGGGACTTCCACAGGGACCCATCAGGACCCCTGATCACATTCCAGGGGTCCGATGGTGACAGCCCTTTACATGCTGCAGTGACATCCCTTTACATGCTGCAGTCACATAGACTGCAGCATGTAAAGGGTTAACACAGCAGAGATCGGAGGTTTTCTCTGATCTCTGCTGTAAGAGCTAGTACCTAGCTGTCCTCTGACAGCTAACAACCAGCTCTCCCTGCCACAGAGACCATCGGCTTGCTTCTGACAAGCCGATGGTCTCTATGGCAACCTGTAAACAAAGCAGGACATTGCCGACATGTCGGCAATATCTTCTGCTGGTTTTTCAAAGCCCTTGCTTTGTTCTCTGTGGGTCTGTGCAGGCAGAGCACACTGTCACAGCTTGTGGCATTGTGCTCTGCAGCTCCCATAGTGATGCATAGCCCGGAAATCTTCCGGGCTATGTTGCTATGAGCAGTGGAGCTCGTCACGGAACTTTTCCGGGCGTGCCACTCAAGGGGTTAATGAGGGGGCGATCATGTAAGACCAATCTGATCAGCTTCTACGATGAAGTAAGTTCTAGGCTTGACCAGGGAGAGTCTATTGATCTCATATATCTGGATTTCTCTAAAGCATTTGACACCGTGCCGCATCATAGGTTGATATATAAAATGAGGCAGCTCGGATTGGGTGAAAACGTGTGTATCTGGGTAAAGAACTGGCTCAGAGATAGAAAGCAGAGGGTGGTAATAAATGGTTCGTACTCTGATTGGGCCACAGTTGCTAGCGGGGTGCCACAGGGTTCAGTATTAGGCCCCATTCTGTTCAATATAGTTATCAATGACCTGATAGAGGGGCTGCATAGTAAAATTTCAATATTTCCAGATGATACAAAATGATAAGACAATTAATACAACGGAGGACAATGTGCGGCTACAAAAGGACCTAGATAAGCTGGGGGCTTGGGCAGAAAAATGGGAAATGAAGTTCAATGTGGATAAATGTAAGGTTATGCACATGGGCAGGAGAAACGGATGCCATCAATGTACACTAAATGGGGTGTATATAGCTAGGGAAAAGTGAGATGGAAAAAGATCTGGGGGTACTAGTGGATTGTAGATTTAACTGGAGCAACCAATGCCAGTCAGCTGCTACAAAAGCTAATAACGTATTGGGATGCATTAAAAGGGGTATAGGGGCGAGGGATGAGAACATTATCCTCCCACTATATAAGGCACTTGTCGGGACTCACATGGAATACTGTGTACAGTTCTGGAGACCTGTGCTCAGGAAGGATGTAGCAGTGCTTGAGGGGGTCCAAAGAAGAGCAAGTAAACTAATACATGGAATGAAGGGACTAGAATACCCAGAGAGGCTATTAATATTAGGATTATTTACCCTGGAAAAAAGACGGCAAAGAGGTGATCAAATAACTATGTATAAATAAATGGGGACAATACAAGGATCTCTCCCATGATCTGTTTATACCCAGGACTACGTTGGTAACAAGAGGACATCTGCTACGTCTAGAAGAAAGCAGGTTTCATCACCAACACAGAAGGGGGTTCTTTACTGTAAGAGCAGTGAGACTATGGAACTCTCTGCCGGAGGACGTGGTGATGGCAAAATCCGAGAGGATTTTTAACAGGGGACTAGATGTCTTTCTTGAGCGGAACTATATTACAGGATATAGACATTTGGGGGATCAGCGGGTTTGTAGTTCCGGGTCTTACAGTCAGGTAGGAACTATCAAGGTTGGCCCAGGGATTATTCTGATTGCCATTATGGAGTCGGGAAGGAATTTTCCCCCAAATGGGCTAATTGGCTCCTGACTCTTGGGGTTTTTGCCTTCCTCTCGATGAACTAGAGGGTGGAAACAGGCTGAACTAGATGGACATTGTCTTCATTCAGCCTAACATACTATGTTACTATGTTACAATCGTGTGAAAGCAGCTTAATGCCAGCATCGCAATTCATTTTTTTCTTTTAGTCAGTCCTCAAAACCCATTGACAATATATAACATTTAACACAAATTCAAAAAACATACATTACCCTGTAAATGAAAAAAAATTAACATTACAGATAATAATGTATTTCCGATGGATGATGTATATCCAAAGCAGTAACTAGTATGAAAGGAATAGCGGTGACTTAGGTCGAATCATGTTTTGATGTAATACGCAATGACGCTCTTATTAATTATCCTACTTGAAAGAGAAAATGTTCTCCCTGTGTTCTGTTTAGTGTGTATAATGGAGAGGCAGCTGCAAGACTCGGGGTTAAAAGAGAAACATATTATAAATCTTCGCTCATATCCAAATTATATGTTAGACAATAATACCAGTACATGGCGGAGACACATCTTTGTTATTACCACCACATTCCCATCAAACCAATCTCCAGATTACATTAAACGCCGGGGAAGCCTGAATGTGCCTTTATTATTTACTGTAAATGTACTTGGGGCCATTGAAAACTTGTGATTTACATATTTTACATTTTCAGTTACACAGTTCTTGATAAGATGTTGCGCCATCGATTTCCATTTCTGCTCTAGATCAATTTTCCCAGTTGATATATTGGCCTAGATGTAATTTCTTTCTCATTTAATGTGTGTTCAAATGGTTTCATATAATGGACATGAATGTCCTAGAAAAAAGTTTTTACTTGAAGCGGTTGTTCCGTTCTAAACTACTGATGAACTATCCTTAGGACAGGTCATTCATAGTAAATTAGTCGGGATGCGGCACTCGTGATCCCCTGCCAAGCAGTTTTTCAACAGGAGGATGTACTTGTGGAATGAGGACTGAAGTTGCCCAGTTTGGTATTACAGACCAAGTTCCCATTCACTTCAACAGGAACTTTGCCTGCAATACCAGGCTTGGCCATAGCAGTGGGCCGTCTGCTTCCTCTAGAATTCAGGAAGCACAAAAGCTTAAAGAACAACTGATCAGCAGGGGTCCTGGTAACGGACCCCCGACAATCTACTATTGATGACCTATCCTGAAGATAGGGCATCAATAGTTTACAACTGGACAACCTTTTAGAGCAGAGGTCCCCAACTCCAGTCCTCAGGGACCACCAACAGGTCATGTTTTCGGGATCTCCTATGGTAAGAACACCGCCGGCAATGTCTGAGGCACTGACAATAATTACATCACCTGTGCAACACTGAGGAAATCCTGAAAACATGACCTGTTGGCGGTCCCTGAGGACTGGAGTTGGGGACCCCTGTTTTAGAGCACACATGTACTACACGAGGCCCGCCGCCTCATTTGATGTGGCCCACCGGCCGTGCAACAACCGAATAGGCAGTCTACTCACATAGCCTGCAGCTCCAGTCCGGTGGCGGTGCAAAGTCTGTGATCGATGACCTCTTCCCTGTGTCTGTTTGTGCTGTCCTGTATGCTTCGCGGATGCCGAGGGGAGAGGCCAGCGGTTACAGGCTTAGGAGCGGCTGTCGCAGGACCAGAGCTACAGGCTGGGTGAGTGGAACATCTGTAGGAATGCTGAACGGCCAGGGGCCAATTACTACTGAGGCTGATGTGGGGGTCACTGTTACTACTGGGGCCACTATGAGGGTTACTGTTACTACTGGGGCCACTATTAGGACCACTGTTACTACTGGAGCCACTATGGCGGTCACTATTACCAGTGGGGTCACTTTGGGGGTCACTATGAGGGGTCACTATCACTACTGAGACTATAATGGGGGACTCTAGTATTACTGGGGCTACTATTGGGGGTCACTGTTACTATTGGAGCCACTCTGATTACTGGAGTCGCTTACTACTGGGGCTACTATGAAGGGCACTATTATTACTGGGGTCACTATGTAGGGCACTATTACTACTTGGGCCACTATGGAAACCCCTCTTTTTATTGGAGCCACTCTGATTACTGTGATCACTTACTACTAGGATCACTATGGGGGTCACTATTATTACTGGGGTCACTATGGGGGGTCACTATTATTACTGAGGTCACTATGGGGGTCACTGTTACCACTGGGGCCTCTATGGGGGTCACTATCACTACTGGGTCCACTATGCGAGACATTATTATTGTTGGGGCCACTATGGGGGTTACTCTTAGTACTGGAATCATTTACTACTGGGGCCACTATTATGACTGGCGACACTATGGGGGTCACTGCTACTGCTGTGGCCACTATGGGGTTACTATCACTACTGGGGCCATTATGGGGGTCACTTACTACTAGGGCCACTATGAGGACTCTATTACTACTGGGGTCACTATTACTACTGCAGCCACTATGGGGGTCAGTATAACTATACTGCCCTTGGTGAAAATGGGTTTGATGCTCCTGCCTTAGAGTATTATTTAGACAAGGGTATGCACTTCGGAAGAAGGATCTCAAGGCAGTATAAAAATGGGCCACTGCATATTTTGGGTCTTTATTGAACAGTAAACACACTTACCAACCTCCAATCCTCATACTTTTCAGGTCACTGGTTAGCTGTCCATTACTTATGGATACTACCCTCCAACCCTGGAATAACTATGGGATTATAATAGACTGAAATCAAGGGCAATTATCATAATTAGGTATCTGAACTTGACAAAGGCATTGCTCACCCAAATCCCCAGTGCGCTCACTATTTCATGCCTTGGAATGAATTCACTATTCTGGATGATCTCTTTTTGTTAGAAAGTCCTATTCTTCCCCCAATCCTCAATCTCAGATTTCCAGCTGCTAGAAGCCCCAACTATGACCTATAATGGAACCAGTAAATGTACAATTCAACTGCAGCCACATTTCAAGAAAAAAGATACACTGGCAGATTTTCAAAAACTGTCTAATAGTCAGACAGTGCAAACTTAGATAGGCTCAAAATACGCCACATTTATCACAGCTCATGTAGGATGGTAAATCTGGCATATCTTTACATTGTGTAGTCTGATTTTATAACACCCATTAGCTGGCTTAGTTTTACGCCAGTTTTTGCACGAGAATTGTGGCGCATTATTGACACATGAGATCACATTTAGGCCACGCCTCTTTTCTGCAAAGCCATGCCCCCTTCCCATGAAGCCACAACCCATTTTCGGGTGTGGAGAAGAAAGTGTCTAAAACACTTCATAAATGTGGTGCAAAGCATGTAAAAGACGGTGGGGCACATTTATTACTGGTATTGTGGCAGAATTCTGTGGCAATTACAATATGTTGTCTGATACTGCCTGCAGCTCTTCAATGGTGATGCAGTGGATAGTGTTCATGATGTTTTGCTTGAGATCATGGTGGGTATGTGGATTAGGGGCATACACTTTCTTCTTTAATTTTTTCACATATAAAAATCGCATGAGGACAAGTCCTGGTAACATTGTGGTCATAACCCTCTGCTCACTATGGAGGACACTATTACTACTAAGTCTGTTATGGGAGATACTATGACTACTGGGATAATTATAGGGTCAGTATAACTACTGGGCACACTATGGAGGTCACTATTACAACTAAGGCCACTATCGGAGACACTTACTACTGAGGTCACTATGGGGGGACACTATTACTACTGAGGCCACTATGTGTATCACTATTACTATTGGGGCCACTATGGGGGATATTTACTCTTGGGGAAACTACTGGATCCCTATTACTCTGTCACTTTAGACAAGTCTCACATTGTAGTCGTAACCCTCTGCACACTATGAAGGACACTATTACTATTAAGTCCATTATGGGAGACTCTATGACTACTGGGATGACTATGGGGTCAGTATGACTACTGGGCACACTATGTAGGTCACTATTACTACTGAGGCCACTATGGGGAACACTATTACAACTGAGGCCACTATGAGCATCACTATTACTACTGGGGCCACTATGGGGAATACTTGGGGAAACTACTGGAGCTCTATTACTCTATCACTTTAGACAAGTCTCAATGGTTCAAATATGTGTTGGGTATCTTGTGTATTGATGCTTTCAATGAGTGTAAAATGAGTGAGTCTATTTTGTGGAGAGGGGGGGAAGCGCCATTTCACACTTCGCCTCATGCAGCATAAAGACTTTGGGCACCTCTAGTAAAAAAAGACCTACAAGAACATCAGAGAATTCTAGACACTAGATAATTGTATACTGAGACTGTAGAGGGTATTAATTATACTATTATACACCTTAAAGGGGTTGTCTCGCGAAAGCAAGTGGGATTAAGCACTTCTGTATGGCCATATTAATGCACTTTGTAATATACATCGTGCATTAAATATGAGCCATACAGAAGTTATTCACTTACCTGCTCCGGTGCTGGCGTCCCCGTTGCCATGGCTCCGTCTAACTTCGGTGTCTTCTTGCTTTTTTAGACGCGCTTGCGCAGATCTATCTTCTCCATTCGGCTCAGCTCGGCATCACCGGTATTTTGGCTCCGCCCCTTGTACGCGTCATCGTGAAGCTCCGCCCCCGTCACATGTGCCGATTCCAGCCAATCAAGTGAATAACTTCTGTATGGCTCATATTTAATGCACGATGTATATTACAAAGTGCATTAATATGGCCATACAGAAGTGCTTAACCCCACTTGCTTTCGCGAGACAACCCCTTTAACTTTATACTGATGGTAATGGTGCATATAATTATTTGCCTTTCTACCTGCTTTTAATTTAAAGTTGCTGTAAATATCATTGATCTGATTTTGCAGGAAATCCAACACATATATATTATGACACCAATAATTGAAAGATTATAAATGAGTTTGTTTTCTTCCTTTCGAGAGGTGTACCAGAAACCTTCAAAATGACAACTATTATTTAGACCTTGCCTTATCTTGTTTGCAACAGCATAATTAGAAAATGCCTAAAATACTAATTATAAAAAGGATCCAAACCTGGCCTATAATTCAATAAGTGACAGTAAATGTTGGGTCCCACACCTAAGCACTTATGTAATGATGGTTCAATATTCACATGGCACATAAGAGCATGGGGAATGAGCAGATCTGCAGTATTTCTATCTATTCTAGTTGAGTCATATTGATAAATCCTGGACACAAGCCTAAAAAAATAACAGAAAGTGGCCATATACTTACTGATATACTGAAACAAGAGGGCAGGTATATACGCCACATATCCCTCAATATGTGGACAGCCAGACTGCTACATGGAGCAGCATTGCACATGTGCAAGGTACTGATGAACAACCACCCACACACCTTTCTTAGGCTTCTTTCACATGAGCATATATCAGTCGGCCGTTTTCACAGCCGGCCGATATACATTACGTCAGTTGAAAAAAATTTGGTGAACAGGCGCACAAATCAAACGTTTGTGCGCTGATTCAGATGGCCTGGTGAGCCCGGCGCAAATGCGCCAAGCTCACCAGGCCATCGCCCATTTCCCCTCCCTCCTCATCGCAGGCTTACCTGTCTTCCTCCCCTCTCATTCTGTGCAATGGGAGGGGCTGGGGTGGGGGCATAGCTAAGCTCCGCCCTCACCCTGCCCTTGTCCATAGCATCAATGGGAGGAGGCGGGGCGGACTGGTGCTTAGCTCAGCCCTGCCCCACCCCTCCCATTGCACAGAACAAAAGGGGAGGACAGGTAAGCCTGCACATAGGTGGGGGGGGGGGAGAGAAAAGAGGGAGAAAGTTTAGCAGCCACGTATGTTAGAGGTTCCATTATGGCCTGGGAATGTTTTACGTGGCATGATCTCGGTCCTTTTGTTGTAGTGGCAAGAATCATGAACATGGAGGTGCACCTTGACGTCCTAGACAATAATGTGCTACCGACAATGTGGTAATACTCTGGGAATGGTCAGCAATACTTCCAACAAGACAATGTGCCTTGTCACAAACCCAACACTGTTTTGGTTTGAGGGTCTAGATGTTCCACGATTGGACTGGTCTGCACAGAGTTCTGAACTGAACTTCACCGAACATCTTTGCGGCACGCTGGAACGTTGAACAGTGTCCATCTTCTTTTGAAAGAACTTGTTAGACATTTGCAGGACAAATGGAGGGAAATGTGTATTGGACCTTAGTAGAATGTATGTCATGGAGAATATCTGATGTCATTAGGGCCATGGGAGCCCCACTAAGTATTAACATATGTAAATAAGTACTACTTTTGATTCTTGCACAGCTGTCTAGTTACATTTGGTAGAATATAGTATTTACCACTAGGCACTGGAGGTCCAGTGCCTAGGATGGTGCCAAGTGTTTGTTTTTTAATTCTGTCCAGTCACTGGTTCCTGGTGCTCCAAGCTCTGCTGTGACCAAAAGGCCACACATTCATCTAATGGCTATATTCTGTAATGAATACAATGGTAACCATGAGATATAATGTCAATGCGGACAAAACTTTATCATAATCTCCAGCTGTTGTATGATTGGATAAGTCTTTACTAAGGACAACATGTCAGTTCACTCTGCTCGTCATAGCAGAGCATAACAATATATGCTGTTGCAATAAAAAGTAAGTTAACTCTTTGGAAGTACCTGGATTAATGCTTTGATTACTATTAAAATGTAGTTTGATTGTTATCTAAGTTACAGTTAAGGACAAACACAGTCAGACTAAACTAATAAAACACAAACACTTGTACTATTCAGGTCTTTTATTGAGCAGATTATGTAAACATCCACAGAGCAGGGAAAAAAGCAAGATAACCTCAGTGTTAATGACTTCTCCAAGTGCTAATTGGGAAAAGGTTGTTCAATTAAGGAGATGTCATTAGAAGTGTGGGTTTCACATATGCTTTTCCCATTAAACAAAGGCACCCAAAGCCTGGTTACTGACAAATCTACTTTTCTCAAGAAAGATTGGTTACCATGCATTGATACAAACAACTTTCAGAAAGCCTCAGAAGATCTGTTATAGTGATGCATGTTGTTGGAATATGCTTCAAACATATTGCTAAAGATCTAGGTGTACATAAATCCATGATTAGAGAAATTATCTATAAATAGAGGAAATCTAGAACTGTTACTCCTTTCCCTAGGGGTGAGCATCCTATTTGGATCACTCTAAGAGTATAATGAACAATCCTTAAAGAGGTGATAAAAGCACAATGGTGGTAATACATAGGGATGGTCTTGGCACCAGTCGCAAGCCTGATGCTCCTGGGGATCTCATGGATGCCGAAACCACCCACTAACTTTAAAGCTTGTACAAGACGTCTTAGGAGTCCTTCAGCCAAAACATCTCTTACATGGTGGGCTACACAATTATCCAACAGTGGAGGAGGCTGCACACATGGTGCTCCCAGCAGTCACTAATAAGAAATAGAGCCGGCCATGCTTAAGCCACTTCCCTTCTCCTCTAAAAGGACCCTCACTGATCAGCTGTTTTATGGGGCTATGGCGCTCCGGTGAGTGCAATCGCTAATTCAGTGCTTGCCAAGCATAGCGCCATACACTTATAGCGGCTGTGCCTGGTATAGCTGAGCTGCTTTCAGGCTATGTGACTGATGAACGTGACATCCCATGCCTGAGAAGACTCCACTACAATTACCCAAGCACCGCAAGCTCTTCAAGTAACTAGTCGATGATTCCTGAATGGTGGACCAACACTGATCTGATATTGATTGACCTATCCCGAGGAAAGTAGGACCAATATTGCAGTCCTGGAAACCCATTGAATTTTAAATTCAAGGATTAACTTATTTTTTTCTCCATGCATTGCGGCTGTTTACTCATTGTGCTCAATAAAAGACAAGAACGGTATAACTGTTTGTTCCCATAAAGGGTTACCTGCCGAGCTTACACATTGCAGGATGGCAGTGCTAATATTATTACACTATTATCCAATGAATAACAAAAGTCAATTCAAGTGATGCCTTTATTGGCTGACATCATGCTCAGGGCCCTGTCACACGGCCGTAGGCTTCTTTATGTGCACCCACCGACACCGTAAAAACGTGTGAACGGGTGCACAAATCTAACATTTGTGTGCCCGTTCATACAGCACAGCCCCAGCGCATACATGCCGAGGCCGCTTTGCTGTCTCCCCCCTCCCTCCCCCTCGCCTACTCACCTCCTTTCTCCTTCCCCCCCAGATGTTTGCAATGTGAGGGGGTGGGATGGGGTGGAGCTAAGCTCCCGCCCCTCCCCGCCCCTTGTCCGCTGTTAACAATGGAAAGGGGCGAGATGGGCAGAGCTAAGCTCCACCCCTGTCCTGCCCCCTCCCATTGCATAGGAGCCTATGCAGTGGCCGATGTATTCCGGATGGAAAGATAGCTCCAGGACTATCTTTTCAGCTCGGCATAAAATCGCCTGGCGCTATATTGGCCCGGCCAGGCGTTTTTACACCACAGGAATACAGCCATGTGATCTGATGCATTGGAATCCAATGCATCAGACTGTAATGTATATCGGCCGGCCGTGAAATCGGCGGCCGATATACGCTTGTGTGAAAGGGCCCTTAGTCCATATGTTCTATGTGAGTAACTGGGAGATGGTTCTTTAAGAAGTCTTATTACTGTGGGTAATATAGATCCAAAATACTTGATGTTGATGCAATTGTACTCTGTAAATAGGCTGCGTATATAAGCATTGTCCTTGGTAAGGACTGACAAAGTTCTCATTTACTAATTGCAATGAATTATATGTTCCTCTCATTACTGGCATTTAATTACATGAAGGTATTTATTATCCCTCTGCTTTGGCGTTCCTGAAGACGTGTGGTGTTGTTAAAGTTTCCTGTGAAATAGAAGATGACTAAATCCGATCCTAAGTGACCCGTAAAACCTGGGCGAACTGGTCTTATATTAAGCAAATTAATATTACTGTCAATTAAGTTGCTATTTGCACTGTATTAGTACCAGGATGCAGCCCGGGTGAAGTTATGAGATGAAGCAGAACTGGGGCTATTTGCAAATGCGGTGATTATCTATACAATCTAGCGGCAGATCCCGCTGCTGAGGTCCCTATAATCATCCTCCTTGTCTGCAGGAAAGTAACTGGAGGTGATTATCTTCCCTGCAGCATCTCTAAGGAAAACTAAGCTTAACTTGACAGCCATTTAAATGAATGCTTGTACATTCTTTTCAGTTGGCATTTGTGTTGCTTCTAGGGCTCTTATAGACACTGGGGAAAATTTATCAGTGCTGTAAATACAGTGAAAATCATGGATTCTGGCCAAACGCTATCTTTTTGATGCACCTGCATTTAATGTATTGGAAAAAGACATGCATTCTATTGAAGAATACAACACAGACTGCATCGGGGAAGAGAATCGCGCATATGTGACATTATGCCAGTATTAATAGATTTCCCCATTGTACTGCTTTATCTAACAGATGGGATTTCTGAATATGCTTTATTAGCCCCAATAGGATAAATAACATTGGATGTCAAATAAAGAAAATACCTTTAGGGCGTATTCAGACGACCGTATATCGGCCGCGTATATACGGCGTCCCACTCTGCAGGGGGAGGAGGCTGGAAGAGTCGGGAGCAGAGCTCTGAGCTCCCGCCCCCTCTCTGCCTCCTCTCCACCCCTCTGCACTATTTGCAATGAGAGGAGGCAGGACGGGGGTGGGGCTAAATTCAGTGAATTAGCTCCACCCCATTCCACCTCCCCTCATTGAAAATAGTGCAGAGGTGCGGAGAGGAGGCAGAGAGGGGCAGGGAGCTCAAAGCATTGCTCTTGGCTCTTCCAGCCTCCTCCCCCTGCAGAGAGAGGCGCCGTATATCGGCCGGCGTGAATACCCGGCCGATATACGGTTGTCTGAATAAGCCCTTTAGGACTTATTAAAATGGGCGTAATTATCATTTGTGTACTGTGTGTGCGACACTATCTATCTAACTAGTCATCCATCCTGTTATCATATGGCAAAGAGTGCCTTGCACACAAGGCATCCCAGAACTACTGATGAACTGAAGCACATTTGCATTTAGGGATAGTCAAAAATTCCTCGTTACAAATCTTATTTGAGTTACAGGAAACATTTAGTGGAGGTGATTGCTGCTAAAAAGGAATTTACAGATTACGGGCTATTTCAGACGACCGTATATCGGTTTTCACGTCAAGCCGATATAGGGTGTCCTTGTCTGCAGGGGGAGGAGGATGGAAGAGCCAGGAGCAGGAACTGAGCTCCCACCCCCTCTCCACTATTTTCAATAGGAGGGCGCGAGACGGGGGCAGAGCTAAGTACTGGAGCTTAGCTCCGCCCCGTCCCGCCCCTCCGATTGCAAATAGTGGCAAGGGGTGGGGAAGGGGCGGGAGCTCAGTTCCAGCTCCTGGTTCTTCCATCCCCCCCTCCTGCAGACAAGGACACCGTATATCGGCTCGGCATGAAAACCGAGCCGATATATGGTCGTCTAAATAAGCCCTACATTCGAGGGTTTATTAAGTTTTTCCCCCCTGTACTGTGGATACTAACTGAGGCTATATTCACATGAGCATTTTATCGCTGCCATCTGAAGCATTGGATTCCAATGCAACTGTTCAGATGGGCGATTTTCCGTCGCATAAAATCGGTCGTCTGGAAAAGATAACACATATGGTGTGCATTCTGGCCGGCCACTTTTACGCATTTACGTACCAGGTGCCCCTCCTCATTGACTCTTATAGGGCCTTTGGTGTGCAAATGCGCACAAAGATACAGCATGTTGAATTTTTTGGGGGGTGGACTCACACGAGCATGCTTGAGCATGTATTTGCCCATGCAAAATATGCATATGCAATACGCAGAAAATAGAACCCATAGATTGTAATGGGTTTATTCTTATTTCTCGCAGCATGCTCTGTCTTTGTGCGCATTAGCATATCAAAGGCCCCATAGAAGTCAACACACACGTAAATGTGCAATATGCTATGCAATTCCATGAGAAAAAGAACGCATGTGGAACTAATTAGGCTAAATATCCTTTTAAATCAGGGCGTGAAATGGCCTTGCAAGCGCAAAAAAGGTATAGTAATATGTGCAAAAACACACGCAAAAGTGCATCATTCAGGGCGCAAATGCACTGCACTTACGTGAGCATTTCCGTGTGGGTCTGCCCATTGCGAGTCGCTACCTTTCATTAAAACTATTTTCCAACTCGTATATCTAACATCTTCACTACATTTGAATGCAGTCTCACTTTGTTGACCTTGATGGGGTCACTGCAAGCCGTACTGCGTCACAGATATGAATTAGCTGGTTTCTAAGCTACAGGGAATAATGGTAAAAAATAATAGATGACATCAATTAGTAACGAGAAAAACATGCAGAATCCAACATCAGTCAGATCATAAAACTATAAATAACTGATACGCTGGCGTAGTTTGACATCAATGGTAACGTTCATACATTGTCTTGGGTACATTTTGTAGCAACAACAAGGTCACTGTGATTTATGGGAATATCTGGGACCTTGACTCTTGGCCTATTTAGTTACGCATTTGTGTTCTGGGAGGTAATTATAGCATTGCTACAATACAAGAAATGCGATGTATATAAATCATACGCACTCAGAGTTGTCCAGTATTATGTCACTACTGTTAGATAATAGCATGATATTGTGAGGGTCCTATCCACAATACGCAATGCTTCATTAAGTGCAGCATCATGTTGGAGTTACACTTTGCACCAGCAATCGCCTAATATACCATCTGCAGGCAAGGTAATAGCAGCCTGTGTTTGGAGGTGCATTAACCTGCTCCAGCCTGCAGTAACATGTCAGTAGTAGCCGGGAGGACAAGTCTGATATGTTTTAACATTTTCAGATCCAAAGTCAGTTTCCACGTCTATTTCAGTACTTATACCGTAGTATGCTGAGGATATTAAACCCAAAGTAGAGCTAAACTTTAATACTACTTTCATTTTTTTTTATGGATTCTGTAGGCTTCTAGTGGGTTCTGAGATCCTTGTGTAATCTCAATAAAACTCCCACCATTGTGGGACTGTATGCCAAATATTTGGGCATGGGTGCAACTTTTCAGTGCAAATCAGATATGGGTAACTGTGAAGCAATGGCTGGAGAGTAGTATTGCCTTGCAGTCCTGCACAGCAGCAGCTGTCATCATCATCAGTAGCTACTAATGATTCTGCTGCACCCCAACAGGGTGCCCCCCAGCTGCCTGCTCATCCTCCACCATGTTTGTAGCTGAAGAAGCATTTCCACAAGGCCACTCATTGTTCTATTCAGCATATCTGAAGAAGAGGTTCTTATGCCTCGAATCACATCATATTTATGCTGGTTCTGATAAAAGAGAAATCAAGTTTTTATTTCTTGACTCCATATCTTCTTTGCACAGAATGGTTGCGCCAGTGCTCAGTGATTTTGCATATAGTTCATACACCATGGTTCCACACACACTGAGGCATTTCTTCTGGGCAGGCAGCACCCTGACCGTCAGGGTCTATCTGCATAGTTTCCCTATGGTCAAAGGAGCATACATCTTTTCTCTTAACCATGCAGGAAAATTCTGCAGGGAAGCACCACCATCTTTCTTTTCTATGTACACAAATATGGAATGTACCCCTCTTAGGTCCCTCATTTAATAGCCATTGTGGAGAGCCACTAACTAAGACTCAAACCAGAAAGTCATTTACAAGTCAATATAAAGATGGCTTCACATAGGCAAGGAGCTGAAGTAGGTTTCTAGTATAATACATGATAGTTTCTGGCGTAGATTACAGCAGAAGTGTTCCCAAAGCCTGGACCTTTTTGGCCCACACAGTTACCATGTGCCAACTTTGCTAATAGGTTTTTTTATGTGGCAGACGGGTCTTCAGGCACCAGGGTCCAAGTGTGAATGCTGCCTCAGAAACCCCTATAGCTTCACCATTGAACCTATAACCTTGCCCCTATAAAGTAACAGTTCCGTTCAGTGCCTGTACCATGATAGTTGAAATGACCCACCAAGAGGGAAGTTTACAAAAGGGCACACATGGCAAGGGCAAGTGGCAGAAGCCCCAGGTCATTTGCCCTTTATGACTATGCTATATTAAAGGAGTTATCCAGCACTTTTTTTTAATGATGACCTATCCTAAAAATCAGCTGAACGCTGAGCCCACTGTCAGTGCTGGAAACAGGTAGCCCTGTCCACATTGCAGTGCCCTGGTTTGGTACTACAGGCATAGTTCCATTTCATTAAATGGAAGCTGTACCTGCAATATCAAACCGGCCCACTTCAGTATAGCGCTTTCTGCTTCCAGTGCTATCCAAACTAACAGCAGGCTAGACGATCAGCTTATCAGCAGGAATCCCAAGCGGCAGACCCCCATCTATCAACTATCGATGACCTATCTTTAAGTCATTCTTTAGGATAGGTCATCAATAGTAAAAGTCCAAGATGCAGCGTCCGAGGAGTGGGCCCACAGCCAAGGAGATAGCAGGGTAGAGAAAGGTCCTGTCGTGGGGCTCTACCATCTCCTCCCCCGGGGGTTAGCTCGGGACCCGACCATGTTACTGCTGGGGGAGATCACAGGGGAAGTAAACGGGAATTACCTTGAGTCCATTTGTCACACTTGACGCCGTTGTTCCGTCCTCCGCGGTGAAACTGGACGATGAAATAAAGTTGTCCTCACACAGGGAAACATTCTGAACAAAACCGGGAACGGTCGGTAATGTCCGTTTACTGTAACTTGATAAAGTCCAAACCACATCAGCAGTCTTGGCACAGATACAACAACTCAGAGTGGTGTGACGGAGGATTCTCGGGGTATCTCGGATGATCCACAGTCCGAGTTATCTGTGTGATCCCACTCCCGACGACTTTCTTTCTCTCTCACTCTCTACTGGTCCACACTCATGTTAGTTGTGCTTTCCTCACTTTGATGCGGCTTGTCTCACTCAGCAATCAACAGTTGTACTGAGGTTTCCTGGGCAGGCTGGGCCCAGGCTGAGCATCAGATCATTGCTCGTCTTCCTCCATGCTCCACACAGACCAACCAGTTTCTGACAGACTTCTTCAACTCTCCACTCCTAGATCAGACTGAGTGTCTCTCCCCCTTACATTCTGCAAATAAATACACATATATAAAACATAGTCACATGACTCACACAACGATACATTTTTCAGACATAACCCAGACATTAAGCCATTCAGTACTGCATAGGTGCAATACACATACATCTAATGCCTACCACACATAAGACGCTGACATGAGACTGACACAAAACATTATGGAGGGGCCCCACTAACTCTGGGCCTCTACAGAGACAACCCCATTATTACCACCCAGAACAGACAACCATCCTAACATCTTGGTTTCGTATTTTATTGCACTTCTTTTCCATTTACAGACTGTGTTGTTTGCTGAATGTCTTGACTTTTTGCGCTGGCCATCTCATTATTCTTTTTAATTCTGTGCTTAGCTTCCTGTTTGTCGCTGAACTTTACTTTGGACCAGACTAGTCTCGTAGACAAAGCCTTTTTTATCTTTCATCTTTGTTTTTGATCCAGCTGGATTATGGGCTCAATCACAGAATCAAATTCACAACCTTATCCAGGCAGGAGGCAATATGGATGAGGGTGAACCAGAGCAAATGGATAATTAAGAGGTTAATAGAATATAATTAAGAAGTACATTAAACTAAATACAATAAATGAGTTGTATCATAACATTATCAAAATCATGTAAAGTTTCACAATATATGCCAAAGGAGGTGTTTGTTGCTAAGTATAGGATACCCAGTATGTTTCTCATATAAAAACTTCCGCAAAGAAACAGAATATTTATTATTTATCGGTATTTATTAATTTCTGTAAACGATTCACCAGCTAATAGTGAGATCCATTCCAAGTGAAGTAAATACCTAAATGCTCAGTAAGACTTTCCTTGATAGTTTTATACTCTACTAAGTTCTACTCCTCACCAGTTTAGATTGAGGAAATTACTTTAAAAAAGCTTAAAGGGTTAACCACTGACTCTCGTATCCTAAAATTACCTTGTATCTCATTAAAATGCTATTAAATACTAAAGCACATTGCTATAATATTTCCCTAAAGTCATCTCCTCAGCGGTGCATTGTACTTCTGGGTTCTGGTCCGGCATAGATGGGTGTGTTGGGCTGAAAAGTATGTGACCAAGCAGTCTGCGGTGCCTCCTGCATCTTCCACAATGCTTAGGCGTCATTCACAAGGGCGTATTTTTTGTCCATATTACGTCCGTATTTTTTATAGATGTAATATTATATGTATTCACACTTGTATTTTTTTACGGGTATATTGTATGTTCTATTGTGGTCCGTATATATGGACCAAAATTGCCTAATCAAATCTAATGAAGCGCTAAAAAAGAAAACCCACAGTGAATACGCATTTTTTGCGCATGCTGCTAGGATACAGTGCAAAAAAAAGTGACAGCGATTTGACCTTCTTGCGTTTTTTTCCAGACGTGAAAAATCAAGTGAAAAGTAATGCGACACGTTTAAAAAACCAAAAAAGTATATATATATATATATATATATATATATATATATATACACCAAAAATGCACAAAATACGCACATACAAAGCAGTGTAAAAGGTGAATCAAAACTTCATACGCCGTGTGAATGAGCCCTTATACATGCTCTGTAGAGATGAGCGAGCACCAAAATGCTCGGGTGCTCGTTACTCGGGACGAAATTATCGCGATGCTCGAGGGTTCGTTTCGAATAACGAACCCCATTGAAGTCAATGGGCGACTCGAGCATTTTTGTATATCGCCGATGCTCGCTAAGGTTTCCATTTGTGAAAATCTGGGCAATTCAAGAAAGTGATGGGAACGACACAGCAATGGATAGGGCAGGCGAGGGGCTACATGTTGGGCTGCATCTCAAGTTCCCAGGTCCGCCTATTAAGCCACAATAGCGGCAAGAGTGCCCCCCCCCCCCTCCCAACAACTTTTACTTCTGAAAAGCCCTCATTAGCAATGCATACCTTAGCTAAGCACCACACTACCTCCAACAAAGCACAATCACTGCCTGCATGACACTCCGCTGCCACTTCTCCTGGGTTACATGCTGCCCAACCCCCCCCCCCCCCCGCACGACCCAGTGTCCACAGTGCACACCAAATTGTCCCTGCGCAGCCTTCAGCTGCACTCATGCCACGCCACCCTCATGTCTATTTATAAGTGCGTCTGCCATGAGGAGGAACCGCAGGCACACACTGCAGAGGGTTGGCACGGCTAGGCAGCGACCCTCTTTAAAAGGGGCGGGGCGATAGCCCACAATGCTGTACAGAAGCAATGAGAAATCCAATCCTGTGCCACCGCCATCAGGAGCTGCACACGTGGGCATAGCAATGGGGAACCTATGTGCCACACACTATTCATTCTGTCAAGGTGTCTGCATGCCCCAGTCAGACCGCGGTTTTTTATAAATAGTCACAGGCAGGTACAACTGGGAATCCCCAACTCCGCAATGGGAATTCCGTGTGCACCCACAGCATGGGTGGCTCCCTGGAACCCACCCGCTGTCCCATTGCAGTGCCCTGGACAGCAGAGCTAACGTCAGATTAAATGCAGGTGGGCTTCGGCCCAAACTGCATGCCCCAGTCAGACTGGGGTTCTTTAGAAGTGGACACATGTAGTTACAACTCCGTGTGGACCGACAGCATGGGTGGCTCCCTGGAAGCCACCGGCGGTACATAAATATATCCCATTGCAGTGCCCAGCACAGCTGATGTAACGTCAGCTGTAATGCAGGTGGGCAAAAAATTTATTGGATTACACTGTAGGCGAGGGCCCCCAAAAATTGGTGTACCAACAGTACTAATGTACGTCAGAAAAATTGCCCATGCCCAACCAAGAGGGCAGGTGAAACCCATTAATCGCTTTGGTTAATCTGGCTTAATTTGTAACTAGGCCAGGAGGCAGCCCAGTTAAAATAAAAATTGGTTCAGGTGAAAGTTTCAACGCTTTAATGAGCATTGAAACGTATAAAAATTGTTTACAAAGATTATATGACTGAGCCTTGTGGGCCTAAGAAAAATTTCCCGTTCGGCGTGATTACGTCAGGTTTCAGGAGGAGGAGCAGGAGGAGGAGGATGAATATTATACACAGATTGATGAAGCAAAAAGGTCCCCGTTTTTGATGGGGATACAGAACGATGCTTCCATCCGCGGGTGCAGCCTACGTATTGTTTAGGTATCGCTGCTGTCCGCTGGTGGAGAAGAGAAGTCTGGGGAAATCCAGGCTTTGTTCATCTTGATGAGTGTAAGCCTGTCGGCACTGTCGGTTGACAGGCGGGTACGCTTAGCTGTGATGATTCCCCCAGCCGCACTAAACACCCTCTTTGACAAGACGCTAGCCGCAGGACAAGCAAGCACCTCCAGGGCATACAGCGCGAGTTCAGGCCACGTGTCCAGCTTCGACACCCAGTAGTTGTAGGGGGCAGAGGCGTCACGGAGGACGGTCGTGCGATCGGCTACGTACTCCCTCACCATCCTTTTACAGTGCTCCCGCTGACTCAGCCTTGACTGGGGAGCGGTGACACAGTCTTGCTGGGGAGCCAGAAAGCTGTCAAAGGCCTTAGAGAGTGTTCCCCTGCCTGTGCTGTACATGCTGCCTGATCTCTGCGCCTCCCCTGCTACCTGGCCCTCGGAACTGCGCCTTCGGCCACTAGTGCTGTCGGATGGGAATTTTACCATCAGTTTGTCCGCCAGGGTCCTGTGGTATAGCATCACTCTCAAACCCCTTTCCTCTTCGGGTATGAGAGTGGAAAGGTTCTGCTTATACCGTGGGTCGAGCAGTGTGTACACCCAGTAATCCGTAGTGCCCAGAATGCGTGTAACGCGAGGGTCACGAGAAAGGCATCCTAACATGAAGTCAGCCATGTGTGCCAGGGTACCTGTACGCAACACATGGCTGTCCTCACTAGGAAGATCACTTTCAGGATCCTCCTCCTCCTCAGGCCATACACGCTGAAAGGATGACAGACAAGCAGCATGGGTACCCTCAGCAGTGGGCCAAGCTGTCTCTTCCCCCTCCTCCTCATCCTCCTCATGCTCCTCCTCCTCCTCCTCAACGCGCTGAGATATAGACAGGAGGGTGCTCTGACTATCCAGCGACATACTGTCTTCCCCCGGCTCTGTTTCCGAGCGCAAAGCGTCTGCCTTTATGCTTTGCAGGGAACTTCTCAAGAGGCATAGCAGAGGAATGGTGATGCTAATGATTGCAGCATCGCCGCTCACCATCTGGGTAGACTCCTCAAAGTTTCCAAGGACCTGGCAGATGTCTGCCAACCAGGCCCACTCTTCTGTAAAGAATTGAGGAGGCTGACTCCCACTGCGCCGCCCATGTTGGAGTTGGTATTCCACTATACCTCTACGCTGCTCATAGAGCCTGGCCAACATGTGGAGCGTAGAGTTCCCCCGTGTGGGCACGTCGCACAGCGGTCGGTGCACTGGCAGATGAAACCGATGTTGCAGGGTGCGCAGGGTGGCAGCGTCCGCGTGGGACTTGCGGAAATGTGCGCAGAGCCAGCGCACCTTTCCGAGCAGGTCTGACAAGCGTGGGTAGCTTTTCAGAAAGCGCTGAACCACCAAATTAAAGACGTGGGCCAGGCATGGCACGTACGTGAGGCTGCCGAGCTGCAGAGCCGCCACCAGGTTACGGCCGTTGTCACACACGACCATGCCCGGTTGGAGGCTCAGCGGCGCAAGCCAGCGGTCGGTCTGCTCAGTCAGACCCTGCAGCAGTTCGTGGGCCGTGTGCCTCTTATCTCCTAAGCTGAGTAGTTTCAGCACGGCCTGCTGATGCTTGCCCACCGCTGTGCTGCCCTGCCGCGCGACACCGACTGCTGGCGACGTGCTGCTGCTGACACATCTTGATTGTGAGACAGAGGTTGCGTAGGAGGAGGAGGAGGGTGGTTTAGTGGAGGAAGCATACACCGCCGCAGATACCACCACCGAGCTGGGGCCCGCAATTCTGGGGGTGGGTAGGACGTTAGCGGTCCCAGGCTCTGACTCGGTCCCAGCCTCCACTAAATTCACCCAATGTGCCGTCAGGGAGATATAGTGGCCCTGCCCGCCTGTGCTTGTCCACGTGTCTGTTGTTAAGTGGACCTTGGCAGTAACCGCGTTGGTGAGGGCGCGTACAATGTTGCGGGAGACGTGGTCGTGCAGGGCTGGGACGGCACATCGGGAAAAGTAGTGGCGACTGGGAACTGAGTAGCGCGGGGCCGCCGCCGCCATCATACTTTTGAAAGCCTCCGTTTCCACAACCCTATACGGCAGCATCTCCAGGCTGATAAATTTGGCTATGTGCACGTTTAACGCTTGAGCGTGCGGGTGCGTGGCGGCGTACTTGCGCTTGCGCTCCAACACTTGCGCTAGCGACGGCTGGACGGTGCGCTGAGAGACATTGGTGGATGGGGCCGAGGACAGCGGAGGTGAGGGTGTGGGTGCAGGCCAGGAGACGTTACTGCCTGTGCCCAGAGAGGGGGGTTGGATCTCAGTGGCAGGTTGGGGCACAGGAGGAGAGGCAGAGGTGCAAACCGGAGGCGGTGAACGGCATTCGTCCCACCTTGTGGGGTGCTTGGCCATCATATGTCTGCGCATGCTGGTGGTGGTGAGGCTGGTGGTGGTGGCTCCCCGGCTGATCTTGGCGCGACACAGGTTGCACACCACTGTTTGTCGGTCGTCTGCACTCTCAGTGAAAAACTGCCAGACCTTTGAGCACCTCGGCCTCTGCAGGGTGGCATGGCGCGAGGGGGCGCTTTGGGAAACAGTTGGTGGATTATTCGGTCTGGCCCTGCCTCTACCCCTGGACACCGCACTACCTCTTGCAACCTTCCCTGCTGCTGCCCTTGCCTCCCCCTCTGAAGACCTGTCCTCAGTAGGCGTAGCAAACCAGGTGGGGTCAGTCACCTCATCGTCCTGCTGCTCTTCCTCCGAATCCTCTGTGCGCTCCTCCCTCGGACTTACTGCCCTTACTATTACCTCACTGATAGACAACTGTGTCTCATCGTCATCGTCCTCCTCACCCACTGAAAGGTCTTGAGACAGTTGCCGGAAGTCCCCAGCCTCATCCCCCGGCCCCCGGGAACTTTCAAAAGGTTGGGCATCGGTCACGACAAACTCCTCCAGTGGGAGAGGATTCGGAACCCTTGCTGCCCATTCTGGGCAGGGGCCTGGGAACAGTTCCTGGGAGTCTGCCTGCTCCTCAGAATGTGTCATTGTAATGGAGTGAGGAGGCTGGGAGAAAGGAGGAGCAGCAGCCAGAGGATTCAGAGTTGCAGCAGTGGACGGCGCAGAACTCTGGGTGTTCGATAGATTGCTGGATGCACTTTCTGCCATCCACAACAGGACCTGCTCACACTGCTCATTTTCTAATAAAGGTCTACCGCGTGGACCCATTAATTGTGAGATGAATGTGGGGACGCCAGAAACGTGCCTCTCTCCTAATCCCGCAGCAGTCGGCTGCGATACACCTGGATCAGGAGCTCGGCCTGACTTGGGCCTCCGCGTCCTCGCCCGTGTCCACATCCTCTAGGCCTACCCCTACCCCTCAGCATGGTGTATTACCAGTAGTGCAGAAACAGAACGCTGTAATTAAATGTGCCGCTTATTGGCCTGTGGTTGGAGGCTGACTTCGCTTACGGAACGCACAGCAGAGCCAGGAAATAATTTTGGCAAGCCTGCTGTAACACTTAGCTGGCTGCGTATGAATTAGGAGGACAACTACCCCCAGCACAGACCCAGTACACTGAGGACAGTCACAGGCAGCCCAAATAGATTTTTTTTCCCAAATGTTTTTGGAAAGGCCCACTGCCTATATTCAATAAATATGTCTTCTGTCCCTGCCTCACCACTACTGGCCCTGGAGTATGTAAAATAACTGCAGACTGTTGCACTGTGGACTGGAATACAGCGGTGATGTAACAGCCAACACAGAGCCAGGAAATAATTTTGCGCAAGCCTGCTGTAACACTTAGCTGGCTGCGTATGAATTAGGAGGACAACTACCCCCAGCACAGACCCAGTACACTGAGGACAGTCACAGGCAGCCCAAATAGATTTTTTTTCCCAAATGTTTTTGGAAAGGCCCACTGTCTATATTCAATAAATATGTCTTCTGTCCCTGCCTCACCACTACTGGCCCTGGAGTATGTAAAATAACTGCAGACTGTTGCACTGTGGACTGGAATACAGCGGTGATGTAACAGCCAACACAGAGCCAGGAAATAATTTTGCGCAAGCCTGCTGTAACACTTAGCTGGCTGCGTATGAATTAGGAGGACAACTACCCCCAGCACAGACCCAGTACACTGAGGACAGTCACAGGCAGCCCAAATAGATTTTTTTTCCCAAATGTTTTTGGAAAGGCCCACTGTCTATATTCAATAAATATGTCTTCTGTCCCTGCCTCACCAATACTGGCCCTGGAGTATGTAAAATAACTGCAGACTGTTGCACTGTGGACTGGAATACAGCGGTGATGTAACAGCCAACACAGAGCCAGGACATAATTTTGCGCAAGCCTGCTGTAACACTTAGCTGGCTGCGTATGAATTAGGAGGACAACTACCCCCAGCACAGACCCAGTACACTGAGGACAGTCACAGGCAGCCCAAATAGATTTTTTTTCCCAAATGTTTTTGGAAAGGCCCACTGCCTATATTCAATAAATATGTCTTCTGTCCCTGCCTCACCACTACTGGCCCTGGAGTAAGTAAAATAACTGCAGACTGTTGCACTGTGGACTGGAATACAGCGGTGATGAAACAGCCAACACAGAGCCAGGAAATAATTTTGCGCAAGCCTGCTGTAACACTTAGCTGGCTGCGTATGAATTAGGAGGACAACTACCCCCAGCACAGACCCAGTACACTGAGGACAGTCACAGGCAGCCCAAATAGATTTTTTTTCCCAAATGTTTTTGGAAAGGCCCACTGCCTATATTCAATAAATATGTCTTCTGCCCCTGCCTCACCACCACTACTGGCCCTGGACTATGTATAATTACTGCAGGGCGCAATGCTCTGCACGGCCGATATACAAAAAAAAAATGTGCAACACTGCAAAAAGCAGCCTCCACACTACTGCACACGGTTAGATGTGGCCCTAAGAAGGACCTAAAATACTCCTAACGCTCTCCCTATAGCAGCTCCGGCATCAGCAGCACTTTCCCTGATCTCTGTCAGAATGCATCTGTGGCGAGCCGCGGGAGGGGCCGATTTATATACTCGGGTGACACCTGATCTCGCCAGCCACTCACTGCAGGGGGGTGGTATAGGGCTTGAACGTCGCAGGGGGAAGTTGTAATGCCTTCCCTGTCTTTCTATTGGCCAGAAAAGTGCGCTAACATCTCAGAGATGAAAGTGAAAGTAACTCGAACATCGCGTGGTACTCGTCACGAGTAACGAGCATCTCGAACACGCTAATACTTGAACGAGTATCAAGCTCGGACGAGTACGTTCGCTCATCTCTAATGCTCTGCAATCGCAAACTCGATTTCACAGATTGACTTCAATGTGTCCCATACAAGTCAATGGAGCTCAATGGAGCCCATAGAAGTCAATGGATGTGGCCGAGCATGTGCAGTAATAAGCTGAATGAATCTACTATTGAAAATCAAACTGCATTCAGCGCAACTAATATCACATCTCAGAAAAATAAACAAAAGAGACAAATGAGCAGAATTACTATTAAAAGCTAGAACAATTCTCTGGCATGGTCTAATAAGCAGGAGTATATGGCTAATCCGGAGGCTATTGTTAGACCTCAGGGATCCATAACATTCCATCGGAACCCTGCTATTGCAACACGGAAGGCCAATGACAGAGGAAGTCCCGTGTCTCTTCCAGCATCTTAAACACCATAGTTGCAATGACTGCTGCATCTAAAGGGTTATTGGGTGGGGAATGGAGCTCGCATCCTGGTTGTTAGTGCAGGAGTCCAGTTGACTTCTGACAGTTAAGCTCCTGCTCTACCTGGCATGAGACACCCGTGCCGACCTTCTGAAGCAGTGGCATAAAAAGTTGCATACATCGGAAGAAAACCCTTTAGTGGTCGCCGTAAAAAGGCATGTGGGTGGTCATTAACAGGGTTAACCTCCCGTCCTTAAAGTTCTTTTCTCTGATCACGTAGGGTTTGTCAAAGGCAGGAGAAGGGAAAGCTAATACCATTTCAGTACTCCACTTAATACATGTACAGAAATCTTCCAAGTGATTGGTTCTTATTTGCACTGTTGCTAAGAAAGCATTTGATAGGATCAATTAGCTATATGTGGCACTGACGCATTTTGGGATGCCATAAGCTTTTATATAAGTTAAGTCAATGGGATATTGTCTGAGGCCTTTGACTTTCGAATTGGGATGAGGCAGGGCTGTCTCTTTGCACCTTTACATTTCATTTTAGAAATGGAAATATTTCTACAAGCTATTAGACAAAATGCAACTATGGATCGGTTCCAAGCGTTACGTCCTCAGCATATGCTGATTACAAAAATGCTGCAGCCAAATCTTAGCTACAAGTCAATTGGGAAATAGGAAACGCAAACAGTGCGAGTATTGGAGCTTTTTTTGCACTTGTCAAGTGTTTTTGGGACAGTAGCATTTTTTTTCTATAAGACTTGGGAAGCACCAAGAAAAGTACATGGACAAAATGCCAAAATAAACCGCTAAATGCCATAAAGACGCATGTCACATATTTTTTGTAAAAAGCTTGCATCTTAAAATGCCTTTTAACTTGCATTTTAAATCAGCAGAAAGTAAGGCTGTGTGAAGGAGCGCTTAGAACAATCTGCCGCCACCGTTCATGAATCTCTCTTTATTCAGGACAGCTTAATTATGTGCACAGAGATTGTAATAAATGGCTTGATCCAATGCTTCCGTTAATCGATGATACATTTCCTTCACTTTTAGTTGTGGAGCTCGGAAATATAATTAACGGCCTCTCGTCTTCATATGGAAATGGTTGGTTTTTTTGTAAATAGCTGTACGTTCCCCTTGGTTTTGCAATCTGAAAATAGCATCAGATTTTTAATTTTTAATTATGTTTTTCCTTTGTTTGTTACATGAGGCGGAAAATCAGATACATTTATCTGTCTGCTAATAAAGCAGATCAATCTATTTGCTTTCTGTAATAATGGAAAAAAGTTTTCAGGGCCTCCTCTCATTTACTTCACAAACAATAGGCCTATGTAGTATCCAACATCGTGTGTGCAGTGCCAGAAAGGGGTTGATCAACAAATTTTGTTTGGGTTTGTAAAAGATCTGCTGGATCACCCGGTTACCTAGGTTGGCCATAACCATTAGATATAGGTCAAATAAGCCCGAATCTGGCAGTAAGGGATGATCATTGGATATGCATAGGGGTATCTCAACATTCGCCCAATGGCAGATGTTGAGGGAAAGAAGAATTGGGCATGTTGCAAAACAGTTGCAAACTCCACCAAGCATGCATGTGTATGGGGTGATGAGTAAGACAGCATTCGGCTGACAGCTAGGTGACACATTTTGTCAAGGCAGGAGAATGACACTTTGGTTCTGGAGAGAGATGGGAGCTAGCATGGGGATTCATATAAATGGGAACATAGAATCAAGGTGAACAACAAGATGAAGTCATGCATTCTTCTAGAGAAACACTTGAAAAGTCTTTGTAGTATAAGCTGAACACAAGTTAAGGGGCAACCAGACCGGCTGCTGCCATAACTGGAATCACATATAGATGCTTCAGACTATATGAAGTCATACCAGTATCTTCCAGGGTGAGACAGGGCAGCGGTGGCAAGAAGAGATAATGCTACACCTTTATGCTATAACAGTTCTTTTCTGAAAAAACTTTCAAAGAACAGAGGTATCAGGTAGTTTCAGTCTGGTGGAAACTGCGTATGGCAATATTAGCTTGGCTTTTAGTCTCTAGCAATCTCACTCCTAAGGCATTACTAGTTTGGTGGAACTCAGTCTTATTCTGGCAATTGCTCGGCACTAGACAAGGTTATCTCCACTATTTCAGCTATGTCTGGTTACTGTCATGGCCCTGCCGGTATTGACAGATTAGAGGCATGGGTTTGGGGTGATGTCATGACATCAGCCTTGGACCATATTATGTGATTGTTGGTGCATGTATATTTCGTTTTGTGCTGGACACCGAGGGAGGAACATCTCCCTCCTGCTGTTTTTAGTTGATGAGCTGGCTGGGATGATGGTCAACCCAGCCAGTCAATCAGTATCTCACTCCGGAAGATACTGGTATGACTTCATAAAGTCTGAAGTATCTACATGTGAGCTGATCTCTGTCAATGCCTGCAGCAGTCTGTGACTTGCCATAAACAGGCAGCCTGTAAACAAATAATGGGAGCGAGGACCAAGCAGTAGCATGGGAGACAGCAGGGACCAGGCAGAGGTGAGTATATGCCTATTTGTTGTTTTATGTTGGGTAGCTGTGTTTTATAGAAAATGAAGACAATGCGTTTAAAATCCCATTTACACAGCCCAGCCTCCAATATACACCGCTGCCTTGCCAACCTCTGCTTACATGCCATTAAAGTGATAGGATCAAGCAAAACTTTGATCAAACTTTCCAATGACTTTATAGAATCCCTGTCCATCAAGTGATAAATAAAGGCTAAACACTCCTGAGGATGGGAGGACAGTCAATATATACTCCAGTGTGTGACCTGGTGGTTATCTTAGGAATGACCCTTGTACATAAAACAAAGTAGGTAGACCTAAAACATGCACTTTAGTCTTGTACTCATCAAAAAATTTAAAGAAACCAAATTATAGTACTTGGATAAAATCCATGGTGCCCAAAAGCCTAGTGTTAAATAGCTCCACAGCTGGTTGCTGCATCAGTGTGTCAAGTCACAGACATTTAAAAAGCCAATTGTTCTTCCCATGTAATCTTCATCCTGAGTTGGTTCACAAATATGATGAATAGAGAAATGAATCCATATTATCTGTATATGTGCCCTTTTCTCCTACACGTACAGCAAGAAAGGTTTCCAATAAAAACATTCATTATAATAATTTCCTGAATTACCAGAGTCGTGTTCAACCAGTTTTGGAGCAAAGAAGTATTGTTGAGAAAGTACTGTACTTCACAAAACAATTGCCTTTTTACTGCACCCAGTAATAGACTAGATGCAAACCTCATTCTGCTCCTAGTTTATTAAACATGGCCTAGATCAAATGTTCCTTTGTTCTATGTAATAGTGAGGGGATTTTTTTCTCCATTGACAAAGAAAATATACACTCATTGGGGGGACAAAATTGCGCCAAGAAAAAGTTGTTGGAATCGAATGAAACTTTTTATGTGTGAATGCAATGGTGATACATGTAAGGGAAAGCAATATTAGAGCGAAAGGATAGGTTTATTGGGGAAGATTGTACAATTCAAGGGAGGCTCTAGTACCCCGTTGGGCCGCCTCTAGCCTGGATATGTTGTCGCAGGTGGTGGTATGGAACACTGGTTACAATCTCGGTACTCAGCTGGATATTTAAGCCATTTTGTAATGTCCAGTATCCCAAAAAATCCTTTTTGTTTTATTACCCTGATAGTGTTCATACTTATAGTGACTTTCATGTGACTAGGCAGATCTACTATCTGGCTTTTATGTGTGTTGCGTGGGAGTACTGACTTAACCCTCCCTCCAGCTACTCCAGAATCGAGAGCATTCCTTGACTACCATCTTCGGAGCTCCAAGTGCTTGTACTGTCGTCCTGAAGTTAGGGGTTCAGCGCAGTCCCCCTTTCTCCGGCAGATGGTTGCCCTTCCACAGTGGACTTTCAGCAGTTCTAGACCATCTTTAGCTCAGTAGATACAGCTCTTCCTGGTGCACTTATGCTCTCTAGTAACAGTATGGCTCTTCTAGGGCAGTTCCTCTTATATAACAGTTCCTGCTACCTCTTAGCTCAGCTCTTCTATACACACAGGTTCCTCCTGCTACTCTTTGTGTCACAGCAAATTATTCTTTTTATAGGCAGATTAGGAGCCAATCCGTATCGAGCCGGTGAGCATGCTCATTCAAATTGTCAAACATTTTGCACACACACTATTTTGGTGCACCGATTGTCATATTTCACAGTCAGTTACCATGACTACCAGTTAACCCTTTAAGGCAGGCCCTTACAATATGATGAGATGTGATTGAGTATGGAAGCATATCAGCTCAGTTTTATATCCTGCAGCATATTTGGTCCCATAAATGCTCAATCGATAATAAATCTGGTGATCGGGGAGGCCAAGGAAATGTGGCAACCTGGCGGAGGTATTCCTCTGATACTTTGCTGAGTGTGGGAGAGCATTATCCACAGCGTGTTGCTCCAAACGCAAGTGCTCATCACAAAACCTCCATGCTCAAACACAACTGCTGTTGGCTCCCAAACAGAACCTGCATTCTTCGCTGAAGAGGATAGGGTTCCAGATGTGTAGCAGTCCAGGTTTCTTGTTAACACCATTGAAAACAAAGGCAATGGTGTTGGGATGTTAATGACAGGATATGTAATAGGCACCATGACACCACATTTCCTTTTGCTAAGCACCTACAAAAGGTCTGGACAAAGACGGGAGGCTGCAATGAAGGTGCCACCTGAGTCTGGATGGTGGACAATGAAAGTGTTGGATCTGGCTGTGCCTATCAGCAGATTAAACAATTCTCTCTACTGGTGCTCTGTCTGAGCCGTCTGGTGCCTGTCTGCTATGTGTGCATTCCCACATGCAACCACTGCTCCCCAAGTACCTGCTAACAGCTGTGTCAGAATGGTCTAGATGGCAGGCAACTGGTTGAAACGACCATCCTGCTTATCTTATTCCAATGATGCACCCCCTCTCAAAGTCTATTAGGGCTTGTTCACACTTGCTTTTTACCTTGGTTTTGGATTTCTGTCTCTGTTCCGTTTTTGGAAAAAACAAATAGAAGTGAAAGTAAAATAAACTTATCAGCTTTTTCCCCATTGATTTCAATGGGTTTTTTAAAAAAGCAACAACCAGAAAGCTTTCAGTTTACTTCAGTAAGGTTTTGCTTCAGGTTTTTACTGGAATATACAGTGCAATCTGCTGGTAGGGCCTCTTCACACTAGCGGTTTGCTTTCCATTGTGCTGATCCCTCATGGGAACAGCAAAACAGAAAGAAAACATTTCTGTTTTCCAGCCCATAGAAATGCATTGGGACAGAAGGTCTTTAGTCTCAATCCATTTCTGCATTTTCCATCTCCATTCTGTTTTCTACACTAGATCAAAAGCGAAGACTGCTACTCTTTTATTTCCAGTTTCGGAAATGGAATACAGATGAATCTTTTTTTTCAAGACATTGTACTCAATGATTGGAAGATAAAACGTGAAGGCAATCCATTTTTCATTTCCAGTTTTGTCTGTTTTTGGGGTGGAGGTTCTTTAATGAAGTGGTTAGCACTGTCACCTTACAATGCTAGGGTCCTAGGTTCAAATCTCTAGAACTGGAATTGGTAGCACTCTGTCATGTTGGTAGGGCATGGTACAATCTGCCAGAGTCCCTCTGTCAATTCCAGAAGCACATAGTTGGAATTAGGACATCAGAATTCTTTTGAAATGCTCATAAGGCTTGTTGAAGTGATCCAGATGTTCACAATAGTTTGCTATGTTCATGTTTCGGTCTAGTGCGTCACTGATCCCCTCCCATTACAGGATGCTTATACACAGTATTCTATATTTGAATGCCATCTGTATCCAAGCTGAATTACAGATTTAATACACACGTGTCCCAAGCTTTGCTATATGCTTGACAAAGGCCACTAGCCTGAAATTGCAAACTATTGTGAACATCTGGATTAATTCAATAAACTTTTTGAGCACTTCAAAATAATTCTAGTGTGTGCTGTCCAACTATGCGCTGCTAGGTTCAAATCTTATCAAGGGAAACATTGAAAAACTCCATACAGCCATCACCCTTGGTCAGATTTGAACCTACAACTCCAGCACTGCAAGGCAATAGTGCTAATAACTGAGCCACCACACCTTGTAACACTGGGGTTCTAAGTTCACATCTGGATCAGTTGGAATAGAACTAATGTAAACATAGCCTTAGTGTGGACAGTGCTGGAAGCAGATAGCTTGGCCAACAATTTGGTGCGCAAGGTTAGTACTACAGGCGCAGCTCTTATGAATTCAATGGGAGCTGTGCCTGTAGTACCAACCCAAGCCATTGCAATACAGACAGCGCTAACTGCTTCTAAGCCTGTCTACACTGACAGTGGGCCCAAACAGCTGATCAGTGGGGATCCTGAGCAGTGCATGCCTACCAATCAACTACTGATGACCTACCCTGAGGATAAGTTATCAACAGTATAAGCTGCAGACAACCCCTTTAAACTTCTATGTATAAAGTATAGCAGAGCAGTCTGCTAAAGGACACCTTTGGACCATGTGTGTGTGACTTTGGGGTTGGGAGGATGGCTCAGTTTGGGCTATATATTCACTGCTCGGCTCTTTCTGACAACTCCATAAAATGTGAATGGAGCAGATGTTGGAAGAAATGGGACCCTTGTTTTTGCTGACCAGTGGGGTTACCAAAGGTGGGGCTTCCAATAATCATACACTTATCTAATAGCCTTTAACTAGGCAATGAATGTATTTAGTAGTAAAACTCCTTTAGTTGTTTTTTTATATCCATTTGAACTATAAAGGTATGTTCTACATTTTCTAAATTCATGCTATGTAACTTACATATATAATAACACATTCCAGAAATACAGGGGTCTATTATAGTCTAACTATGACAATCTTTCCTCATATGAAAGCGAAAATAGCTCCACGTGTTACATAAGTGCAGGTGGTGCAACAGCTGGAAATGTGAAAGGCGTTGCTTAATGTGTCTATTACATTTCATGTCAGTGCCAAAGTTATTTATATTATTTAACGGAAAATTGCCAAAAATGGATTTGCTGTGATTCCTCTGCAACTACAATGGGTATGGAAAGTTTTCAGATTCTTCACTTTTTTTACATTTTGTTATGTTGTGGCCTTGTGCAAACGAAAAAAAAAAAAAAAAAAGCTTTTTTCCATTATACTGCACTTAATACCCCATAATGACAACCGAATGTCTGAAGTCTGTGTACATTTTTTAAAATAAAAAACAAACATTCTGTATTGACATAAGTATTCACACCCTGTACTCAGTACTTAGTTGATGCACCTTTGGCAGCGATTACAGCCTCCGGTCTTCTTTGGTATGATGTCATTGGGGCTTACACACCAGGATTTGGGGATTTTCTGACATTCTTCTCTGCAGATCCTCTCCAGTTCTGTCAGGTTGGATGGTGGCCATCTGTGGACAGTTATCTTCAGGTCTCTCCGCAGATGTTAGATTGGGTTCCAGTCAGGACTCTGACTGGCCCACTGAAGGACATTCACAGAGTTATCCCTAAGTCACTCCTGTGATGTCTTGGCTGGGTGCATTGGCACTGTCTTGTTGAAAGGTGAACCTTCTGCCCAGTCTGGGGTCATTTGCGCTCTGGTTCAGGTTTTAATTAAGAAAATCTCTGTACTTTGCTCCATTCAGCTTTCCAACAACCCTGACCGGTCTTCCTGTTCCAACTGCTGAAAAACACCCCCAGAACATGATGCTGCCATCACCGTGCTCCACCGTAGGGATGGTATTGGGTAGGTGATAGGCAGTGCCAGGTTTCCTTCAGACATAATGCTTGGAATTGAGGCCAAAAAGTTCACTCTTGGCTTCATCATACCAGAGAATCTTATTTCTCACAGTCTGAAAGTCCTTTAGGTGCTTTTTGACAAACTCATGTGCCTTTCATGTGCCTTTTACTGAGGAGAGCCACTCTGGCCACTCTGCCATAAGGCCCAGATTAGTAGAGTGATGCAGTGATGGTTGACCTTATAGATGTTTCCTTTCATCTGCACACAGGTTCCTTGGAGCTCAGACAGAGTGTCCTTGGGTTCTTGCTCATCTCTCTTAACAAGAGAGATGCACAGTTTGTACATCTCTGTAAGGTCCATGGGGGTGAAGCAGGAGCTCACAGGAATATTTGTTTTTACTGATGTAATTCAGAATAACAACATAAATCTACCAACATCAGGAAGAGTCCGAGTCCTCTATCGGCCCTTTGTGAACTGACTCTTAATGCAAGTAATACTCAGTCACTTGGAAGCAGTCACTCACTGCAAACAATATCCAATACAACCAAATTGCAACAGGAGGGGCAGTGGGTTGTACAGGGCAGTGGTTCTCAAGCAACTCTTTCATTACAATCCCTTCTCTTCAGCTACATCCAGTTACTTAGTGCCCAGTCAGTGACCTCCTTCTGTCCCCGCTGTCTCAGACACATGGTCTACAGCTATGATCACAGATCTGATAAATAAGGCCTCTCACTTGTTACAAACACCCATTTGGTCATAGTTTCTATCCAGAACAACTCTTTCAAGGCGGAAAAGCTTGAGCAAGGGCATAGGTCCGGCCATGGCTCCGGCACCAGCTAACCCTCATTGGTTTTGTTAGGGAATTCAATGTTCCGTCAATATGCTGTGAGGCTCCAAATCAAAGGCTGTTATGGCGGCCGCCATGAGAAAGCTATGAAACACAGAGATCAGGCCTGTGTCTAGAAGCAATCTGAGTTTATTGTGTACATTGCCTTATTCTTATACAGAAAATAGTAGGCGTATCAGTAGGCTAGTGTTACAGAGGTTGACCTGTTTTACTGGTACATAATTTTGTCTTCTCTATAAACAATGCTTTATTTGTTTGTATGTAGACATCGTGTCTGGTATCCTGATTATCATCACACTCTACATTAACAAAGCATTCCATACAACCTTTTGATCAGTGTAATGAGATAAACAAGCTCTTGGAGACATGATGGACATTTAAGATTACACCTCTACTTAATGTAATTGAGTACTAAGCTAAATGTACAGGAGCTTTTTATAGGACACAGAATAGAGTGTACAATTTAGGCCTACAGCCTCCGGAAACGTATATCAAAGATACATACATATATAAATTAATATGTTCATAACCCTCACAATCCCCCATTTTGAAACAGTCCATCTTGAAAAGAGCCTTTGTAGTGGTACTATCAAGGGTGCTAAGCCACCCCTGCCGGTCTTTCTATCCTCTTCGCCGGATCCCCACTGTTGTTGCTCTTTTACGTATGACTGTTTTAATGATATCGTAGAGGGAGCGATTCCAGATAATTTGCTTGTCTCCGTATCCCACAGAATGTCCATAAATTGCAAACACTCAAAAGAATGAACAAAAGAAACAGTATTAGTAATGGGTGAAACATAAAATCCATCATCTTTCCTGCTGTAGGTGACCATTCAGTAAAAATATCATACCAGTTATACTCTGTGTCTACCTGGATCTCAATACCTAGGCTGACTAGCTTATCTCCTACCCATACATTTTTCTAATTCCATAAGGGAGAGGTTAGTAACATCCAAATGCTTTTAAAGGTGTTCAGTATCTATCATTAGTCTTACAATTCTACCCAAGGATACTGTCAGAGTTGACATAGGGATAGTATCTGGGTACCAGTAGTACCTTAATGTTGCTTCAGCATCTGACAAAAATGTGTAAGTTTCTGTAAATCTATGTATCACCGATATGTTCTGTATACATCCAGACAATGGAGTGGTGAGATTATACATACTGGTGGTTCCAGTTCGGTTGGCAACAAAGAACATATACATATTGGGGGCCAACTTCTATCAGCATATAGAAGAAGCAGGTAACACCGTCCAATCACATATGCTGATTGAAGGCTGCTGGAAACATGGCTCATATGCGGCTGTACTCCGTCCGCATGCTAGGCCATCCAGTGTTTCTTCACAGTTCTCTATACCATGGGTTTTATTTTCACTATAAATCATCATACCTGCGAACTTGGGCAACCAATATTGTAAAGCATATAGAGGCGGTCCGAACACCACAGGTAGTACTACAGACTTACACATCAGGCTTGTGTCCTTTACATCATAAAAAAAAAGTCATTTCCCCAGTGCTATACTCATCAGAGCATTCTACACCATCAGCCCCGGGCCGTATCCAAGATGCTACTGGAATTACATTATTGAGAATATTTCTCCACAATTTTTCATTATTTGTCATCACATCTGACTGCTTTGTCCCTCTCGTGAATCATATATACATATTGCAGGCTACATTGTGTATAGTTCATGAATTTACTCATATTTACAAACAAATCCTTTTAAACCGCAAAACCAGATTAAAAAGCGTTAATACATCCTTATCATATCCTAATGCAAGACATCGGGGGAGGAACAAGGAAGGCATGCATTGTGCCTGAACATTTATCAATCTAGAAACATCCTGTCCTACCCCAGCCATTTTATTCTTCATCACCTCTAAATCTATAGAGTTCAGAACCCCTACACCTGTACCAATTCCCCCTAATAGGGTATCATACCATTTTCGTTTTCCTCTGGTGCAGGGTTTCATTGCCTGAAGAGAAATATTATAATGCACAATGGTTTTCTGGCTCTTTGTGGATGATAAGGGGGTGTCAAATGCCTGGGAGTTACCCAGGGCAGACATGAAGTGTTGCATTATTTCACCTGTGAAATGTGTACCTCTATCTGACTCGATTACCTCTGGTACCCCATATCTGCAGATTACCTTATTCATGAGCTTCTTTTCGGTTACCTGCTCATTATTCATGAGCTTCTTTTCGGTTACCTGCTCATTTACTTTTGTAACAGGGTACGCCTCCAACCTGAAAAACATCAACAACAACAAGCACATATTCATACTTCCCAACACGTGGGAGCTGAATGTTGTCAATTTGCAATCCCTGAAATGGGTAGAGTGGTCCTGGCAAGTGCCTTTGTGGTCAATTTACTTCTACCCTGTTGCTTACGGCATAGCTCATGCAAAACTGGACAAATGATGTAGCAGCTACAAAGAACCCAGGGGGCAACCCTTTCTCTCTCAAGCGTAGGTAACATAGCTGCCTTCGATAGGTGAGTCTTTCCATGGATCAGCTGGGCCATCATGGGGTACAGGGATCGTGGTAGGCAAGTTATTGACTGTTTGCCATACGCCACCCTGTTCTACTGCTCTCATATTAGTCCATTTATCTTTTTCTTCTTTGCTGGCTTGTGACTGTAATGTCTTTAGTACATCAATGTTCAAATTTTTATCAAAGTCCAAATCATAGTCTCTGACTTGTGCGGTCAGTATCTTCTTTTCTTCTTTCTTCCACGGCTTGAGGGCCGCTGTCTGCGCTGAAGTCTGCTAGGGCGTTGCCTTTTGCTTCTGCACTGTTGGCTTTAGTATGAGCTTTCACCTTCAGGATTGCTACTTTGTCTGGTAGGAGTAGGGCTTTCATAAGGTTCTGTACTGCTACACCATTCTCAATGGGTTGTCCTACAGAAGTTTAAAAATGTCTGGCCTTCCATATTGGGCCGTAACCATGATCTATGCCGAATACATACCAGGAGTCAGTGTAAATGGTTACCTTCTGTCACTCTACACGCCTCAGTGAGGGCCTTCAGTTCCGCTTCTTGTACCGAGACATGCGGAGGCATTCTGCTTTTAGAGATCTTGTTGTGTGAACATCTGGTGTGGAGTCGTCAATCACCCTGGTACCATCTATAAAATACAACTCAAAATATGTATTAACAAGGGGTTTCAATAACTCTTTAAAACTTAAACTTTCTTGTTGCATCAATGCTAGACAATCATGCTGATATTCTATTCCAAATAGATCACGTTCTTATTTGCAAAAAATTTTTTAAAAATAGCTGATCTGTAGTACATAGATCACCTATGCATCCCCCTCCCCCATTTGATCACCTATGCCTCCCCCTCCCCCATTTGAAACAGGATACTCGATTGGAAGAAGAGTAGCCGGGTTCACCATTGAAAAGAAATATTAAAGGGGGGGCATGAGCAAAGCACATTGCAACCTTATTTGACGAGCTAGAGACAGATGTTTAGGTTGTACTTGAGTAAGTATACTCTGGATGTCATGAGGGGTGAGAACCACTAGGGGGGGTAGTTCAGGACCAACTCAGAAGACTTGTCAACCCTTACTTGTACTGCTGCCACCGCACAGACACAGGAGGGGGCTCCTCGGGCTACCGGAGTAATACCCAAGTGACCGTGGACGTCCTCCATGTTTTTGCGTCAATACTGCTGTCGCATGAAAGGCCAGGGACGGCAGTATGAGACAAGTCCCAAAAAGGGGGACTTTGGCAGCAGAAGCTTTGGCAGCAGAAGAAGATACAGAAATGGCTTGAACTGCAGCCCTGCGTCGTTCTGTGAGATGTCTGCCTTCTTGAGCTAGACAACAACCTTTTGTTTACAAAGCTGTAATTTTTCCTTTTTAAGCCTTGCAGCCATTTTCTGCTAAAAAAAAAATTTTTAGAAGAGAAATAGATGCAGATTGACATGTTTCAGATCCTCAGCACAAAGCTGGAAAGTCATTAACATATTGCAACAGCACAGTCCCCTCAGGCGGAGTCCAAGCCTGCAGGACAGTTACATAAATGCCCTTTTGTCTGAAAAAGGGTCGGAGATTCAGACTGTCTCCACTCTGGCTTATTATCTATGACCTTAGGGATTTCAATAGACCTTCTACAAAGGCCATACTAAGTACATGTTTACCCATCTCTTCTATGCCCCTATATCCCAGATCTGACAAACGTTGTTGAAGGGGGGGGGGCATAGAATTGTTTTACACTTTCTTCCTTCTCTTTGTGTGATATTAGAAAGAGACAAGGAGGATTCTCTCAATTTTTTTTTTCTTTTTCCCCAATGTTTCAGACAAATTAAAAATATTTTACCACTTCTCAATTCTCTGTTTAATTTTATCCCAATCTGTGCCACAATAGTCTTTCACATAATTTTAGATTATCGTTCCCACTGCCTTCCCTGTTTTACATATACTTCTATATCACCCTCCGCTCCCTTCATCTCTTTCTTGTCCTCATGCTTCCACTCACTAGCCTAGGATCTAGTGAGCATAGGCATAAGCGGTTTGTGCCGAGGAGCTCCGCAAGCAGGGCAGCTCTCTCTCCAATCCGGGTTCTGTTGTCCACAATGCCAGCAGGTCCATCCCTCCAGTCCAATGTTTGACCTTGGAGTGGATGACTTGGCATAGGGTGGGGAGGAGACGGTTGGAATTGAGATGAAGGAGGGGGTGAAGATGGAAGAGGGAACTAACCCGACAATGAGAGAACATCTTTGAATTCTTTTCTCATTTCATTTTCAGCTACTGAACAGTATATATATATATATATATATATATATATATAATACAACATACTTCCTGTGTAGCCAAATATAACCAATTCTTAATTCAGATTTCTTTGCAAAGACAAGTAGGTCTTCTAAAGCCCAGTACTCCCCACCCTTTGAAATTTATCTTATCTTCTATAGAACACAGAAACTTGTCCAGACAGATAGCAAAGCTGTATAACAGGTTCCACTGCCTGTGACCATCTTCTATTGTGTGTAACTAACCTGGGCTGTCTATTTAAGATTAACCCAGAATGTAATACACTTGCCCCCACCTTACAAAACTGCAAATTCACACTCACTAAGGGGGTTTTTATTCATTCCTATACGGACTGATAATATGTGAAGTAGAAATTGGGATTGTATTTACTGTACACCAGACTTCCAATAATGAGCGAATTATGTATAGATAAGAAAAACTCTTAGTACCGCGGTTTTTACACAATTCGCTCAGAATAGGCTACCCAATGACAAACACAATACAACTTATGCCCATTTCTACTCACATACTGATATTCACCACACTGTGACCACTCAGCGGCCAATATATTATAGGGGGCTTTATTCCACCCTGGCATTATTAACAATTCATCGGACACTTCTTTGTTCTTAGCTACCGACATTTTCGTACTATTGCGGATTTTCTTAAACAGCGACATTTTCACACTAAGCCCGATTATCACAAGAAATTCTTCAACTATCAGTTTATCAAAATTTTCCTTTAAAACAAACTAGTGTATTACTCTCTGCGTAATCCGGTTCACAGCGCCATTAATATATATTGCTGCAAGGAGCAAGACTTAGTTCAAATTACGCCTTAAAGAGAGTTAGACACTATAAAAGGTTCATACTGTAGTTGATTGGGACCCTAATAAGTGGGATGGGGACCAATATTAATTTGCCAATTTCTTTAGCTATCTTTCACACCTTATCCTCTTTACCAGCAGTATGGACAATGGCTGGCGGCTTATGTACACCAAGAGGCTTATTATTTTTATTCTTTCACACACATAAAACAATTGTTTGTTTCACTATTTTTCTGTGCAGTCTTCCGCACCTTATCCTCTTTACCAGCAGTATGGACAATGGCTGGCGGTTTATGTACACCAAGAGGCTTATTATTTTTATTATTATTTTCTTTATACACTCTTCAAATAAAATACTGTTGTTAATTGAAAGTGAGATACACTTTAAATAGAACTTTTGTTATTAATTTGACTAAAGTACTTATCAGGTGTTTCAAGTACACAATTATCTCATATTAATATCTAAATTCAATAATATTCAAATTAACACAACTCAATATTTTTGAATTCCACATATTCCACGAATCTGTATATACATATATACACTGTGGTAATCCTGGGCTATTATCTCACACAACTAGTCTCAGGAATAAAATTAGATGCCCCTCCTTTGGTCACTCCATTTGTTCAAGTGAGAGACTTAACATGGAGTCTAAGAGTGACCTTCACTCTATACATTACCACAATATACATATATATACACCAACATCCACTTAAAATGGAGACACACTTCTCACCTAGGCTGGACTGTGTGTAGGGTGGAGCAAGACCTGTTCCTATTGTTCTTCCCTCCCATCTCCTTACATCACCTAGCTCCACCCCCTGTGGTCTGGCTCAGCATTTGGTCATTTTTGCTTCATTTCGTTTCTGGTTACCGGACAGTATACACCATATAACACAGTCTAACTCTCATACAGGTCCTTCCATTTATACACACACATAAAGACAAAAACATTTGCATGTCAGTTACAATTTTTTATTATTTTTTTTTTTTTTTGTCAGTACTTTAAGTGTCAGTACTTCCTCACTTGTCTAAAAGTGTCGGTACTTCCCAACCCTGCTTATTTCCCCCCGTCTCAACTACTTCTCTTATACCTATAAGAGGCTCCCATCAGGGATTTTATCCCCTGAAAATTTTAGGCTTCCCTGGTACAATTTATACCATGCCTTCCCGAGATCGGCAAGCGGGTTTCATATTCTGTACTTCCTCACCCTGCATATTTTACCTCGTCTCTACTACTTCTCTTATGTTTATAAGAGGATCCCATCAGGGGTTTTATCCCCTGAAAATTTTAGGCTTCCCTGGTATAACTTATACCATGCCTTCCAGAGATTGGCAATAGGGTATCATATTCTGTACACTGACCATGCAAAGTAACAAATAAAGACAATAACAGTTAAACACCCGCACAGCATATTCAGCCCACCATATGAATTCTTAAAAAGCTTGAAGATTTATAAGAGGCATGCACTTCTTACCCCTCGGACAGGAAAGGAGCAGCCAGGAAGCACGGATAGATTGTGGCAAGATAAAACCTTACCTTACTGCGCAGTTTTTGTCAATCCGTGGTTCCGAGTGGCTCCTTATCCCATCTGGGTCCGGGGGGGTTCGAGGTGTAGGTGGTCCTCTTGTTCCATCAAGCCCCACGTTGGGCGCCAATTACTGTTAGGGAATTCAATGTTCCGTCAATATGCTGTGAGGCTCCAAATCAAAGGCTGTTATGGCGGCCGCCATGAGAAAGCTATGAAACACAGAGATCAGGCCTGTGTCTAGAAGCAATCTGAGTTTATTGTGTACATTGCCTTATTCTTATACAGAAAATAGTAGGCGTATCAGTAGGCTAGTGTTACAGAGGTTGACCTGTTTTACTGGTACATAATTTTGTCTTCTCTATAAACAATGCTTTATTTGTTTGTATGTAGACATCGTGTCTGGTATCCTGATTATCATCACACTCTACATTAACAAAGCATTCCATACAACCTTTTGATCAGTGTAATGAGATAAACAAGCTCTTGGAGACATGATGGACATTTAAGATTACACCTCTACTTAATGTAATTGAGTACTAAGCTAAATGTACAGGAGCTTTTTATAGGACACAGAATAGATTGTACAATTTAGGCCTACAGCCTCCGGAAACGTATATCAAAGATACATACATATATAAATTAATATGTTCATAACCCTCACAGTTTTATTGCGTCGCACTCCTGTCACAGCTTTCTCACTGCTTTATCAACACCAACCGCACATCTAGCCAGAAAGCTATTACTGTATATAGCTTAATCACAGGACCACGTAACCAATGCCAGTCAGCTGCTGCAAAAGCTAATAAAGTCTTGGGGTGCATTAAAAGAAGTATAGGAGTGAGGGACGAGAACATTATCCTCCCACTATATAAGGCACTTCTCAGGCCTCACATGGAATACTGCGCACAGTTCTGGTCACCGGTGCTCAGGAAAGATGTTACAGTGCTGGAGGGGGTTCAAAGAAGGGCGACAAAACTAATACATGGAATGAGAGGACAGGAATACCCAGAGAGGCTATCAAAATTGGGATTATTCAACCTGGATAACAAGAGATAAACGAACACAAATTGAAGAAACACAAAATTTGTTTTGTGCCTGATACCCACCCATACACCCCAACCCTGTTAACTCCCCTCCCCACCTTCCCTACCCTTTCATACGTTCACAAAATATGTTTAAAAATAAGGGAAGAAAAAAAAAAAAAATATTATAAGGTTTTGATGCACAGAGATATCCATATGTATCGATTAGAAATATGTTATTGACAATGTAAAAGTGGATACTTGCCAACAGTTAAATAAAAATCATTGAAATTAAAAAAAAATTGGGATTATTCACCCTGGAAAAAAGACGGCTAAGGGGTGATCAAATAACTATGTATAAATACATTAGGGGACAATACAAGGATCTCTCCCATGATCTGTTTATTCCCAGGACTGCGCCGGTAACGAGAGGGCATCTGCTACGTCTAAAGGAAAGCAGGTTTCATCACCAACACAGAAAAGGGTTCTTTACTGTAAGAGCAGTGAGACTGTGGAACTCTCTGCCTGAGGATGTGGTGATGGCAAAATCCATAGAGGAGTTTAAAAGGGACTTGATGTCTTTCTAGAGCGGAAGGATATTACAGGATATAAATCTTAGATTAATTGTTAATCCGGGTTTACAGGCAGGTAGGAACTATTAGGGGTTGATCCAGGGATTAGTCTGATTGCCATTAGGGAGTCGGGAAGGAATTTTTCCCCCAAAAGGGCTAATCGGCTCCTGCCTCTTGGGGTTTTTGCTTCCTCTGGATCAACCACACAGGAGAATAAACAGGCTGGACTAGATGGACATTGTCTTCATTCGTCCTTACATACTATTTTACTATGTGTTCATGCACTTACATTCTCTCGCTGGTTGAGACAAGTTACCTTCCTCATTATTTATAGCATCCCTAGCTATTACTCCATATAGGGTTACAGTATGGTCTAACTAAAGCCTGGAGAGTCAATGCATGTTACATTACAACAGGACAGGGTCCTTTTCACATAGCATTGCAACAGGAGGAATGCATAGGTTAAAGACATACATCTTCCTCCAAACTCCTGCAAAACAAAAGAATGTCAAAAGTAAAGTAAAGCATAAGAAAATGTGATTGCATTCCTTAAACTGATTAAGGTTCCTACTCTCCTTACATGATGATAGATAAGATAGTCATTATCACATGCACCTTTCCTAGAAGTGTGGTGCACCCTCAGTGTCTGGAATGTATGGTGTCGCCAGCTCCCTTGACCCAGAGATCAATCAATTAACAGTTTGGCAGGCTTATCACGAAAAAGGGGGTGGAAGTTGGAGAAGTGTTAAGGAACAGGGGCATAATTATAGAGATTGCAGTTGAATCCGGGCCCAGAAGCCTTAGGAGGCCCATAAGGCCTCTCCTCTCCATATAGAGAGCCCAGTACTAGGAGTAAAGCATTATAGTTGGAGGCCCCCTTTACAGGTTTTGCATTGGGGCTCGGGAGCTTCAAGTTATGCCTCTGTTGAGGACGAACCATCCATCAGACAGATTTGTCCTTCTTAGCATACGGTGAGTAGAGTGGAAAAAAAGCTGATTGGGGGTATGGAGCTAGTCGGAATAAAAGCATGAAGGCCATCCTATCCATACCTTTGTATGGATAGGATGGCTTTCATTCCCCCCATCAATGGATAGGAATCATATATGGAGGGAAAAATGGGTGACAGACTTCCTTTAAAAAACACTACTTTAATATACAGATATGATCTCTGCGATAAACTATTTGGTTGAGGCATTCTTTGTGCAATAATACAAGGTGGAACATTAGATATTTGAAGACAATGTCATGCTTGACAGACCGTGCTGTACTAACCACATAGACCACAACATTCCTAATATAGTTAGATTTCAACACATATTGATCCCAGAAAGTATCCACTTGAGTACAAAGTGCTGAAGGGAGAGTTACAGGAGTAAGAACCTCTAAAGTTCAAGGACATCTAAATTCTTTTCACAGAATGTAACACACACTGTTGTTATAATCATGTAGGAAAATTGCTCGTTTAAATCAGTGGTTCCCAAAGTGGTCTATATGGACCCCCGGAGGTCAGTTTTGACTTGCTGGGGGTCTATGTCAGCAAGACAAAAATTTGGGGGTGCACGAGATGTAAATGGGGGTCCACGTGAGCGTACTCCATTTAGGCAGGTCATCATCAACATTTAGGCATTCTATAAATGACATAATACACCTTACGCAGACATAGACATAGAAATGACTTACCTCCTCGATATTTCATAAAATTGTTTATGTAGAGTTTGTGCAAAACTTCTTGGGCTCTGGTGATAGACAAAACAGACCTGCGCTAATTTACCTATAAAGTTTCTTCTGCGTATAGTTTCCACGTGATCCGCCAGAGCCCAAGAAGTTTTGTGCAGACTATACCTATCTGCTTTGTGGTGTGCTATGTTCATGTGCAAGTTCTTACAAGTTTTCACACCGGCAGCTACGCATCGTGTGCGTACCTGTGGATTATCCTGCATAATGGACTATCACAAGAAAGTGTTTGATAGCTTTTCCATCTTCATACCTCAGGGAAAGGGGTTTTAGCGCGGTCGCCAATCTTACGAAAAAAAGTAATTGATTGTAAATCACTGGAGGTGGAGATGTGAGACTATACCTCACTAATCTGAAGCCAAATATGACCACTTCCTATCGGATCATCCAGCTCATCCCTCCCATTAAGAGCATTATCTGTGGATTAATTTTATGTAAGGATGTTCCTAGCTTCTGATTTGTTTTGTCCCAAATCCAAATACTTACTTGCATTTTGTGTCTTTTCCAAAAAAATTGTACGTTTTTTTTTTGTTTTTTTTTTACAATTGTCCACTCTACAAAAGTGAGCTGCGCCGTATCCGCTGGGAAAACCCCATTTCAATTTTATTAAGGTAAGTAAAATTCAATATTAGTCCGGCTGCACACGGCCAGATTTGCATTGCGGAATGGGGAGTGGGCATCCACCTCCGAATTCCGCAGCAGATACCGCCCATAACATGCTATCGAAAAATGCTACATTTTCTTCTCTATCCCAAGTGGTGATCAGTCAGGAGGATCGACTTTCAAGCAAGGATTGTACATATTTACGTATGCGTTGATGTTATTTGCTTCCAAGAAGTCTTCTAAGTATTATCAGTGTTATCTTTTTGCAACCTGTTCCTGTGTAAGGATATGAGAAAATTCATATTAAAGGGTTGTTTCCATCTCAGCCAGTTATGGCAATACCCCTCTGTACATGGTGACTAGCCAGGGAGTATGGGAACAGCTGAGCGAGCTGTGGTACACTGTTTCCATAACTCTATTAGAAGTGAGCAACCAATACGATTTACAGAAATAAAGCATCACCGATGCCCAACACCAGCTATCTGGCAGTAAGTTGATGCCCATCAGCCTGAAAAACCAGTGTCAACATTTGTCACCACACGCTTTGGCTTGTACATAAAACATTTGTACGCAGTTTCAAAATACCCTATCTGTTCTGCACATGTAAAAGATCTGTTTTACAGATGAAAACAATAAGGGGAGGTCACATGCGCAATTTACAGTTTCCAAATGGGCTCAGCCTACTCATCAAGGGAACTAGATGCTACCAGGGATGAAGCCACCTAAACCCACAGGAAGGCCTCTAACAGTTCTCCTGTACTCCAGTTAACCCTTTTATGCCTTAGCCCCTGAAATCATGCAACAATACGCTTATGTAGCATGGAGGCAAGAAAAACAGCTTCAATAATAAAATTATATATAATATGTAAAGAACACCCAAACAAGTTCTCTTCCAGTACCGACTTCCATCCTACGCTTTGCTTTCTATGTCTGTCCATTTCCAAGAAAAGAAATTATTAAGGCAGAAAAAATTATACTCTGTATGTTTAGCCATTAATGACTTTGATTACAAGATAATTTGTAATCAGCAAATGACCAATTGTACAAACTTGGTTTTTATATTAGACATCTTTTTAACACATTTTTCGTGATTTTTCAAATTTTTGATGTTACAATCTATATTATAAAAAAAAATCCTAAAATCCTGCAGTTTTCGCACTGATCAATAAGCCTAATAAGAGTCTGACACTTCCTGTTCTGTAGAGAAAAATTTTCAGCAGTGTGCTCATTAACATCAGAAGGAGGATTACAATGGGTAGATGACACAGGATCCACCATTCACAATAGGTGATGGTCATAGCGTATCTACTTCCCCTCCCTATACAATGACTTCTGCATAGGTCACATAACATATCTAGAACAATCTCCCATAGAAGTCAATGGTCAGCTACTGTCCATTGTGTGCATAGCCCATGAGGCTGCTGTAAAGCCTATCTCTGCAGCCGAGTCAAGCCATAAGGCCCTTTTAGACACAATGATTTTCACTCAAAAATCGCTCAAAGCCGTCTTTTGAGCAATAATCGTTGTGTCTAGCTGCACTGACATCGTGCAGTTTTCGTTAGGCTGTCGCTGATCGCTGATCTTTCAGCATGCTGGAAGATCAGTGATTAGTTATAAGGAATTCACAGTGGGATTCAGCTGATACTATTGTTTCAGCTGTCTTCTGCATCCTCCGCTCGGAGCGCCTGGCTGTATAACAGCCGGGCGCTCCGAGCGAGGAACAGCTGAATGCAGAAGACAAGCGGGGACACTGCATAACAGCCGGGGGCTCAGAGCGGGGAACAGCTGGATGCAGAAGACAAGTGGGGACACTGTATAACAGAGGGGGGCTCAGAGCGGGGAACAGCTGGATGCAGAAGACAAGTGGGGAGCGATCACCTTGCTCTGTAAAAGAACACAACGATTATAGCTCAAAAATCACTCAAACGTCTAAACCAAACTATAGCCATGTACGGACAATGGCATAAAAAAAATCTATAACCAGAAAATAAAAACATACTAGAAAAATGGAATATATTTCACTATTGGGGTTTTATTAGCAAAAATATAGGTAATACATTCCCTTTAATGGATATGTCCTGCAAACATGCCCCTTTAAATCCTGATCCTTCATATTATAAGATGTATGAAGCACAGCGCATAAAGTGTTTGCACTATTACTATACAGGATAATGACTGTGGTGCCATCATCAGCCATTTAATTCAGGTGTAACTCCCTGCATCTAGGCAAACACTGCTGAATACTACTGTATCTTGTGAAGAATAATTGTATAAAGAAAGAAACTGATTTCAATAAAAAGCTGCACCGCGAGAGAAGATCAGATTCATTATTAAAGCGGTGATACTAGGCACATTTTCCAACTTGTTTCACTTACATGACATTCTCATCTTTGACAAATGTCAGGATAACTTTACAAATAGTACCGGTGCTGCATGGTATTCTATCCTAATCTGAAATGTAGCAGGAACAGATACAAATACTTACTGTGAAGACTCCTGAGAACAGTCGGCAGGGAGTAAGAGGGTGAAGGGAGGGACAAGAACCAAAGGAGCAGGACTGGACTAATTGGCAAAACACATGGGAGTATTAGTATTAACCAAATAGAAGTAGTCTTTCGTTCTGGTCGTGTACCGAGTAAATTGGTACTTGGGTTGTTTCTTTTTATTGTGACTATTTTAAATCAAGAGGATTGCCACCACAAACTCAGGACCCTCCTCTATGAGCCTCCTCTAGAGCATCGCTCTATGAGAACTGCTTTTTGTGTTGGTTGACTTGAATCATTCACCATATAATATAACCCCTTTAATATAGGCATAGATTAATAAATTTACTAATTTTGAGATTTTTCAATTCATTGGTGGTGACCAATTATGACAATGGGAAATTCAGTCATGTTAGTTGCCACTTTTCAATCAGCTTTTTACATATTAATGGTTCATAACTTCCATTCATTTCAAAACAGAGTGACCAAACATTAGTGGCCATCTCTGAGGCAAAAGTATTGGAGGGTGAACTCCCATCCTGGTCCAGGAACTTTAGGGGATCCATAAGGAGATCGTATATAAGGAGACCAGTGCTATAAATGAAACATTATAGTTGAGGCCTTGTTACAGATTTTGCATTGAGGCAAGCAGCTTTGAGTTACGGCTCTGTATCTCTCTAATGAGAACAAAAAATGGGACTTGCATTCTGCCACTATTGGGATTGGTGTGTCTCTGAAGGACACATCATAAAACTGTTTTACTTGAGAACAACTTTAGATCTTTTCAGTTGTTGCCAGGTTTAAAGTGGTTTAAGACACATTTTGCTGGTGGGATTTTCCGAAAATCTCTTGTTGATTTATGGCCAGGCTTAGTTTGGATGATACCTTGTACTGTGCCTGAGGGCCCCTGATTATGTTATAACTAGAGATGAACGAGCCGGCGGGGGAGAGCGGTGAGTTGCGGGAGTGAGCAGGGAGGAGCGGGGGAGAGAGTGAGAGAGAGATCTCCCCTCCGTTCCTCCCCGCTCTCCCTTGCCGCACCCCGCCCCCCGCCGGCACCCGAATCTTTAGAGACGAGCGGGCAGGTACTCGCACAAGGCACTACTCGCTCGAATAGTTTGCCTTAGCGAGTACGCTCGCTCATCTCTAGTTATAACATATAGTGCTCAAATAATTGAGTAACAGAGTCCAAATAACCATACCCTAACTGCTAGACAGTTGACTAGTGAACACAAAGCAATCAATATACTAAAGGATGTAATTGTATCCTGCAAAGTTACCTTTCCATGGGTTTTGGGCATCAAGTGTAGGATTGATGGTGCAAGCACCAAGCGTCAAGGTCATCAGATCCAGTGGTGCCTCCTTTAGTGGTACAAGTGGTGTGCCCCGTCTCACTGCACAGATCATACTCCTTCAACCAACCTGAACAAACAGCTTTAATGATGGAAGAGGAGGTAAAAGATGTCTTCAAAATGATGGTTCGGACAACAGTTCTTTAAAGTCTATAGCAATTTTGACCAATGAATATCACTAGGGAATGGCATCAATATTCGATGGACGGACATCATCCATCTTTTTCTCCCGCCAACTCTTCTTGGCTTTCTTCAAAGGCTAAGAGCAAAAGAAAATGATGCAGCATCCAAGTACAGTATATATTGATCCATGTTAAAAATCTCCAATGGCATAAGAAAATATAGAGGCAACTTACACATTTCTGACGACCAAAGCGTCCTCAATTGAGCTACGATTAAGGACATCATGGTCATTTGAAATGCATTTTAACATGGGCCAATAAATATTGTTATTTTATTCATCATTGCTTGGATACTGAATCATTTTCTTTGCTTTTGGATTAAAAACACATGGTTGGAGCAGGATCCATGTATTTGGCCATGAGTATTGGAGCCGTTGGATGAAATGGTTGTTCTACATTTTCAGTTTCTTCAGAGACTGCATAGTCAGTTCAATATTATCAATGCCCGAACATGGGGCTGCGCAGAAAAAGCAGCATGGAGTGGTTGGACGTCTGCCAATCGTGCATTGGTGCCACCAGTGTCAACCCTTCAGGCTGACCATAGATTTGAGATAATCATTACCAAAAGATAGCTAGTGATAAACCACCAATGTCTATCATGAGACAATTACTATATTATTGATTAGCAAAGATTTGTCCTACACATACCCAACATTGTAAACTTTTTCATTCTTGGGACTTCATAAACTCCCATAAACAAGTACAATTAACAATACACTTGATTTGTATCTCATAGGAAATTCTGAGAACATAACAATGATTCGGCTTGTGAGCTGCCACTTCATTCATACACAAGTGCATGCAGCCCGAGGTATGAAAAGGCTAATATAGAGTACACAGAAGAGCACCGTCTGGCCAAACATGCTAGACAGATGGCAGACTGCAGGACTCCTACACCGTACTGCTGCCATCTGCAGGCAGCCACATGAACAGGACTCTGACGCACTAAAGAAGACCTGTCGCTTTTGATCTTTTTGATTCAAGCAAAGTCATTAGTAGAATTTTGTTACAATTCCCAATATACTATAATTGAAAATACAAGATGTTTCACTTTTGGTTAGCCTATTCCAAGGGGTTAAAATGAAACATGGAGCAACATTACTATAAAGTACACATAATATGTTGTGCATTTTAGATTCCATGGTGCCCAACAGCTCCATAGATTGCATTGTATGGACCTATACATTAAATGGTCACAGCTGCTCTTTCACAATAACACTGTCCTGTATGGAAATCAGACCCGTGACCTCGGAGTTTTCTGTGGATCAGTTTCAGTGTGAATCCACATTAGAATGGGGAAAATCTAGTAATCTGAGCGACTTCCAATGAGGCGTGCTCATCGGTGCTAGAGACTCGTGAGGCCAGTATATCAAAAACTGCCAATCTTGTGGGGTTTTCTCATGCAACGTTGTCAAGAGTATACCAAAACAAATAGATCGGATTTTTGCAGACATGGCAATACCAAATCTATTTATTTTTTGTGCCCTGATGTTTAGGCTGAATATGCTGAAATCCATGGCAGGCCTGGGCCCCCTGAAATCTCATCATGCGGTGGCATTCAGGGAACAGAGGGGGTATACTTGAAGGTATGTCTCTTTGAAGACATCTAAATGCCGTGGTCAGCGCTGACCGCGGCATCTAAAAGGTTGACAGCTGTGATTGAAGTTAACTCTGATTGTGGCTTCTGTGGGTGGGTGTCAGCTGTATATTACACCCCTCTCAGGGGCGTAACTATAGAGGGTGCAGGGGATGCGGTTGCACCCAGGCCCAGGAGCCTTAGGGGGCCCATAAGGCCTCTCTTCTCCATATAGGGAGCCCAGTACTATGAATAAAGCATTACAGTTGGGGGCCCTGTTACAGGTTTTGCATTGGGGCCCAGAAGCTTCAAGTTATGCCTCTGTGCAGCATGGTTTAGGTATGGGTACAGGTACAGATACAGATAGAGGGGAGGGGCCCTAGCTCACCTTTTGCATCAGGGCCCCTGAGCCTTTAGTTACGCCCCTGACCCCACTCCACTCTATACAAACCCTGCATACATCTGTGATACGCATACAGTGGATGTTGAAAAGAAGTTGTCTATGTATCATACACCCAAATGTTGTGTCAGACTGAGAACCCCAGCCTACTGGAGGATGCTCTAGTCCTCGAGCGTGCCACTCCAAATAACCTTTACTACGGAGATTCTATTGACTGTAGAGGCTACTATATTTGGAAATGCTAATGTAATGCAAGCCTCTTGGTCAATATTCTGCAATACAATCATTACAGGGCTAAGCACATTGAATGCAAAGTGAAAGGTACCATTATGGAACTAAATCAAGGAGTGCCATCCAAATTGTGAAATTCTTGGTCCGTAACTCATAAAACTTGATGGCAGGATATTCTAATTTGTGACCAGTATGCTGGTACGAACTTGCTACAAGAAGAAGGAGCAATAGTTCCTTTTAAAAGCCAAAGAATGTATGCCCATATACAAGCTACAAATGACTACCAAAAATGGCAGTTTTTTTTCCATGGGCTGTGTCTGATATTGCATAATGACTCCAGTGAAGTGAGTTGCAATACCACACACAACCTATGGGGAGGTGGGGTCTATTTTTCAAACAAAGCAGCCATTTTTCTAATCCTGGAAACCCCCTGTAGCACGTCTGTTTCCTCTCATACTCTTTTCATTACATTCAGTAGTTTCCCAGGAAGTATGTACATTTCTGGGATGTGACAATTAGATTAGGTCCCACTGTGGATATAAAACAATGTAAGAGTAAGTCTTAGGGTCAATTATAGGATGATGCTATACGGGCGTGAGTAGCACCGCTAGTGAAAATGTATGCTTAGACGTACAATTCATCTATTGTTTTGGGCATGGTGGTATTGTGTGAGGAAGGGCACAGTACAGCTTTTACAGTTGGAGAGCACAACAAGGTGGTAGGGCAGCTGGCAGAGTTTATATCTGGGAATCCAATTCTTCGGTTTCTTATGAGTGGCATTAGAGGGAGTACCCAGTATGGAATTCCTGCTGAAACAGCATACAAAAATTGCAGTTAGAGCAATATTTTCTGTGGTCTGACTACAGATGCAGTCCTGATCCCACAGTGGTGCGCAGGAGGCTGCTGAAGAGCACCACGAGTACTGGGAGCTACTCATGTGCCACGAGTACTGGGAGCTACTGTGTACCAACATAAGTGGCCTAATCCCACAACTAGGTGAAGGAGAAGAAATTGGCAGAGCAATCTCAAAGCAGAGATAGATTCGGAGTATATAACGTGTTGAGCAAGTCAAAGGTGGGTAGGCACTGCCGGTCTTGTGTGCTGATTGACCAAGGGTCATATTAGCACTGCAAGACAGAGTGGAAGAGTAACTACAAAGGCTAAGCCTCAGGCATGACTTGACAGTCGATTATGACTCTGCTGAAATTAAATTCAACAGTGTAGGTACTAGAGATGAGCGAACGTACTCGTTTCGAGTACTTACGCACCCGAGTACCGCCATTTTCGAGTACTTCAGTACTCGGGTGAAAAGATTCGGGGGGCGCCGGGGGGCGGGGAGAGGCGTGGCGGTGCAGGGGGTAGCAGCGGGGAACAGGGGGGAGCCCTCTCTCTCTCCCTCTCCCCCCACTCCCCACTGCTACCCCCCGTGCCGCCACGGCGCCCCCCGAATTTTTTCGCCCGAGTACGGAAGTACTCGGAAATCGCGGTATTCGGGCAAAAAAGGGGCGTGGCCGAGCACGTTCGCTCATCTCTAGTAGGTACTCATTACTAAAATTACTTTTATTCAAGACCAGCAGGTGTGACGCATTAAGAAGTGCACAGACCTCTTAATCAAAGAGCTGGATTGCACATATATAGATGTATGAACAAAAAAAATCCCTCAGGGTTCAGATAGCATAAAAGAATTGTACACTGGAGACCAATGGTTTGGTTTGGATGGCTAGGGAATTACATATGTGTAATCCAGCTGTCTGATGAAGGGTTCTTCACACCTCGAAACATGTTACACTCACTGGTCTTGAATAAAAGTAATTTTTCCTAAAGAACACCTACACCGTTGAAATTCCTTTCATCGGAGTTGCAATCCACTGGCAGGTTGCACCTGAGCCTTAGCTCTTTCACACCTCTTCCACTCTAGTTATAGAGAGAGGCTGCCGATATCCCTCCAGAGTGGAGGTACCACCACCATCCCATTGTTGGCCTTCCAAATTGTTGTCGTCTACCAGTTGTGGTTGACTGGCCAGTTTACACAATTAGCGAAGCGATATTGCAAGTTATCAGTTCTCAGTCTACTTCCTTGTGCGATGCTTTGTCTTCAGCAAGAGTTCCAAAAAGGCTCCTTCTTGCAGTGCTGCATTCTGTTTTATGACTTTTCAGTTCATATCTTTTGATCAATCATTTTTGGTGTATTTTGCTGTGAAAGGTGCCGTCTACCGGTTTACCGGGTAGTTCTGGGAAATTTTAGACATGACTATGACGATTCACCAGCAGTTGTGGAATCTCGGCTAAAATGTTTTATGAGATTATGATGTCTGAGGCCAGAACTTAAACTTGACTTGACTTAAAACTTGACTTGATTCTTTATAGTTTAGTGGATCTTAGCGGATTCTTTGCATTTCTGTATCTTGACTAGAAGTGATCTTGTCATTGCCAAACCTGCATGTCCGTCCTTGCTTCTTTTGTTGACTATTGCCTAATTTGTTAATCCTGTTGCAGATGCTGACCTTGAGGGCTCAGTCACACGGGCGCCGATGCGTCCATCTTCCGGCAGGATAAGACGGCCGCACTGCAGGTACGGACGATTCTCCGCACCACTGGCAGAAAAAACACATAACCAGCTCCATTGCCGGTCATGTGTTCTTTCTTCCGGCGCCGTGGAGAGTCGTCCTCACTGCAGGTGCGGCCATCTTCTTTGTGCAGGAAGAAGGGCGCATCGGCGCCCAGATGCGCCTGTGTGACTAAGCCCTGACTGACAGTGCCACAACTACTATTCTCCAACAACTATGGTTTCTTCAGCAACTTTTTCCCCCTAGCATCATTCTTTAGCTACCATTAGTGAATTCTGTGTCAATGTCTGTCACAACAGAAATGTATGCAGTAAGGACATGTTCACATGGTGAAATGTTCATATGGATTTTGGTCTGTGTTCTGTACCCAAATCTGCCTGAAATCCACCCATAAACCAAATCCCATTGATTTTTCCTCTGCTGATTTGAAATCAATATAGTGAAAAAAAAGAAGTGATATGTGTCTGTTTACTGTGGTGGGCAACCATTGAATGGGACTAAATACTCATGTCAATACATGGTATGTTGACCTGCAAATCTTCAGCAAAGGCAGAGATCGGAGGGTTAGCCATTGGAAACATGCGCCAAATGAACATGGCCTGAAGCAAATTTGTATTTGCATGGCTTGTATAGCATTGACATTTCAAAATACTGGGTGTAGTTCTGGGTCTAAAATTGGCCATAATGAGGTAGCTTTCTGGCAAAACACACCAGTCTATTATTAGTCAGTGAACTGAAAGTTATCCATCTACTGTATATGACTGCCGAATAATTAAATATTTCATATAAAGATGTCCACGGCTACCGAGGGCAAACGGGATGCTGAAAAACAAACTTGAACCTGACCAATAGAAACAAGAGGCTAAAAGGCAAAAAAGTGCACATCCATTGGATAATGGAGGACTGATGAAAAATATTATGGGCGTCAGGGTACATTTCAAGATATTTCATTCAGAGGAACAATACAATTTGCTTGTCCATTTAATTGAGATTGATCGGTAACAAGAATGCGTCTATTAGAACCAATGGTTTCCTATTGAAGCATTCACATGAACGATTTTTAGACGCGCTTGCAAAAGATAGGACATGCGTGGCTACAATGCACGCATCTAAGGTGCATGCTGCGAGAAAAGATAGGACCTGCTTTCAGTGCAGGAGTTTCCATTGACTCTAATGGAAGCTGGATTAACACGCAGCACCACGGATCGTGTGAATGAGCAAATTATGCGCAAATGAAGATTGCGGCTTTAGCTTGTAGACTCGTGTAGAATATGGAGGGTGGAGAGGAAGAATTATCTGTGCAATTTTGAAATTTAAAACAGGTTTACAATTTTCTTGTAAGATCTATCCAACCCACGGTTATAGGGGTGACTTTATTTTATTCTCACTGGAATCATTTTGAAAGCTAAGCATACTGTAAAGCTGCTCTCACACAGGCGTTAGTAAAACGCGATTTCGAGTCTCGGTTTTGAACGCATTCTACAGCGTTCGACAGCGTTTTTAATGCACTGCATCATTGTAATGGGTGATGAGGTGCGTTAAAAAGTGCTTAAATGCATGAAAATAGAGCAGACAGCGACGCCCCATTGAAATCAATGGAGGCATTGTACAGCGTTTAGCGTGGCGTTTGATGCACCGCGCTAAATGTTGTAGAAAGCGGTGTGCGAGAGAGAGAGGGGCGTAACGTTTACTTTTTCACATTTCACAATTCCTTAAAGGGGTTTTCCAGTTAAATACTACTGATGACCTATCCTCAGGATAGGTCATCAATAATTGATCGGCTGGGGTCCGTTGCTCGGGACCCCGACCGATCAGCTGAGCAGGCGCATGCTGTCAGCGCTGCAAATATACAGAGGTCAGAGCTGAAGTAGCGGAAGTCTTCGCGCCGCCCTCTCTGTAGTGGCTGGGGCTTGTAACTGCAGGCATAGCTCACGCTGATGTCAATGAGACCCCAGCCACATCACAAGGAAAACCCGGAGTTGCAGTGCGGGAAATGCCAGGAGAGGTGAGTATAGGCCTCTTTATTATTTTCTGCCACTAGGAACATGTTTTTAAAATAGAAAATTATCTAGGACAACCAGTTTAACCCCCCCCCCCCAGAAGTTTAAGAAGAGCTCTGTATCTTCTGAGGGAAAAGGGTATTATAGTTTTGGATGAAAAATAAAAATGCTCTGGTCCTGGAATGTGGCCACACAAAAAGTATTTTTGTAAAAAACAAAAAATGTTTATATTGTGCAAAAGTGATAAAACATAATAAAACCTCTATAGATTTAATGTAGTCATAATCACAATGACTTGTATTTAGAGATGAGCGAACGTGCTCGGCCCCGCCCCTTTTTCGCCCGAGTACCGCGATTTTCGAGTACTTCCGTACTCGGGCGAAAAAATTCGGGGGGCGCCGTGGCGGCGCGGGGGGTTGCGGCGGGGAGTGGGGGGGAGAGGGAGAGAGAGAGGGCTCCCCCCTGTTCCCCGCTGCTACCCCCCCGCACCGCCGCACCTCTCCCCGCCCCCCGGCGCCCCCCGAATCTTTACGCGCGAGTACTGAAGTACTCGAAAATGGCGGTACTCGGGTGCGTAAGTACTCATTACGAGTACGTTCGCTCATCTCTACTTGTATTATAAAGGTAACATAATATCTATACCAGAATGTAGATGCCAGAAAAATACATTGCAAAAAAACTGTTGTGATTCATTATTTCCATTACCCACAGCAAATACAATTATTAAAAGTTATTCGATATATTACATCTACCTGATATTGGGTCATATAAAAACTAGAACTTCTCCCGCAATATAGAAGGTGTCATATAGCTACAATGAGGAAAAAATAAAAATGTTCTACTGGAACACAAAAGGGGATACGATTTACTGGTTTTTAACCCCTTCCCGCTCCAGGGCGTAAGTTTACGTCCTGGCAGCGGGGTACTTCCCGCCACAGGGCGCAAACTTACATCCTGGGGATAGCGCGGGATCACATATGATCTCGCGCTATCCCGCAGCAGGAGTCGGCTGTCAGTCACAGCCGACCTCCTGCTGCAACAGTGGGGGGGCATCAAAGATGCGCCCCCCCCCTGCTGTTAACCCCTTCCCTGCCACGTCTAAGTAGATCGCAGCAGGGAAAGAGTTCACATATCGCAAGAGTCCCTCTGTGTCTTCGGCCGGCTCTTGCGATATTATCGCGAGAGCCCGGCCTGTGGCTATGGCAACAGGACGCCAGACACTGACGTCCTGTGTTGCCAGTGCCTGAGATCGCTGTATAAGCGATAAGGCAGGGCAGTAGCCCTGCCATGCCTTATTACAGCGATCATCAGGGCTGTGGTGAAAGTCCCCCAGAGGGACACAAATAGTGTTAAAAAAAAAAGATTAAAAAAATGAACTAAAAAAAAATGTTAAAAAAAGTTTTTAAAAAAACCCTTTTTTATGCTTTTTCTCAGATTAGCATACAAAAAAGGTAAAAACCTACAGCTCGTCTCGCAAAAAATAAGCACTCAGAGAGCTCCGTACATCAAAAAATAAAAAAGTTACAGGACTTTGAATGCAGCGATTTAGAAAAAAAAAAGATTTCCCAAAAAAAGGGGTTTTATTGCAGAAAAGTGGAAAAACCTAAAAAAAAATGTAAGAATTTTGGTATCGTTGTAACCGTACCAACCCGCAGAAAAAATGGATTGTCTTATTTATGCTGCATGATTAATGCTGTAAAAAAAAAAATCTATGGCAGAATTGATGCATTTTCTGTCCCTGCTGTCATAAAAAAAAAATTTAAGTTTTACAATATAGTTTATGTATTCAAAAATGGCATCATCAAAAACTACAGTTCGCCACGCAAAAAACAAGCCCTTATTTGGCCGCATCAACGGAAAAATAAAAAAATTATGATTTTTTGATAAATGGAGAAGAAAATCCGCCAAAAATCCTTGCGTCCTTAAGCCCAAAATAGGCCGTGTCATTAAGGGGTTAAAGGGGTTTTGTCATTTAAAAAAAATCCTATAATCACCTATTCCTCCCCAGGCAGTCTATTTATCACATCTTCTCCTCTCTGATCTTGTCATCTCACAGCAAGCCGGATAGATCCTTTTCTTCATTTATGAAGCCTGCATTCCTCACATTCTTCTTCCTGCAGGTCGGTGAAGGTCACATCCCTGTGATGTAGCGTTCATTGGCTAGGAAGGAATGCTGATCTATTGCAGAGACAGTGGGCATGAGCAGTCTTTGCAATAGCTCGGCACTCCCTGCTGGGCTGTGAACTAGTGACATAGAGTACATTGCCGGACAGGAAGGAGACTGCCTGTGAGTCTATACTTCGTCACAGGAAGCAGAGGAATCAGCCAGCTGGAGGCGAGGTGACCCCTCGGGACTGCAGGAGACAAGAGAAGATAGGGGAGAAGATAAGGTTAGTAGACTTCCTTGGCGGAATAGATGAGTATAGGATTTTTTTTTAATGACAGAACCCCTTTAAGGATACCTACACACAGGTGAGCGTGATAGTGAGTTGTGAAACTTTGCCTGCTATTGCGCTCGCCAACGTGCGATTTACCCACAGATGCAAGGCATTTTTCTTTCAAAAATGCCTCTCATCTCTTAGGTAAAGTGGCGGTTTTCTGGCGTATCTTTCAGCCATGTCGAAAGATAGGCAAGTGTTTCCCATAGTTTTCAATGGGAAATCTCGCATCAGACTCGAGTCACATCATACACTGCGCAATGTATTTTCCTGTCTTATTGAAATAGGCAATGCATTCCAAGGAGCACGCAGACCGAGCATGCTGCTTGCATGAACAAGAATGGGGTTCAAATTCATGCGAGATTTATGTGTCTCACAACGCACAAATCTCTCTCGATTTTCTCGGCTGTGAGAAATCAGCCTAAGGATAAAATTTGTTATGTCACTAGAGGGTTGAAAATACACTTAAGGTGACTGAGTTCTGCTCCATAGAGACATAAATTCAATATCTACAATAAAAAGTGACATTTTCTGGTGCGTTTGTAATATACATCGTGCATTAAATATGAGCCATACAGAAGTTATACACTTACCTGCTCCGTTGCTAGCGTCCCCGTCTCCATGGTTCTGTCTAAATTCGATGGCGGCTTGCTTTTTTAGACGCGCTTGCGCAGTCCGCTCTTCTGCTCTGAGCACGAGCCGCTTCAGTGTGCTCGCCGCTACAGCTCTTCTGCGCATGCGCAGATGAGCTGTATCCTCATGGGAGCGCGCTGGAGCGGCCATTCTGCTACCATCCTCTCTTAGAGGAAGGTGCAGAGCTGCCCAGCCCAGCCGCCCAGGTAAGTGATGGGTGACAGATTGACGGGGGTGACGCGTGACGGACTACCGCTGGGCCACGGAGCCTACTGCTGGGCCCCGGGGCCTACCGCTGTGGCCCCGGAGCCTACCGCTGGGCCCCGGAGCCTACCGCTGGGCCCCGGGGCCTACCGCTGTGGCCCCGGAGCCTACCGCTGTGGCCCCGGAGCCTACCGCTGGGCCCCGGGGCCTACCGCTGTGGCCCCGGAGCCTACCGCTGTGGCCCCGGAGCCTACCGCTGGGGCCCCGGAGCCTACCGCTGGGCTCCGGGGCCTACCGCTGTGGCCCCGGAGCCTACCGCTGTGGCCCCGGAGCCTACCGCTGGGCCCCGGAGCCTACCGCTGTGGCCCCGGAGCCTACCGCTGTGGCCCCGGAGCCTACCGCTGGGCCCCGGAGCCTACCGCTGGGCCCCGGGGCCTACCGCTGTGGCCCCGGAGCCTACCGCTGGGCCGCGGAGCCTACCGCTGGGCCCCGGAGCCTACCGCTGGGCCCCGGGGCCTACCGCTGTGGCCCCGGAGCCTACCGCTAGGCCCCGGAGCCTACCGCTGGGCCCCGGGGCCAACCGCTGGGCCCCGGGGCCTACCGCTGGGGAGCCGGGGCGTAGCGCTGGGGAGCCGGGGCGTAGCGCTGGGGAGACGGGGCTAGCGCGGGGAAGCCGGGGGCTAGCGCGGGGAAGCCGGGGGCTAGCGCGGGGAAGCCGGGGCCTAGCGCGGGGGAGTCGGGGCCTAGCGCCGGTTACCTGTTGCCTGGCGGTGGGTGACTGGTCGGCCGCGTTCAATCCCGGGGTCCGGTCGGCAGCTGCGGGGCGTCTGGTTGTCAGGGAGACACAGCTGGTAGCGTCTCGGGAGCGCGCACGTCGGGCTACAGCAAGCGACGGGAAATGAGCCGGCGGCCATCTTGGGGAAACTTTTTATAAGTTGCTGAAACGCTGGAACTGTAAGTACAAACCAGCTAGAAAAGTCATTTACATGGGTGATTAGTAATGTTTGCTTAATAAGGGGGACTGGGCAAAAAAAAAAATTTCACTGCTTCCTCGAGACAACCCCTTTAAGTCATACCCTTTTTCTACAAGTGCAAAAAGTATATGAAACAGACTGAAAAAAATTCCTTGTGATTTTTTTGGCACTTTTCACACGATTATGGTTTTTGCTATAGCACTTATGGCATTTTAAGTGCATTTTTTACCCATAGATCTCTGTTTGAATAAAAACTGCAATTATCTGTGTGTTTTGTCTTGCAAAATTTGAAGAATTTTTAAAACTTACCCACAAGCATGTGTAATGGAGAGCTAATAGACTTACCTGAATATTCTAAAATTAGTAAGTGGAATGCTAGAAATACCACAGGTGCAAAAAGAAGGGATGTTGTCTGAGTAATAGAATGTAGATAAAAGATTATGAACTACAGTACATTCACTAGTCCAAGTCTGAATACATAAGGAAATATGGCAATAGAGCAATACATTTCTGTCTTACTAGGAACTTCTATGTGAGTAGATACACATACAGATGAAAGGCTACCAAAGTCCACACACTGGCCATCAGAGTAACAGAAGATCTTCCAGTGGACCACACTTTGACACAAAAAAGAGCCCCCAAAAATTCCAGCAGAAGACAACCCCATATGCATTGACTATGTAGTTCAGTGTTTTCTAACTCCAGTCCTCAGGGACCCCCAACAGGTCATGTTTTCAGGATCTCCTATAGTAAGAACACCTGTGGCAATGCCTATGGCACCAACAATAATTACATCAACTGTGCAATACTCAGGAAATCCTGAAAACATGAACTGTTGGGGTGCCTTGCGGACTGGAGTTTGGAAACACTGATGTGATTAAAAGGGTATACTGTTTGGTTTTTTTTCAATTGATGATCCACCTACTGGATAGGTCATGAGTAGTTGATGGACAGGGGTCCGCCACTCAAGATCCCTGTTCATCAGCTGATTATCCGGCATGCTGCTCAGTACCGCGGGCCAGACATCATCGGCAGTCAATGCAGGAAGTGCTATTCCACTTCCTGCTTTTACTACTGACAGAATCGAACATCTTGTCCTGTCTGTAACGAGCAGCAAGTGGAATAGAAGTGTGGCGCTCCCACTGATTTCAATAAAAGTGAAGATGGCGCTCCTGTTTATTCCCCTGTAGAGATGAGCGAGCGTACTCGCTAAGGCAAATTACTCGAGCGAGTATTGCCATTTTTGAGTACATGCCCGCTCATGCCAAAAGATTCGGGGGGCGGCGGGTGTGAGTGGTGAGTTGAGGGAGTGAGCATGGGGGAGCGGGGGGAGGGGGGAGAGAGAGATGTCGTCCCCCCCGTTTCTCCCCGCTCTCCCCAGCTGCCCCCCACCAGCCCCCGAATCTTTTGGCATGACTGGGCATGTACTCGAAAATGGCAATACTCGCTCGAGTAATTTGCCTTAGCGAGGACGCTCGCTCACCTCTACTCCCCTGTCCTCTGATGACAATATTCGTCCCGATGCACTGGACTGCAGGATAGATGATCAACCAATAGATAGGGATTCTGAGTAGCAGACCCACATGCATCAACTACTGATGAGTTATCCAGAGCATAGGTCATCAGTTAAAAAAGGCCCAGAATACCCCTTTAATAACTTGCCACTTGGGTCTTTTATATATAAATCAATTCACAAATAACTTATTAAACCTTATTAAAGATATGTCCTGTGTGTGCCTAGATAACAACAAGTTATGAGGAAATTAAAAGTGTATTTGTACATGTTCTGCATAGATGGAGAGGGTCCATTGAATCATTTTCCCTTGTGGACCCAAGAAACACCATCCAGCACCGTTCACACATATCCTACTGCAGTGTTTCTCAACCTTTTCAAGCCAAGTACTCCTTAGTGACATGAAGTTCAGCCAAGTACTCTTTACAGACATGAAGTTTCAGCCAAGTACTCCTTAGTGACATGAAGTTTCAGCCAAGTACTCCTTACTGACATGAAGTTTCAGCCAAGTACTCTTTACTGACATGAAGTTTCAGCCAAGTACTCCTTACTGACATGAAGTTTCAGCCAAGTACTCCTTACTGACATGAAGTTTCAGCCAAGTACTCCTTACTGACATGAAGTTTCAGCCAAGTACTCCTTAGTGACATGAAGTTTCAGCCAAGTACTCTTTACTGACATGAAGTTTCAGCCAAGTACTCTTTACTGACATGAAGTTTCAGCCAAGTACTCCTTACTGACATGAAGTTTCAGCCAAGTACTCCTTAGTGACATGAAGTTTCAGCCAAGTACTCCTTAGTGACATGAAGTTTCAGCCAAGTACTCTTTAGTGACATGAAGTTTCAGCCAAGTACTCCTTACTGACAGGAAGTTTCAGCCAAGTACTCCTTACTGACATGAAGTTTCAGCCAAGTACTTCCAAGGATGTGATTATATGTAAACATTATCGAAATAAGCTTTTGCTCATAGTGAAGTTAGAGGCTCTGTTTGGTGCCTCCATAGGAAGTTTTTCCAGATTTGACGGGAAGAATAGCACATCCCCCTGAGATCATGAGGATACCTCCTGGGGTTGAGAACCATTGTCCTAGGTACATCCTTACAATACCATAAGACATTGGGCAGAAAATTAATGACCAATGCAATTTTAATGCATTGAGATGCAATTGTTAAAGGGGTTTTCCCATTAAAGAGATTTACGTCCATGATATGGAAAAAATGTCTGATTCCTGGTGGTTTGACCGCTGGGACTTCCAGTGATCACAGGATCTGCCTTCCCTGATGCCCCAAGTGAATAGAGTGGCAGCGCGCATGCTAAACCACCACTCCATTCACTTCTATGTCTGATTGATGTGATTGGTATAGAAGTAAATGGAGTGGTTCTTATGCATATACACCACTATATTACTTACATGGGCATTCACGGTGTGCAAATCCTGTGATCACTGGGGATTTCAACAGAGTCCTAGCAATCAAAAATGGCTTTAATGGAAAGACCACCATAAGAAAAAAAATCTAACCATGTACACAAAACATTTGTTCCATAATACAGTTAAAGGGCTTTTACAATGAATGGGAGAAAAGCAATACTAAATCAGACCACCGGCCTACGAACGGCGTTCTGTGCACTATGGCCGCTGGTAGCAGCTCTCATCAAATGCTAGCAGAATCCCCGACTTGTACACTACCAATGATCTGCTATTGATGACCCATCCTACCAATAGGTCATCCATAGTTTTACCCTGGAAAATCCCTTTAACTGATAGAAAGTCAAACACGCAGGAGACTTTCAAAAACTAAATCACCTGTTGTTTAAAATACACATCTTGAGCATTTCCCTTGGATTATAGCCAATGGAGTTTTTTTTTACTATGTAGCAAGCAATAGTTAACTCTTGCATGTTAATTACCGGGATTCAGCACTGTGGTAGGTGGAGCACAACATCAAATTATATTTCTAGAGTTGCACATTGCTGCTAGAACGTGTCATGCGTAGTAAATTTTCCATTTTCTCTGACTGGCAGCTGCACCACACCTTTCATTGGAACAAGCTGGCATGATTCCTGTTTTTCAAGGCGATATATAACTTCATCCCTAACATGTGCTTCCATTGTCCTGTAAACAGTAGCAGAAGGCTGAACACCAGCAGGGATTCATTTTGAGTCTCTTTAACTTTTATAGACTGTAATCATGCTTAAGGAGCTATGCGCGGGATTTAATTTTAAGGCCTTTCTAGCCGAGCTGATAGCAACCCTTATATTTGTTTTTGTTGGCCTGGGTTCAACGCTATCATGGTCAGGAGCTTTGCCAACCGTCTTACAAATAGCCTTTACTTTTGGCTTGGGAATAGGTACGATGGTCCAAGCTGTAGGTCACATCAGCGGAGCCCATATAAACCCTGCTGTGACTATAGCACTCCTCGTCGGCGCCCGAATATCTCTGGTCCAGACCTTCTTCTACGTGATCGCTCAGATGCTGGGAGCAGTGATAGGAGCTGCTTTACTGTATGAGTTTGTACCAGCCGACATCAGGGGTGGTTTTGGAGTGAACCAGGTAAGTGCATGAATTTTTAGAAAAATACTTCTGCATTTTTGAATTGTGTTTTTTCTGCACTTTTGGAGATTAAAAAAAAGATTTTTGAAAAACATATAAATTTAACACATTTTATATTTGTTACCAAACACTGATGGTCAGTAATACTAAAATATTCAGCAAGCGGAGGCTATCAGATGTAGCATAGCCGGCTATGACATTTGCCACAATACGTTACACTTACTGCATTATCTAAGTTTATGATGAATAAGCTGTGAGAACTTTAAAACACTTTGGCTCTGCTACATCTGTATGTCTTGGAGTAATACTATTAAATTAAATTCCTAGTGCATAACGTTAAGATGTTAAATGGCTCGTTAAATGCAAATGGGATCTGACTTTATTCTCTGTCATTCCATATTCTGTATATACACGTGCAGTGATTAAATCCTAATTGTGTCTTCTTTGTAATTATAACCAACACATTGTTTTGTCTATATTGAAACAGCCGAGCAACAATGTATCCGCCGGACAAGCACTTGCCGTAGAGATCTGCCTTACCATGCAATTGGTCCTCTGCATCTTTGCTACAACGGATAGTCGGAGGACGGACAACATTGGTTGCCCAGCCATCTCCATAGGATTGTCTGTGGTATTGGGACACTTGCTTGGGGTATGTACTGTTAATATAATATATGCCTCAAAATTATGTATTTATGGAAAATAATCCACATGTTCTCTTACACTGACCTGGGATCAAGAAATCAATAATTCATATTAGAGGGACTGTCATATGATCATTCATATCCTATCAGCACACATATGGCTCATAGGACAAAGTCCAAGGAGTGCAGGGATGTGACTGTCACATTCACCTACCTCTCCATTCCCTCGCTGTACCCCAAGGGAACTGGCATTTGGTGTATGCATAGGAATCATCTCTTCATTCCATGCATGCGCACACGGAATAAAGACTTTAGTCTCAAGCAAGCACCGAGCACCAGCTTCCCGAGTGGACAATGAGGGAATGGGGAGATAGGTGAGTGAGACAGTCACATCACTGGATTCTGCGGTTCATGTCCTATGAGCCTATAACCTTAATTTATGGGGATCATAAGATATGACACGTTCCCTTTAACCATCGGTAGGATGGCGCCTAGAGCTATAAAGTGGTGGACTATCTTAGTGAAGATAATTCCAGATTGTAGACATCTTCTCGCCATGGACTAAACACTGACTTTTTTGCTTCTTTTTATAATCAGACTGATAAGTCAACATGCTCACCAGATGTTCTGCTTATCACTGTCAAACAAGTTGACCTATAATAAAGCTGTAATGATATCCATCTCAAACTTGAGACAGGTTGCAGATTTTTAGAATATTATGGGCCAGTTATAAGATGATTTCACAATTTCCACTATAGAAACTCCAACTGCAATGACTATTCTGATTAATATGCAAATGAAGTGGGACGGGCGCTCAAATGGGAGTGTGGGTAACTACCTCCAATTTGGATTACAAAACATACTTACATCACTCCCCTATATAATGAAGGAAGCTCAATACATGGACAGGTGTAAGTGGGTATCTTGAAGTCTATTACAGAAGCAATGCCTTTCAGAGGTCGCTCAAACCAATCCCCTCCTTCCTCAATATATTTCATATGTAATATTTTTCATCCATTTATCAAATCAAATACATGTTTACTTAAATGATTTCTGCCATCTCTGTCCAGCATCCTGGAAGTCACCACTGGATGTTGCGTGCCTTCCAAATTGATCTATATCTCATGATAAAATAATGCACTATATGTCTAATTCATAAGTTAAATATACTGTGTGTGTATATATATATATATATATATATATGTGTGTGTGTGTGTGTGTATGCATAACAGCTCTCTTGCCATTGGGTGGAGCATTCTAAAGCGGAACACTCTACTTAGTCCATACAGTTTATTCTGATTCTGGTTAATGGCACTTTGATTCTTTCTAGATTTACTACACTGGATGTTCCATGAATCCAGCGCGGTCTTTTGGTCCAGCTTTGATTACAGAAAACTTCACATACCACTGGGTAAGAATTTTTAAAGTACATTATTTTCACTCTTTATCCTACTCTTTATATACCAATTGTTCATGAGTCATAATATACAAAAATGGAGAATATTGCAGAAACTTTGTATGCCATACTTTTCAATGTTTTATCTCAAGTTCTGAAGATTCAAATATTTTTTTAGGGGGCATGGTTAAAAGCGCTAACCCAAAGTCTTTGGATAGGGGATAACTTAATGATTGGTGGGGTTCTTACTGCTGAGACCACAACCATCCCAAGAATGAGGATCCCATTTCCCCTTCTCCTCCTCAAGGTGGACTCGCTGCATCCCCACAGTGAGGAGGAGCTTGAAAGTAGGGCAGTACCACACCATTCACTTTCAATGGGAATGCTGGAGATTGGTCGAGTACAAAGCTTAGCCATTTCTATCAGCCCCATTGGAATTAATAGAGTGGCAGTCATGCATGTGTGGACAGCCTTTCATTCATTCTGACATCATTGCAGATGGAAGATGTGAGAAGAGAGGAACATGAGACCCCTGTTCACATAATCAGTGGAGGTCTCAGCAGTGAGAACTCCACCAATCATAAAGTTATGCCCTATCTCGTGGATGGGGCATAACTTTAGATTTTGAAATAACTCCTTTAAGCAGGTGCTACATACCACCATATGTATACACTCATCTGTGGTAGTTTTTTTGCCAACCTTTTAATAGTGTGCATGTAGGACACGTAAAACATGTAATTTGGCACTACATGAATGAAATGTCCTAGTTCCAGACCCAGGATATCAGTGTTAAAAGAAATGACACTGTTGATACATGACCATAAAACTGCTTTGCCATTCTGAACAATCTGTGGGCTCTTAAACATGGAAAATACATCAAGTATTTGAAATGAAGGGGTACAACAGAATAAACACAAAGTTCCTGATGAGGCTGTTATGGCATACAGACCAAAAGCTAATGATATAATAAAGTAATTGATTATGTATTGCAAGTTACTAAATGTTAAAGGTGGTGTGAACTTTGAAAAATCCCTTTTTATTACAAGGGTCTCATGATAATAAGTTGATCACAGGGTGTCCCACTGCTTAAAACCCCGAAATCCGTCCCAACCATTACAGCTCCTGTATTTTTACGCAAAAATGATAATTGCTCACTGAATGGAAGTGGAGCATTACAAAGATCTCTTTTGGCCACCTACCTCCATTCACAATAAACAACCAGTCATTCACAGATCAGCAACTGCCTGTTTACACAAGCCGGTGAGCCTAAAACCAGTGAGCGATCCTGTTAGGTCACCTTTTTACATGGGACAAAGTTGGCCCATGTAAAGCCACCATAAACTACCCAGCATCTCTGATCTGAACCTCAGCAAATGTTCAATTTTCCCACAGCACCCCAGATGACATGAAACAGCTGTCTCTTTAAGACATTGTTCACATTTGCGTTGGAGGCTCTGTTGAGAGTCTTCATTGCATATTAGATCCAAAATCTTGGGACAAAATGGCACAGCACTGCTGAGTTACTTTCTCTGGTAAAATGCTGAGTAGCATGATCGAAACCCAATGTTTTCCATTATAATCAAAGAGGTCAGTTGAGCCACCGTTCATGTCCGTGATGTGCCATATCCAGCACTTCTGATATTTTCCGCTACTTCAAATCAAAAGCACAAATGTAAAGACAGCCTAAAGCAAAGATTCTCCGAAGCAAGAAAACCTCTTTATCACTCTCCACACCAGCTAATAGATGAGGATCATGAAAAAATGAGCGTCGTCACAAAATATGAGAAACCCACCACATTTCTGGCTAAATAAGTGCTAAAACTTAACTGTATTGCTAAAAACTCTGCCATCTTGAAAACATCTAAACAAACAGTAAATCAAAAGAAATAATTTTATTAACTATATATAGCAAGATAGTAGAAAATTAGACATTTCACAAAGGGACATGGCATAGGATTCAATAACTTTGGACATAAGTCAGGCCCTAGAGTTGCCTTTACATGTAAAATGGGGGTGATATTCTTTAAAGGGAACCTGTCATCAACTATGAGTACCATAAACTAAGTTATCGTGCTTATAGTTTAGGTAGCATGGAGCCCAGAGAGCCTCTTTTCATATTGACTTGTTCCCTCTTTCCTATGGTGTTCCCCGGTGAAGTCAGCGCACACACACTAGCATGACTTTTTACAGAAGACAGTGCGCATGCTCCCATTCGTCTTTATGGGAGTGCATGAGCACAGCTTTCTGATGAGAGTCAAGCTGGTGTGCACATACTAACTTCAAAGTGGGACACCACATAACTATGTTTATGGTGCTTATAGTTAATGACAGGTTCCCTTTAATGGATGATGTCCATTTCACCCCGACAGGTAATTTACCCCATTCCCCCTAGAATTGAAAAGCACAGTTTGAAAAATAGAAGTTATCCTCTATCCACAGGATAGGAAATAGCTATCTGATTGATGGGCATCCGAACACTGAGGTCCCCTCTGATCTGGAGAACGAGGTCCCAAATGAATGAATGAATAAAGCAGCAGTCTAACATGTGTCAGCAGTCTAACATGTGTGTACCACTGCATTCATTTCAGTGGAACTTCCGAAGATAGCCAAGATCACGCAGTTGGCCATCTCCGGCAGTCCCGTTAAAATAAATGTAGTGTGCATGCTTGATTATTGCTACATTCATATATGGGCCTACAGAACACCCATTCTCCTGATTGGTTAGGGTCCCACCGATAGTTTCTCCCTGTGGTGCAAACCTTTTAGTGTAAATCCTTACATGATTTTAAGTCTGATGTGTTTCTCCGAGAAGTAATCTGGCTATTTTCTCAACCTCCCAACAGATTTTCTGGGTGGGGCCGATAACAGGAGCAATCTTTGCATGCTTGATTTATGACTATATCTTCGCCCCTCACGTAATGAGCCCAAGCGAGAGAGTGGAAATCCTACGTGGCAACATTTTGCAGGAGAATGAGAGAGAAGAGAGACGGAAACAATCTGTAGGCCTTAATTCTGTTTACAGCCAAACGAATAACAAAGAAAAAATGTGAAATTCTATTTTGTATTCTTTTGTGTGACAATTAATATGTGGCATTGTACAAAATGTTCCAAGATGTTATAAATGGTCCGATGGTTTGGTTATAGGCTACATGGCTTCTTGAACCTAATCACTTTGCTGCTAACAAACTCATAGACAGGTGAAAAAATAGTTTTTAGGGGGAAAAAAAAAACTATTACAAATTCTAACACCAACTACTACTTCTCAGACTCAACAAAGCCCACATTTATACAGCGGAGTGATACACTCAATGTTGTGGCTATCGGCTGCATTCTCTTCACGGGACAGACTATGGCAAAAATATGGCCCACGTACTTTTATATAGTTATTTTCTTATTCAGCAGTAGAGATGAGCGGGTATACTAACTAAGACACATTACTCGAGCGAGTAGTGCCTTAGCCGAGTATCTCCCCGCTCGTCTCTAAAGATTCGGGGGCCGGCGCGGGTGACAGGTGAGTTGCGGTGGGGAGCGGGGGGGAGAGAGGGCGAGGGAAATATCTCCCCTCTGTTCCTCCCCGCTCTCCCCTGCCGCTCCCCGGCCCCCGAATCCTTAGAGACGAGCGGGGAGATACTCGGCTAAGGCACTACTCGAGTAATGTGCCTTAGCGAGTATACTCGCTCATCTCTATTCAGCAGCTAATCTTCTGTATATAGTGTAAATATTATAAAAATACCCAATACCAGAACCAAACAGCATAACTGCATGAGTATTGTGATTGCATTGCCCTGAAATGTTAGGATCGAATTTGAATGTCCTTTTAAAGTTTTCATATGAAATACCAGTAATTTTGTATTTACATTACTTTACAGATTTAACGTTACAATTCTACATACTTCTGAGCTCACATTCCCTGGTTGGCATTCTGGGAGATTACATTTTTGCACTAGGCACTGTACAAACCCAAGTGGCCTAGAATACAGGGCACTGAATTATATAGGAGCTCAGATAGTTAGTAGGGGCTTGTCTGTCACAGATTATTGACTGATTCCAGTAGCAATCAATGGGAATCTGAATACAAATCTGCGTATATCGCAAGATTACTACAATATAAATGTATTTGCAAAATTACTCAACTTTTTAAACACACTACAAGGGTGTTGAAAGGTGAACCTAAATTATACTTTAAATGTTAGTAGATTTGGGGAAGGGGCCAGGTTAGACTATTTCTAACTTATATTCAGTTTCAGTCTTTAAAAGTAAATCTACAGAGTGGTTCTAAAAGAATGATGCAAAAGTTAAGCTGATTTAGTCAAGTTTTTCAAGTCTTCAAGTTTGTCATGCACCTTACAGCTGTTTGATGTGGGCGCCATTGGTGTCAAGTCTGTTGTCCAGTTCTGCTCAGACGCATCCGAGCATTTCCTTTGTTATTGATTGTACTGCAGCGGAGTGGCTTTGATTTAGGTCGTCTAGTGTCACCAACTTGAAGAGTTCTTCTATCTTTTCATGTCATTCTGGCTGGTGTATGTCAATTCATACAAGAATAAATCAGCTTTACTTTTGCACCATTCTCTTTGAATCCCCCTGCAATACTGCTGAAGAACACAATATATAACTGGTGTCTAATATACAAAGTCCTGAACTACTTTACATGGCCAACAGTTTGCAGACCCCCGTTCTAATTAGCGACTTTAGCCATTTCTGCCGCGTCAAGTAAACACCCCTGCAATAACTATGATAAACCTTATTTTCAGAACGGGTCATATGGAACTTAGTGGGGAACTGTCACAGGATGCTACCTTCTCAAGTCAGATTGTAAAAAGTCTGCCCTCTAGACTTGCCATAGTGTTAAGATTGTGATTGGGGAATTTATCTGATCAGAAAAGTAATATTCAGGTGTCCACAGACTTTTGAATATGTAGCCTGATATACGTTGAGTTCCAACTGTATGGTATTCAGATATGTAAAGATTATACTGTATATGTAAATAAAGAGTTTTATTTAATTGCTTGCTTTTTTACTCATTTGTAATTCTCCATTAAAGAACTTCATATAGTCTAAAATTCTCCAAAAGCTAAAATCTGATATATCAATTTGCCAATTCAACCAAATGCTTGGTGAACTGGGCAAATAATAAAAATGCAAGAAAGGTAAAAACTTTATGTTGCTTAGAGTTAGAGATGAGCGAGTATACTCGCTAAAGGCAATTGCTCGAGTGAGCATTGCCTTTAGCGAGTATCTCCCCGCTCGAGACGGAAGGTTCGGGTGCCGGCGCGGGGGAGCGGTGAGTAGCGGCACCCGAACCTTCTGTCTCGAGTGGAGAGATACTCGCTAAAGGCAATGCTCGCTCGAGCAATTGCCTCTAGCGAGTATACTCACTCATCTCTACTTAGAGTGAGATCCACCTTGAAGCGTACCTCAGTTTTCAGATAATTTTTCAGAATAAGCTGCCATGTGACTGTAGTTGAGGAATAACCCTCTTCCTGGCCATTATATGACTTGTATCCTGTATTTTTCCCATTTTATCTGAGCAGGGCATGTATCTATTTTTCCATCCTCTCAGAAGTGGTGGGGGGAGTTGCTGCTGTGCTGTGTTCTATAGACTGTACACACAGAAATGCAGAGATCTTGCTTTCTGTCTCTTACACACAGACATAACGTCATCGTGTAGGAGTGTACAAAAAGATTTAGCAGTTTACATGTGTATCAACACCATTAGCTCCAGCGTTCAAGTCTATGTGTGAGTGTCTCTCCCTCCCTTTCCCTCTCTGCTCTCTGCATACACCTCAATGGGAAGGATGACTCATCATCTACTCTGCCATTTTTGCATTCTGTTGTTAATCAAGAGCTAGCAAACAGTTGGCAGCAAGCTAGAGGGGATGGAGAAAGCACTTAAGAGGGATTTTTCATCACAAACAACTAAATTTTTGGTAAATAAAGTACATAGTAATCATCACAGGGGCTATCATATAAGTACAAGTTGTTTGAAATGTTAGTAACCCTTTTAGGATGCATTCACATATTGCTGATTTGCTGCAAATTTTTCTTTGGATTATGGCACAGATCAGCAGATTTCACCTTTTCTTTTGAATTCAAATTAAAGGGGTGAAACCTGCTGCAAATCTGCACCAAAATCTGAGAAAAAAATCAGCAGAAAATCAGCGATGTGTGAATGGACGCTAGCGATGTAACATTTGTGTTGGATCAATATAACGCTTTTGCATTTTGAATCAGCATGGATACGGCTGTAAAGGTATGTAGCCAGGCCCACTGGTCAGAGGACATGACAAGTCATCTTTAAATGGTTCAGATTGTGTAGTATTAATGTTACTTACAATAACATTTTTGAAATGTAGCACAGCTTCTGCTTCAATGGATATTAATGGAGGAAAAAGTGGCAAGGAGACCCTCATTATCAACCTAGCTGCTGGTCCGAGAGGGAATTGTATATCAGATGCAGTATTTATAGCCCAAACACTCAACACTATGAGACCATAAATAGTGCCTTTATTTCCTAATTGAAGCAGATGGATAAATATCTGTCTAGTGTGAATGGCTCTTAGTCAGCAGGTGCTCCATAAATGTGCAAATGAAGCATCAAACATGTCAACTTGGAAATATTTCAATAGCAAGATGGTGCATTCGCATTGTAAAAGAAGAGCGAAGAATAAAATAAAATACTAAAATATCTGCATTACCTGTGGTCACACACTCAATAACAAGTCATATCAATTTTATTGAAAATGATTGCATTGTCAGAAGAGAATCAATAATATTGCTCTTAGTATGTATATTGGCACCTTAATGAAGCATCATGGTATTGGATCTGCATGGAACACAGATGCTGGTGGAAAAGCTCAGGAGTCACAGACTAGTGACAGTGGTAGATTCTGGAGTTGGGCTACAGATGAAGTGGGTGAAATGCTAATATGGCCAGTAAAAAATTACATACAAGTCCAATGGAAACTCGCCGCTGCCCTTCTGTGGTTTTACAGCCTGCTACCTGAGGCAGCAGGCTCAAGTTGCCTTATGGTGAGGGCACCCCTGGGGACTGGTTCACTAATATGTTCATGAAAGCTGGTGTGAAGATGGAGTTTTACTGTAGTCCTCTGAACTCAATTCATGATGTTTTACTGTTCGGAACTGAACATAAAACCATCATCCGCTACCACTTCCTGGAGTCTCTGCATAGACTCTGGACTCTATGTGATTGAAGCTTTCACAAAGGACTGCCTTGTGCATTAATGTGAAACCTGCCTGGAGTTTATATTTTGAGCAATTCACATTGCAGGTAATTTTTTTCCATTTGTTCCCACAGATGGAATGGAAATGTCAGAGATAAAACACCTCCTGTCTTGATTGTTTTTAAACACACTAATGAAAAACGCTGCCACAAAAGTCTGCGCTTTGAATTATTCTCTTAATGGAATAGTTGTTGCAAAAAGAGCTTCGAAAATGTATTTTATTTAGAGTTGGCAAATAGCTGATGTGATTACATTATAAATTGTGCTTGAAGTCATTGCATATTTATTTCCTGGGTTTTTAATCAATTTTCTGTCTATAAGAGCAGCTTAAATATTTCTTCTTCTTTGAAATAGCACTAAATTTTAAACTACATATTGTAATTACTCAAACATTAGAAGAGAAAGAATACATAAATGCATTCATTTATATAAAGACGTGTGATTACATTTTAGTGTGGGAGGGGAACATTTCCTAATAACAAAGGATTTCTCAGCTGGAACATTCATCAGTACCAATAGGGCTTAGTCACACGGGCGCATCGGCACCTGTACACCGGCGTCAATGCGCCCGTGTGACTGAGCCCTCACTGCAGGAAGAAGACGGCCGTACTTCAAGACGGATGACTCCCCGCAGCAATCAAGCCGCTCACATGTTCTTTCTTCCGGCACTGCAGAGAGACGTCCGTCTTGAAGTACGGCTGTCTTCTTCCTGCAGTAACACGGGCGCCGATGCGCCCGTGTGACTAAGCCCTTATAGTTGGTATATGGAAAAAATATCATTAATGTGATTCAGCCATTTTTTGTTATTCCATTTTTGCCTCCACCCTCAGCCCCAGTTTAAAAATTTTTTTTTTACATTTTTCAGTCAAAGTGTAGTCGATATAAGAGGCTGAGGTCAGGAGAGGGCGAGTTTGGAAAACTTGGATGATCAGACAGATGGTCAAAAGCAAGAATCAAGCAGGATACAGATACAGCTTCACAGAACTACCAGACACCTTCCAGTATAGGGGGGTGCCTAAAATAATACAGGAATAGCTAGGATAGGCTGGGGATAGGAAAGCTGGTTGACCTCGCTGGTTCTTTAAAAGGCCAACTGAGCACTAGTGTACATCCTATGAGCAGAAGCAGCAACCAGAAGAACAGTGTGACGTTTGAAGCACAGAAGATAAGAAACATGTGGAGGCCAATGACTTTGGCTGTCAGGCAGGAAGGCAAGATATAAGAGGGAACCACCAACTACATCTGTTGGTCATAACAAACATAAAAATGCTAAAAGGAATTTCTGAGAAGCGCAAGATTTCATAACAGTATCTCCAAGTACTGTTGATGTCAAAATGCTACGATTAGATAAAAACTACACAAATTAGATATGTCAGAGGAAAATAGTTAGTGGGCTCATGTATCTTGGCCAACATCCAACCAATGCCTTGCATTTATTATCTATCATTCACATGCAGTGTGGCATTAAGACTCCAGGGGGAGCCCAGGGTGGCAGTACCAATGTGGTTCACTGATGGAAATGCAGGGCAACCCGCCAAATTATCATGGCGTCATTGATAGGTTGCTGGTCTGCATGGTGAACTACATATATCAGAATGGTCTGTCACCCTGTATCCACTATGTGTGGGAGTGTACACCAAGCATCCACCCCCCTCATTATCAGGAGGCAGTGTGAGGGGAAAATTTCCTAATAACAAAGGATTTCTCAGCTGGAAAAAAAACATTCATCACTCATCAGTACCAATAGGGCTTAGTCACACGCGCGCATCGGCACCTGTACATAGGCGCCAATGCACCCGTGTGACTGAGCCCTTACTGCTGGAAGAAGACGGCAGTACTTCAAGACAGACGACTCCCTGCAGCAATCAAGCCGGTCACATGTTCTTTCTCCCAACGCTGCAGAGAGACGTCCTTCTTGAAGTACGGCTGTCTTCTTTCTGCAGTAACACGGGCGCCGATGCGCCCGTGTGACTAAGCCCTTATAGTTGCTATATGGAAAAAATATCATTAATGTGATTCAGCCATTTTTTGTTTTTCCATTTTTGCCTCCACCCTCACCCCCAGTTTAAAAAAAAATTTTTTTCATTTTTCAGTCAATATAGTTTGTATTTTGTGGGACAAGTTGTATCTCTCAATTATACCATTTAATATACCACATAACATACTGAAACAGTTTGTAAGTGTAGTGAAATGGAAAAAAAAGGGCGCCTTTTGCTTACTTATTGCAGGATGACCTGCGGTACTATTCTGGGGCACATAAGACTTTTTGATTGCTTTTTATTACATTTTACGCTACTTTAAAACACAGAACTTTTATAGAAGTTATGGTACCAAATATGTTTTTTTTTTGTTTTCATTTCTTTATGAAAAAAATATGAAAAAGTTTTGCTTTTTTTAACTTAAACATTTTTTTGTAGTAATTTAAAAAACTTTATTTCACTTATTTATTTTTATTTAGGTCCCGTAAAGGACTTAAACTTGCAATCGTTTGATCACTTATACAACATTCTGCAGTACTTCAATGTTGATGTATATTGGAGCTATGCAGGTATGCCTTAATAGCTAGAAATACATGGCAGCCCTGGGTGCTGGTCCTGACCATAATGAGGAGCAGGATGTGTAACAGAAGCGCAGCGCTCCCACTGAATTCAATAGGAGGGAAGTCGGCATTTTGATCTCCTCCCCTGAACACTGCTGACAAGGTCTGACCCTGCGCTGACAGCAGGCTGGACAAACAGTTCATCATCTGGGATCCCAAGTGGTGGATCTCCGCCAATCAACAACTGATGACCTATCCAGAGAACAAGTCATCAGTTGTAAAAGCCCAGAATAAGGTATTTAATCCACTTTCAATAGCGGTTGGTCAATACTATCATCTTGGCTAAGTGTGCATGTATTTTCAGTGGGAACCGTGGAGTAATCCATATCTAGATAGCCCTGATGTTGGCTTCTTTCCAAGGAAAACAATAGTATTAAAATTTGAAGATTGACATGCTTATCTGTTGGGGGATAATAAGCAAGCCCCCATACACATGTAACAAACATGTGGCTTTTCTATAATATGTGTTCAGGGATCGTTACCCTCTTAAGAGCTGAAAACATTCAGTCTTATGTTAAAAATAATAGTTTAAGATTTTTTTTGCATCAATGTACAGTATAAAGAAATACTTCAAATATGCAGACATACACAGCTATTACTTTTAGAACTTTAAATATTTTTTGTATTATTTATTACACTTATTAATTTATTTTTATTTTAGTCCCAGAAAGGACTTGAATTTGCGATCATTTGATCATTTATACAATATGCTGCAGTACTTCAGTATTTCAGCATATTGCAGTTCTGCAGGGATATCCTAATAGCCAGAAACACATAGCAGCCCTGGGGGCTAGTTCTGACCCTAATGAGCAGCAGGAAATGTAATACAAGTGCAGCGCTCCCACTGATTTCAATGGGAGTGAAGCTGCCACTGTCACTTCTTCTCTTGACCACTGCTGTCCAGGGCAAAAGCTGCATGGCACCTGTACATGCAACTGTGGTGAAAGAACTGTCTTCATGAAAACCCCCAAAGATATCTGGCAAGTATAACTTTGGAGGTGGGGTGGGCACCTTCCTATCAGACAAAAGCAACATATTCCACTTCTTTACCTGTGGTTCATTATAAACTTTTCTCAAACTTTATTCCTCACTTAGTGATTTTCTTCTTCTAACTGAAACGGAAAATACAATAAACCTGTATTTGTGGTGTTTGCAGTAACACAATGTACAAATAATTAGGTCCAAAAAAGGGCAAACCTAACAATTATTTCTTGTAAGCCAATGAACACAAATGAGATTTTAGAGTTAGGGGCAAAACAATGTCAAAATGGAACTTTATTGAAAATTATTCTTACTGCTGGAGAAGATGTAAGATCTCCAGGGGCTGGCAAGATGCTTGTTTGTACCTTAATGCTATCCTTGCCGCAATTACCTGCTCTGAAATATATTAGTCCTGACACGTAATGCCTCTTGGGGCAAAAATATCACATATCTACTGGTAAAGGTGTTCTACATGCCATGTACAAATGTCCCAGTCAGATGCAACTTCCAAACAAGATACACATGCTGCAGGAAATGTAATTACAATGTCTCCTCTTTGGTGCTTCAGTTAAGTTTTGTTAACATAGATGAGAGTAATGCGACAGTATCTGACACAGTTCAACATCATGAATTGTGACAAGGATTTCTCATGATATACAAGCTATCATAATGTAGCAAATAAGACCACGGAATGTGACAGCTGAACTGTCAGAGAATTACTGTAGTCCTGTTTTTAAATGGGGTTAGACCAGAATTGCAAGTTATTCCTCATACATAGGGGTTCCCATGACCCCCATGCTCCTCACAGTGGGTTTACTGCACCCGTTGCAATGAGAAGGAGTCTGAATGGAGTGGCAGTTGTGTAAGCATGCTGCCGTTCCACCCATTTTCATTGGGACTGCCGGAGATAGCAAAGTGGCAAGCACTCAGGTATTTCCATCAACCCCGTTGAAATGAATGGAACACCAACTGAGCATGCTGGGCACAGACTCCATTCAGTAGGATATCACTGCTGAGAGAAGCATCCCTGCATTGAAGAGAACAGGGTGGACATGGGACTTTCGTTTTCAGGATCGTTGGGGGTCTCAGTGCTAAGGCCTTCACCAGTCAGCAAGTTATCTCCCCAGTCAATCTAGTCAGGCTTCTGGCTATTTAAGGTCTCCTCTCCCACAAGCAGGTTCCTGAGTATTCAGTCTTTATGTTGTATGAAAGTGCAAGTTTGTTTCTGTCTGCTTTCCTGGTATTTGATTCGTATCGGAATTTACCCAGCTTTCCTGATCTCCCCAATCCAGAACCTGGTTAATTATTTGACTATGCTTTCCTTGTTTGCTGCCTGCCATAGCCCTTGGCATGATCTATGTTGTGAAAATATTCCACTTGTCCTGGCTGTATTCTAGATCTACATCCTTGTCTAAACTGTCCTGTATCCCATCATGGTAGTTTTGTTTCAGTAGTGTCAGCAACCACATAAGTGAGCTTCTGGACTAATGGTCTGGGGTCCCCCACAGCGAAGAGCAGATCCTGCCTGGTAAGATAAAAAGGTGTGGACTGACTTTGGAACTGGCACTGTGTCACTGACTAATTTGGCTATGGGCTACACATGTAGGCTATTCTAAGCAGTCTCCTGCTATTCACCCGTTTTCTCCTTTTTGAGCGATCTGGTCTTTGCTGTTGGGAACCCCCAGGTCGTTTTCCCAGGAGTAGTTTCAGTACAGAGACAGCTGACCTGGGTAGGTCAAAAAGCAATGAAGAATGGTACCAAAGAGACAAGCAAGATCAGGGTAAGTGGAGTTCAATCAGTTAGGTCAGGGCAAGCGGTGTTCAGGTAAAGTGTAGTCGATATAAGAGGCTGAGGTCAGGAGAGGCCGAGTTTGGAAAACTGGGATGATCAGACAGATGGTCAAAAGCAAGAATCAAGCAGGATACAGATACAGCTTCACAGAACTACTAGACACGTTCCAGTATAGGGGGGTGCCTAAAATAACACAGGAATAGCTAGGATAGGCTGGGGACAGGAAAGCTGGTTGACCTCGCTGGTTCTTTAAAAGGTCGACTGAGCACTAGTGTACATCCTATGAGCAGAAGCAGCAACCAGAAGAACAGTGTGACGTTTGAAGCACAGAAGATGAGAAACATGAGGAGGCCAATGACTTTGGCTGGCAGGCAGGAAGGCAAGATATAAGAGGGAACCACCAACTACATCTGTTGGTCATAACAAGCATAAAATGCTAAAAGGAATTTCTGAGAAGCGCAAAATTTCATAACAGTATCTCCAAGTACTGTTGATGTCAAAATGCTATGATTAGATAAAAACTACACAAATTAGATATGTAAGAGAAAAATGCATCTCTATCTAGATAGAAAATGAGCACAATTCTAATATTTGCCCATGAAAACCTAGGTAAACACCAGAGCCTCAAGAACAATATTCTCAGGGCAGAACATATAAAGATTGTTATTTGACCACAGTATCAAAAAACGTGTGTTGAAAACAAGAGGCTACATTTTACCAGAAAAACCTTGCATCTACCTGATAAAATATGGCGATGGAAATGTTCTGCTATGTGTGGGTTTGCTGCATCAGGGCTGGGGAATTAATCATCATATAATTGACTTTTTTATTGGACCAGATGCTAATGATGATAAGGTGAAATTATCTGTTAGAAGATTGAAACTGAGCCAGAAGTGGATCTTGCAACATGTAATTGACTCTAAACATACCAGTAAATCCAATGGCTGAAAATAAATAAATACATTGAGCATTCTTGAATGGACAAGGCTCAAATTTAAAGGAGTTGTCCCGCGCCGAAACGGGTTTGTTTTTTTTTCAACAGCCCCCCCGTTCGGCGCGAGACAAACCCGATGCAGGGACCTAAAAAAAAATCCGCACAGCGCTTACCTGAATCCCCGCGCTCTGGTGACTTCTTACTTACTGGTTGAAGATGGCCGCCGGGATCTTCTCCCTCGGTGGACCACAGCTCTTCTGTGCGGTCCATTGCCGATTCCAGCCTCCTGATTGGCTGGAATCGGCACGTGGCGGGGCGGAGCTACACGGAGCTGCTCTCCGGCACAAGCGGCCCCATTGAGAAAATAAGAAGAAGGGACTGCGCAAGCGCGTCTAATCCGGCGATTAGACGCTGAAAATTAGACGGCACCATGGAGACGAGGACGCTAGCAACGGAGCAGGTAAGTGAATAATTTCTGATAACATCTGTATGGCTCATAATTAATGCACAATGTACATTGCAAAGTGCATTAATATGGCCATACAGAAGTGTATAGACCCACTTGCTTTCGCGGGACAACCCCTTTAAATCCCAACTAGATGCCACGGGAATATAGACGGTGCAATAGGAAACCCCTCAAGCAATGCATAAAAGGTGAAAAGATTTGCCATGAAGGACTGGAATGCAACTTCTGCCAGTTGAATTCAAGGGCAAGAACATAAGAAAGAGGGTTGCATTTAACCCTTTCCAATCCAGTGTTGCCCCTCGTCTGACATTAAGATTTCCCTGCATAGCACTGATGTTGTATGAGCGCCAATACATGTTTCTAATACTATGCAGGACAGCGCTCCCATGTCTGAGGCTGTTCTGCATATGTATGTTACAGCATACAAGACAGCACTGTCTATCTAAAGCTAGATGACAAAACTAGAGTACATACCAGTCTTATCACCATGAATTGGAGGAACCAATGTTTGAGTCAGGCTGAAGAACAATGCAGCTTGTGCAATGAATTTCCCAAATGGTCAAGTTAAAAGAATATAATGAAACACAAACAAGAGGTATAGCCAATACTGGAAAACAGAAAAGTGCGTCACCACCGGAGGATGTGGCCAGATGATGCAGGATAAAAAATATGTATAGAGCAAAGAGAATGGTGCAAGTTTTGCTGATAAAGAGTCATGTTGATCTTATCATATTTACTAGGTACATAAGGCGGACCAACAATTGGGGAGTGGGTGATTATTTCCTTTAGATATGACCATGTTGGCAGAAAAAATAAAAAGACAAAGGTCTTGGAAGGCAAATATTAAAAAAACAAAAATGAAAGTTGTCTATGTCTTCAAAGGAATAAAGGATGTATGGTAGTTGGAGGCCCCAACTAGAAATTGTGCCTTGAGGATCAGGCGTTTCAAGTTCTGCCTCTGATCTTGCCATATCTGTTTACTCTGCATGTATACATATGAATCTGGATGGAATCATGGGAGGTGACAGCTGAGAATGATACAAATCACATCTATGGTTTTAAGAGATGTAGATAAAAGTGGGCCAAAGTAATGAAGAACAGGAATATTTTGCTCCATTACCCACAGTAGAAAGTAGGAGATTAATATGAATCTCAAATATATAAGCCAGAAGCTGCTTTTCTAACAGCATATTGCTATCTCAATCATTCTGCTGCAAATCACCATGGCTCTCAGCCTGGATGTCATACTGTAAGAGCTATTCTAATTTCAGCACAATGGATGCTAGTCAAGTAAAATGTATTGGGAAGAAGATTATAAAGCAGTTTCAAATAATCTCATTCAAGTAAATGTGACATTAGGTGATCACCTTATCTCCACCTGTCAACCACCAGTAATCACAAATGGAGGCACCATTCTATAATTCCAAATAGCCAAAATGACATTGAGGCCGCAGCAATTTCGGATGAAAGATTCTAAGACCAAAACCTATGAGAATCAGCAAAAAAAAAGTTCAATTGACAGCAGAATAGCGTTCACAATAATTCCATTGATCTGAACATATTGGACTTGTCTCCTGATTAGATTGGATGTAATTTATTTATATGAGGTCACTTCTTTAAGTCAGCCATCAGATATCTGGAAGTATTGACTCTTGGTGAATATCAACAATTTATCCAATTTGTACCTTTTATAATTATTGACAATAACATAATTAATAGTGTACCCTCTCTAATTTTGTATTTTACAAGCTTGATTAGTTTACTTAAGGCTCCTAAACACGGGCGCTGCAATTTTCGGCGTCTTGGCTGAAAATTGCATGGACCAAGTCGGGCCTGCATCTCCCTTTTTAACTCCCATTCAGATGGCCAGGGTGCGGCGTGTATACCTATTTTTCCCATAAAAATCTAACAGTGAAAAACCCCACATATTTGGATAATCTGGTTCATAAAAGTTGTCTATTTATGCATACAATAAACACTGGAGAAATGTAAACAATGCTAAAAATGCCGTTTTTTTGCTTATCCTAGCTACAAAAAAAATTAAATAAAAAATGATCAAAAATATATTTATTCCAAAATGGTACTATTAAAAACTACAGCTTGTCCTGCAAAAAATGAGTCCACACACAGCCCAATCTAAAAAAACTGAAAAGATTATGGGTCTCAGAATATGGGCTTATTCACACGGGCGTATATTGGCTGGGTTTTCATGTCCGGACGATATACGCTGCCCCTCTAATGCATTGGCTTACAATGCATCAGTGCACACAGGCGTGTTTCCGTGGCGTAAAAGCACACGACCGGGCGCTTTCACACCGGCGGAGGCAGCTGCATAGATTCTTATGGGAGCCTATGCTAGATGTCGGAGAAGGGAGGTGGGAGGGTTGTTTAACAGTGTGACTACTAAACTCCTTTCTCTTCTCCTCTCCACCCCTTGCCGCTGTTTGCAATGGAAGGGGGCGGAACTACGATCCGCCCCCCTCCCATTGCTAGCTGTGGACAAGTAGAGGGGAAGGGGCGTAAGCTTAGCTGCATCCCCATTGCCCCCCCATCCATTGCAAATAGCAGAAGGGGAGGAGAGAGGAGGTGAGCTATCGTAGGGGAGGGAAGAAGAAATGTCTCCCCAGGCCCCATGGCATTGCAGCCTCGGCGTATATGGGCTTGGCCCTTTGCTGTTCAGGTGTTTTTACTGTGCCGGCGCGTGCACGTAAAACGCCTACGTCTATGTAAGTGGGCCCTATGGCAATAAAAAGCAAATTTTTCTTTACTTTTTAAAAGTAGTAAAACATAAAAATGTATAACATTTGGTATCACCATAATTGTACCGACCTCCAGAATAACGTTCACATGTCAATTTTACTACAGCATTACACCATAAAAACTAAACCTCTCAAAAAAAGGTGCATTTTCAGTGCTCTCTGACTGATCTGACACTGACCTTGATGCATCATGCCATCCTGGAAGGTGAAAGATGTTTGTAAACTTTGCTTAACAAAAACTATATAATTAATCCTTTTCATAAACATAGCTTTAATGTAACCACATTGGCTAATGCTCTGTATTAATGCAGAATGTTCAACAGAGAACAGTGTGCCAAAAAACTACTTAAGCCACCGAAGGACAAGAACACAATATTTTATAACACTTATCAGCCAGAAACATTTATACTAACAGCCCCAACATTATAGGAATAACGCAGCTCCACAACATACAGGAATGTTTGTACCTCCAATATGGACAAGCATTGATTTTAATGGTGGTCCAACAAGTATATAGTTACATTCACTGGGTCTGTAATGCAGCAAACTTTAATGGGTGTTCCAGAACTTTTTACCAATGGCCTATCCACCAGCAACCCCTCGACCAGCTATTTGCAGGAGTCACAGTGCACTAGAACTAGCACAGATCCATACCTTGTGCAGATGTAAGGGGCTACCTTAAAGGCTTACACTGCTGCTATGATGATAGACAGTAAGATGTACAAAAAATTCTGCCAAAATCACCACATGCACCAAAATTTGCTCCAGATTTTGGCACAACAGAACTGAGCATGCTCACTGGAAACTTTCTGGTGGCTGGAGCCCTGGCTATGTAAGTGATAATTTTTTACTTTGTTACAAGAGAGAGTGCAGGAACTGTGACAGAGAGCTAAGGTGCTGCTCAAGACAGGCCAATGGCCGCTGAACCGAGGGATGGGAGGCTACTTGGAGCCTTAAAGAAAAAAAGAGCCTGTGCTACAGCCTCAACCTGGTGGAAGCACCAAAGCTGCTACAAAGATCCAAGGAAACCATGCTAGAGTCATCCTCCAGACCATGGACTAGCCTGGTGTAGTAAAAGTAGCAATTTCCACACAATGAAATGTAAGTGAGGCTGACCTCCACAGAACAACTAGGTTTGCATGCCACGAGGGACACTGTTAGTTAGCGTCAAGATATTCAAAGTTAAAAGTTTAACTGCATAATGATTATTACCAGATCATTCATTTCTATTCCTGTGTTTATAAATAAATATTGTAAACTTTGGTTACTCCATCTGCTGCATCGTATCCTGAATCCTGCAGCGCGCCACCAGCTCCTGCGACATAGAAGCCATGAACAATGCTATGCTTGTTCTCATGAGCTGTAAGTACTGCAAACAGCTCGGTGGGGGTGCCAAGGATCAGTCTCTCAATAGTCTGATATTGATGATAGCCTAAGGATAGGTTAGCCATATAGGAACTCCAGACTAACCCTTTAAGAGTTAAAGGGACAAAATAGAAAGCCAAGTCATAAGGATGGGTGCATGGAGGAACATAGGAGACAAATGTTTTACTGACTATCTAATGGTGTCATGGGAGGTGCTATACAACCAAGAATCATTTCTGATTCCTCAGGCATCATCCCATTTGTCATCCAAGCCCCAAACCTGTTCTCCACATTAAGCTCCATCAATAGTCACATTTCTGCTTACACGTCACTAGTGGCGGCTAACACAATATATAAAATCGACAATTCCATTTTGCTCTTACATTTAAAACAATAACATGTTTGACACGTTTTGCCCTTAATAAAGTAGTTTTTTAATAATTCTGGAGCAGAAAATAGTGCAAATTTATTCAGCATCTGTGGCCATTCTTTCCATGTTTTTCTCTTGGCAAACCTAAGAGCCACATTTATACGGTATGTACACTATTTTATTTGTATGGAACCAATTGAGTAACATTCTTGTTTTTCAGCAGTTCTTTACAAAATATGCCAAAAATGTAAAGAAGAATGTGAGAAATTACAGACTTGCAGAAATGGTAGTTAACTTGAAAAATTGAAGCCTACAGATATTACACAAAGTAGTGTAATAAATTGTATTGATGTTCAAAAAAGAATACTAGTAACACCGACCATGATATTCATCTCTTCCTTGGTCCCCTTCATCCTCTGATGTTCAAAATCCATATCTCTTAGCTAAACGTCTCACCCCAGTCATACTGTACAGTATGTCTTCAGTATAGGATTTTGTTTACAGGGAATGTTAGATCAGAAAATGATCCGTTGTATTAATCAATTTTTACGTTAAACAGATTTTAAAATAATTTTTGGCATTTTTTTTTACATTTTCGGTCACAATCTATATTTCTTAAAAATCCAGCATTTTTTCCACACTGACCGCAGAGGCTAATACTTCCTGTTCTATAGAGAAAACTTTTCAGTAGTCATCTCATTATCATCACAGGCAGGATTACAATAAAAGATAGCACCTTATTTATAGAAAACACAGGACCCACCATTGACAACAGGTGATGGTTACAGCTCACCTCCTCCCCCGTTCTACAAAATAACCTCTGCAGAAGTCACAGAACATGCCTAGATCAGTTTTCCATAGATGTCAATGGGTCAGCTCCTGTCCATTGTGTAAATAGCCCGTGAAGCTGCTGTAAACCATATCTAAGCTCCGTTAAATGAAGCTCACACAAAATAGCTGTTCCCATGGTCCTGAACAAACAATAGAATAAATAAATCTACAATTAGAAAATAAAAACAGATTAGAAAATTGTTTCACTATCTGGTTTTAATTAGTTAAAAAATTATAGTTGATACTGTACATTCCTTTTAAGGAACTAATAGAGAGGATATCTTCTCACAAAGCAGACCTTCAAATCACAAGCAGCAAAATCAATTTACAAACGATCACTGCATTGGAAATGCCTACTCAATAATGGGCTGGTTCCCCTTTTTGGTTGATCATGGCTTTCAGTCATTGGGGAACAGACCCATGAGGTGGTGAACATATTCAAGTCACCCCATGCTGATGTAGAACTTCCGTCAGTTGGTGCTCATTTTGCAGATGAATGGGAGAAGATCTCACAGCCCTTTCCAGCATATCAAAACAAGTTCAATGGGGTTATATTGTGGTGACTTTGAAGGCCAAGGCAATGCGGAGAATTCATTGTTCTTCCAACCACAGTGATCTGAGCTTGATGACATGGAGCATTGTCCTGTTGAAAGATGGGACTGTAGTCGGGGAAGACTTACTAAAGATATGGGTGCAGATGGTTAACTAACAGGTCCCCATGGAAGGATTCTGATATGATGACCAATGGTCCTAGACAATGCCGGGAAAACGCTCTCTAGACTCTGACACCACCACCAATATAGTGCCACAGATCAAAACTTATGAACCTAAATAATTCAAGCAGATGTGATGTTTGTTTCTTCAAATATCAGACAGCTAAGTAGAGTTCATCATTTCAATAACTAAGTGTCTGATGTATGCCTGTAGACCGGCATAAATTAATTCAAAGGCTGTACACTCTACCAGCAGCATGTTATAGAGCAGGAGGAGCACATATATACTTTTGTGGCAAAAGATTCAGTATAACATATTGACTGAAATCCTTGGTGTCTCTATTTAAGAGGGGTCTGGTGGGAGGTCCTATCAGTGATTGACAGACTTTCTTTTATCACTATGTATGCACAGATAGCTGTCAGTCACTCACTAGGATCACCCATTGGACTCTTAGGGTCCTTTTACACAGAATGATTATCATTCGTTGAATCATGCGAAAATGAATGACAATCATTCAGAGTAAACATGGCCAACAATTGAATGATGAAGGGTAATATGCATGTCATTCATTGTTCATTTAATGCAGGCATAAAAATTATCGTTCATTGTTTGCCAGTAGTTCACAAACCATTCCCAGGCATTTCCAGACTTCTCTGACAGACCAATGACTGAATGGGATGTGATGAAAAAATTACGAAAAAATGTAAATGATTATCTCTGTGTGTAAACGGACATCTTTTGAAAGGTAGCGAGTCTTTCACTCATTCCAACAATTATTTGTTTGGTGTAAAAGAAACTTTAAGCAGAGAAATATCAAGGATTTCAATCAATAAGTTACAAGTTCAACTGAAACTTTTCCACAAAACTATATACGAGGGGCTGCTGATAAGTCTTTGGCTTTACCCAGAAAGAAACAAGATAGGAAGATGAAACTTTACATTTATTCCACATACTCTCCACTGATGTCAACACACTTCTTACATCGGTATTCCAAGTTCTGTAAGCCTTGCAAAAAGAAGGATTTCGGTTCTGCCTCAAACCATTCATCCGTAGCAGCCATGGCATCAGAAATGGTGGGAAATTTGGTACCTTTGAGGTGTTTCTTCAGGTTTGGAAACAGATGATAGTCAGTGGGAGCTAGATCTGGTGAATAAGGTGGGTGGCCAACCACCTGGAAGCCTAGCTGCACCAGTTTTGCCGTGGTTGCTTGTGCAGTGTGAGCAGAGGCATTGTCTTGCAGGAACAAGATTCCTTTGGACAGCTTGCCGCGCCTTTTGGCCTTCAATTGGTCCAAAAGTTCAATGTAATACTTTGCATTGATGGTGGAACCATTTTGAAGGTAGTCCACTAGCAGCACGCCCTCCTTATCCCAGAACACAGACGCCATCATCTTAGTGGCTGATTTTAGCACCCTGAACTTCTTTGGGTGAAGAGAACCACTGTGCCTCCACTCTTTTGACTGCTCCTTGGTTTCAGGGTCATACAAATACAAGTTCTTATCAGTCCAGACATGCTGACAAATGGACCGGGAAGTTTTCACTTGCATGCTTTTCTGATCTGTTGTGAAACATTTGGGGGCCCACTTTGCAGATCGCTTCTCCATATTCAAATGTTCATGGACAATGACACAAACATGTTCACCAGAAATCCCCATGATGTCTGCTATTCCTTTAGCTGAAATTTGCTGATTCTCCAGTATGAGGTTGCGCACAGCATCAACGATCTCCGGAACAACCACCTCTCTCGGTCGTCCAGGACTTCCTCATCATTGGAGCTGAAGTGGCCTGTTTTAAATTTGACAACCTGGTTCTTAACTGTAGAATATGAAGGGCATTGATCCCCCAATGTCTGCGACATACCACCATGAATATCCTTTGCGGACTTTCCTTGCAGAAACAAGAATTTTATCACTCCTCTGCTCTCATTTGCTGTGAATATCGCCTTAGACTCCGCCATTTTGTTTTACCGCTAGCCTAGATAGCTGTTGCCATAAGATACAAACACAAAATTTTGAAAACATATATTAGACACGAGGCTTCCATGTGATGTAACATTTGTTACCATAGAAACAAAAAAAGAACACAAAGCCAAAGACTTATCAGCACCCGCTCGTATCAATCTGCTCAGATCCTCCTGCTTTCTTAAAGGTTTCTTTTAAGGCTAATTCCTAAAATTTCACAGAAAACACAATCAATTAACAAAACTAGAGCTAGAAGCTAATAAGTTGGCCATGCATAGCTAGGGTGCAAACAGGACCTTCATCTAAATCATAAAAAAATGGGGCACTCCTAAGTTTATGAGTACAGAAACTTTTCCAATAAACTAATAATTTTAGACATCTCACAGGTGAGCTTCTCAATTGAAAGGGGTTGTTTATTTTAGAAATCCTACTTTCAAAAAACCTATAAGGTCGCTTTTAGATGAGCGTATTGTAATACGTCCATAATAAGGATCCATTAAAGTGATGTGATACAGGTGACAGTTTTTGCCTCCATATATTTTTTTCTACTAGAAAAATACTGATTTGTATTTGCCCAAAAGAGAAGATTAGCAATATGGAGGCAAAAATTAAAAAAATAGCTCATTCTGCGTTTTTAAAATACAGCCATGTGAATAGACACATAGATTATATTAGCTACATATTATGAGTCGCAAAACATGGACCAAATACGGAGCTAAAATATGCTCATCTGAAAGCGGCCTTTTTTAAGAAGCAGACGGAATTTCTTTATTCGAGACCTTCATCAATAATCTACAGCTGAGCGCGGTATTACATGGTCTACCTATTGACTTCAATAGAAATTGTTTAATTCTTGGTAATTCTTTATTTGTTCTGTGGTGGCGCTGCAAAGAAATTAAACAGTTGCTGATGGGATTCCCAACAAATTGCTGCAGATGACTTGGGGTTTAAGGTGTTTTTAGACGATTACCAATGATAATTTGCCTGTCTAAAAATAATGCACGAACGCGAATTGGCTGATAATGGCGTCATCAGGTCTTTCGCTCAGGCAAACGAGATTTGTGAGGGTCTCATTCAGTATCAAAGGGCCATTAGCTGCAGGATTCCATGCCATCAGTTTATTTAGGGTGGAACTCGTCTAAGAAAAAGAGCTTGTCCAAAGCTCTTTAAATGACATGATTGCATTGAATACAGTGACTACCGTGGTATTAGTCTAAATCTTAGGATAATGATAAAATGCTGGTTCTACTTTAATTCATTAGGAGACTCGAACTTAAATTACTTTTCTTCCCTCAACAAACAATACAGAATCAGTGCAAAATACAAAATCTAATGCATTTTACATAAATTCTTCCCAGCAACTTTCCACTTTCAACCTCATAAATTACACAAAGTACAATGTGAAAGCCAACAGGGTGCAATAACTCCCATCAATTCATGTTTTTCCATTTAAATAAAATCAAAGCAATAAAGCATGCCACTTCTGTATAATATAGAATCAAATTCCACAGATCCCTGCCTATTGCTGTAGCCAGATATTTTTACAGCCATATCGCTAAAAAGTGACATAAACCGCTGATATAAAACTCAAATAATCAAGTATTGTAAATAAAATGCCGTTATTAAATCAATTTGACATCTAAATAGCCAAAAATAATTCTGTGTAAAATGTTGGATGCTTATACCCAACGATGTCACTAAATCAGCCACAATAGCTGTCAAAGTCCATGGAACTTCCATGGGACCCAAAGACAAAATAGCGTACTATGGTTTAACGGGATTTTCCTGCTACAAACATTTATAGTGTACCCACGGGATTTGGCATTACTATCTAATAGGTGGTGATTCCAGCACTGAGACCTTCGCCTAGGGGGACAATGGGGGGGGGGGGGGGTTCCTGACCAGGCTTAGCTGTTTCTGAATCTCTTATTGACTCCAATAAAGAGTGCATAAATTGAGAGCTGACGTGCACAACCATTTCTCCATTCAATCTTTGATGGGATATGATAGCTGCCTCATCTAGCAGGATGGCCATGCCCATCTATTAGATATTTCTAGGATATCTGGTGGATTGAGGGCAGACTGGACCTGTATTCACGGTGGGCCGACCACTCTTTGGGTAGACCACTGCGGTTCACTATACATAGAACCTGTGGCTGTCAGTGACAAGTAACTACAAGTGGCAAGCACAGTGTGTAATGAATCACAGTGCCAGTGGACCTTGTAAAACATTAGACATCACCCTAGAAAATTGCATCAGACTAAATGTGATGAGGAGCCAACTTGTATAATAGCTGATGGGTACCAGGGCACCTACTGGAGCTTCCTCTAGGAGGATGGAAGGGAGGACTCTTGCTGCGTGATGCCCTTTCACTGGTCTGTTGCTCCAAGGCAACAGATGAGTAGTCCCACCTTCAGGTTATGCTGATCACGTGAAACAATGGTGGCATACAGACGTCAGAACATTCTCAGTAAAACCTGGTAGCTCTGTCTCCCTCCTCTCTCAGATTCTCCATTTAGGCCACCAGCCACCAGCCAGTAAGCCAGCCCAGCTCCCACACGTCATGACCACCTGCCGCCCTAGGAGGAGCAGAGTAATGTTGTTATGGAGTTGGCCTGTGACATGTGCCAAAATCACTGTGTGTGCCAAAATTTGTGCCAAATTCTGGCACATTGAAACTGAGCATGCTCCGTAGGAGCTTTCAAGAGACTAGAGACTTGGTTATAAAAAAAACCTTTTTGTGCTGAGTCACAGTGGAGAAACAGAGTTGAGCAGAGTGAGCTGGAGATGCTGCTAAAGCTGAGCAAAAGCTGCACAGCTGCTGAGAAAGTGACAGTAAGGCCTCCCTCACACAGGCGTTTTTGTACAGTGTTTAGCACTGCTTTTTCAGCACAGCGCTAAACGCTGTACGACGCTCCCATTCATTTCAATGGGGCTGCTCACACAAGGCTGAAAACTAGAGATGAGCGAGCATACTCCCCAAGGGCAATGCACGATCGAGTACCTTAGCGAGTACCTGCCCACTCAGGAGCAAAGATTCGGCTGCCGGCGGCGGGCGGGGAGCGGGGAGGAACGGAGGGGAGATCTTCCCCCCCCCCCCCGCTTCCTCCTGCTCATGGCCGCGACTCACCTGTCACCCGCGCCGGCAGCCGAACCTTTTCTTCTGAGCGGGGAGATACTCGCTAAGGACAATGCTCGATCGAGCAATTGTCCTTAGCGAGTATGCTCGTTCTTCTCTACTGAAATCACAGAGGCAGAGGGAACTAATTTATAAAATGCCTAATCACAGAAGGCCCCTAAAACAATAATTCTTTATTAATATGTGTTAAAAAACATTGGGCTCAAGACAGTCTCCAAATAATGGGGACAAAACATAAACAAAAAACAGACAATGGACGAGACACGTGCTCATAGACGTCACAGTGTTATAGGAGTATAAGATCGGAGGGCCGCCAGTAACTCAGGTTGAGTCCAATATGGATCTGGGGTATTTGAGTTTTATAGTTAGAGGTCAGTATGATATATTACACCAACTTGCTCAATTTCTCTTTAATTTAGTTGGCCCTCTGGCTCAACACTTTCTAATCTTATACGAAAGTAGCCTATATATTAGGCCCTAGTGAATTGAGATAATCTCCACTAGTAGAGATTCAAGGTTCTAATTCATTCAGAGTACATAGTTCGTTCAAGGTTCAATGCATTTCAGTCGGACCAACGACTTTTCAAGAAGCGGGTGGTCAGATGTAAAAGATCGTGCATAGGTCTTTCTGTATTCAACAGACGTATGAACTATAGCAATAAGATAGTTGTTGTCTGAATTGGTGCCTATCATATCTTAGTGTTGGTAAACATTGAATTTAGAACTTCGAGATTGTTTTTCCCCCCTGAGGTATACTATAGGGTGATGCTCATTTGTTACACTTGGAGCTCCCCATATGACAGATAGCAGTGTCATAGGGAAACAATTAGTCCAAGGTAAGAATAATGTAGCCCACCTCTAGCTGGCCTGACGTTGGTCTGAGTGGCTTGATGATGCCACCACTTAGTCTAAGTGGCTTGATGATGCCACCCAATAGACGTTATAATAGTGACACAGTTGTCAGGCTATCCCAGCTAGGATCTCAGTGCTTAAGAAAGGGAGCAATACCCCTAAAGCTCAATCTGCAGCTGCAGACAAAGCTAACTAAAGCCTGGGTCAAACAATCATGACCATGCAAATAGGCTATCCAGACTTAGCAGCAGCGCTGAGGAGAGAGCATTTTACTTTTTAAACTAATTGTAGAAAAAAAGTGATATAGTTTGCTACTATAGCTAGCTAAAGCCTGGGTCAAACAATCATGACCATATAGCTAAGCTGTCTAAACTGAGCATCAGAACTGAGAGGGAGAACAATTCACTTGTTAGGCTAATTGTGGAGAAAGATAGAGAGTGATATAGCCTCCTGCCCTGATGGTGGGTAGGTGGCTGTCTGATTGTGTCTGAGGCTGTCTCATGTTATAAAGCCCATAGCCTTGTCTAGTCACACCCAGCTCGTTACAGCCCGCCAATCATGAGCGGGAGTATAATTAGCTTTGTGCATACTATGAACTGCCTCTTTCCCATGTTGATCCCTAATATTGGATCTCTGCACTTCATAACACCCAATTGTTGTCTACCATATAATGCCCAGCTTGTGATAGTTGCTGATTTATTTGCTTCATTACGTTTGCGCTGTTCATGCAAAGCCCGATCGCTTATTATGTCCTCCATTAAACCATATTAGCTGGCTATACGTCACCTAATCGTCGCCTGGTTTTAGTGTCATCCCGGGGGGTGGCCCCCGACAACAGAGCGGCCAGTAGTATACAGTGGGAGTGCCCTGCTGGATGTCTTCTGGCGTTGGAGCTGTGCAGGCTTCAGTCGGAGTGTCTCTGGAGGTCAGACAGGGGATTGGAAAGGGTTAATCTAGCACCGCCCCGGATGCATCCATTGACAGCCATGCCATTCATGGAATGGGTGTGATTGGACGCATCCAGCGCTGGCTCTAATTGGCTCAGCCAGCTGTCACTCATCCGACTCAGCCAATCACAGCAATCTGCTGGCTTCACAAGGTCCCGACAGTGGCGCTGGGGACAGCAGCTTTAACTGCTAGGTGAGTATTTTATTTTTTTTATCAGCAGCCTTGGCTGCATTTTCAGCTGTGCTGAAAACACAGTCAAAATGCTGGCATAACACATGCCAGCACTGCTGAAACCATACTGAATCTGCAGTAAACGTAGCATTTAAAAATGATGCGCTTCTGCAAGCACCCATTTGAGGGAAGCCTTAGTGCAGACTGCCTGGTGCCTGGAGCTGAGAGAGTCAGTGTTGTATCTTCAGATCAGTGACCTGGACAGTGACAAGGATCTACAAAAATTGTCGTGGAAGCGCACTCCTGACTCGGGACTAGCCTGGGTCAGTCGAAGTGAGTACTCCCACATGACATACTGTAAGTGAGGCTGGCCTCAATCTGACAATAGCTGTGCACACCGAGGAAAGAGTTAAAGACAGTGTGTTAGCAGGCCTGCTATAGGAGATAGTGCTCTTTTTGCGGACAGTAACATCATGCAAGTTTCTAATGCTCATACCTGGATTATGAAATACGGGAACCAGCTATTCTAAAAGATTGTATTAGAGTGTTAACCCCTAAGGGAAAGCTGTGTCGCTGTGCTATATATTTCATAACCAAACATTGTGTGAAACGGTGCTGATAACAGTTGAGTGTTATTGATATTCTTCTTTTAGAATTATATCCTATTGGGCACACAGTATTATCTTAAGGACCTGGTTAGCTGTAGTTAGAGTCAGGTGATTCTAAGTAAGGGCTAATACCCACAGCCGGATTGCTGCCGCATTTTACGTGGCGGAAATCCGCGACATTGCCCCGCAGCTATTAGGTTCTATTGAACCTACTAGCTCAATGTTCACGCTGCGGAATTCCACTGCGGAATTTCTAAATGCCGTGGTAATACACGTGCCCTCTTCCATTGTAGACAATGGAAGCCGGCCTTCACGCTATACTTCCGCTGTAGCACAGCGAAAGTATCGCGTGAATACGTGGCCCCGCCCACCGCCAGACGCATCATGTGATACTGCCGGTGCACCACGCGCTGTACTGCGCATGCGCGCCGCCCCTCCCTATGGGACGGGTACTGCGGATCCAGAGTGGTAAGTATAGGGGTTTCGGGTGGCGGACTCTGCTGCGATATTCCACTGGCGGAGTCCATCATGGCTGTGGGCATGGGCCCTAAAACAGTTTAGTTGCGTAACCATTATTTCTGTACTATTATTGTTATTTTCTATTTGTGTTTATCCATAAATATTGTAAAATTTGGTTACTCCACCTGCTGCATCGTATACTGAATCCTGCATTACACCACCACCAGCGACAGGGAGACTCTGGCTAACACTGGGCTCAGACACTGTTAATCGGGATACTGTATATAGGTAAGTAGCTTTCTTTTAAACAATCGATGCTAGAATAGCGTTGATTTTTTTTATATGGCCATGCTTTATACCCGTACTTCGTAGTTCACTCAAGATCCAGCTTGGTGTCATTCATCTTTGTGCACTCGAAGACATTCCCCTGTGATTGGCATTGATTCCCTATTTGTGTATGGTTGTGGCTCATATTTTGAAAATGTCTTTTGCGTGCAAAATGTTTGTTGCAACTATGTTATATCACCTCACATCAGTTTCTGGTCAAAGTGGATCTTATGTTTTAATCTCTCTATCTGACGTAAACATTGTAAGGCTAATTTAATAGGAAACCGACTGTTATGTCCTTGAAGTGTAGAAAGCAGATGGATTAGTCTGAAGACTTAGATGTCATGGGGCCCTATAGCAAAACTTAGAATCCCCCCCCCAAAAAAAATACAAAGACAGCATATTGAAAACACAACAGGCTTAAATATGATAAGGGCCAATGGGGGCTGTAAAGAAATTAATAAATGTCGCTAATCAAAAAGGAGTTAATATATTTTGCTTAGTAATCTATTTGAATCAATAAGGTTGAATACTGCAAATATTCTATTCTGCTCTGAAGGACTCATGACTATTGAGTAATAGGCCAAACGTCTGATCTAAGTGGAATCAGGAAGTTAAGAGCAGATGTTCATAAATGTAGTGAGACATAGCCTAACCGCAAAGAAGTTGTCAGCTATTTCTCTATATTTACTAATGTACTAGTCTAAAAGTCATGTGAAATCAGCTATTTCTTGAATGTCATATATCAAGCCTAAATGTCAAAGTTTATTGAATGATTATGTCATTGTAAGATATAGAAGTCATGTGTTTTTATCAGATGAATGTATGTATCATGAGGTTACTCCTTGTATTACCAGAGGTCGCATCCCTGCGTGGGCGATCTTCTATATAAACTGAGACTATGCCAATAAAGACTTAGAGTTCATTACTTCATCATATACCGTGTGTATGGTCAGTACTTAGACTCTCAAAAGGAGCGCTCCTCCTGCTTAGGTCAATTCGGAACCGACAACATAACTGACCAGTCTGTTTGAACAAATTAACCCTCGACAGTTCTTGGCGCCCAACTAAGGGGGCGGGGCTTACCTTTACGGGACATCGCAACCAGTAGACTGAAACAAACTCCTGGCCCGTTGACGTGGATACTGGATTCGGAGACCCCAGACTAAAACACCGGTGTAACAGGTAAGAGCTTATCTTACTATTATACAGTCTGGATTCTTTTGATCTGTGTGTCTCTAACGGACTAGAGGTATGTTGTTGCCTGTTTCCTATATTTTCTGCCCCGTCCATATTTTAGAGTGAATAAGTTCATTTAACTGTCCTAGACGGAAGAACTCACTCATTGGGACTTAAAGAGTCATGTTGTCTGTATTGGAGATTGAAATAATTGTTATTGTTATAGTCTCATTTCTGGCAGTCATATTCTTACTCTGGATCTGTTATAATATTACTAAAAGTTCCCTAAGAGGCGAAGTCTAGTCTCCCCTGAATCCTAGTGTTTGAAGTTGACCACGTTTTAGTTCTGTAAATCTATTCCGGGACAGGGAACTGTGTGTTCCCAGATAGTCTCAGTGATTATCTTAGTTTACTGTGTGAAATATACGTCCTGTATACTTAGTGAAGAATAGTTGGAAGTGGTCAAGATGGGGTCTGAACAATCTAAGATATATCAGACTCCTATTGAGATAATTAAAGATAGAGAAGGGGAGGACATTTGCAGACAAGCCTATAAAGTTTACAAACGTATAGGCCTTAAGAAGGCGGGAACATTCAATTATGAATTTTGGTCACAATATGAGGATAAGCATAGAAAGGAAATAAGAAAAAAGGGTTTGGAAAAAGGCATGAAGGCTATTCTGGACTGCTCTAAAACAGCAGAAGACGAACACTGGGACTCCGAATCCCGAGGCGAGGGCATTTTAGTTTATTGTCCTATGCCCTGGCCACCAATAGACGTTCCCATGGAAACCCCTACGGTTCCATTAGTCTCTCCTGTCGTCCCGGCCGCTCCACCAATGTCTCCTAATAATCCCTTTAATTCTCTGTATCCCAATTTGCCACCCCTGCCTCCTACGTATCCACAGGCTACTGCCCAGATGGATACACCTCCATACAGCCCTCAATCAGGATCCCCGAGCCCTGAAGTAAATAGAGGTCCGGCTTGGGACTGTCCACGTTGTGGTCAACAGAATGCCTGTTTTAAAGAACTCTGTACAGTATGTGGGACTCCACGTCCCAGGGATCAGTGTAGACAACCGATTCCCTTATTCCCAGTTACAACCTCCACTACCCATTATAGAGAAACAAACAGACCGAGTCCACCATTGGGCACGGTCAGACAAGAGGACACTGACAGACCATCGTCTTCTAATGACAGACCTACGGACGCACATAGACCAACTCCCGGGTCTACAGTCACTACATGGCGACCCTGGAGCGCCACAGACCAGATGGCACTGTGTCAGCAACTGCCCGATCCCCAGACAGAGCCAGCAGCTTTCCATAGAAAGTTGGAAGTCATACAGAAAAACTACTCTGCCACTTGGACAGATATGGAATGTCTTATGAATGTAAAATGTCCTCTGGGCCTTTACAATAGTATTGCTCAATTTTGTGGTCTTGAAGATCGCCCAGATGACCCCCAGACATTACCTAGTGGTACTCAATATGTGGACAAGGTTAAAACCTGGTTTAAGGACAAAGCCCAAGAGAGACGTACAGCCCTAACCCAGTGTAGACAGAACAAGGGCGAGTCTATTGAATGTTACTTTGGCCGTTTAGAGGAAGTTGGCAGAGATCTGGGTTTATATGATTGTCCAAAAGCAATACGTAATGCTGCTTTTTGTGAAGCCTTTATGCAAGGAATAGATAAGCGCCTGTCTGAACGCGTTAAAGCATGTACCCCCGATTGGCGACAGGCCAAACCGCGTGATCTATATAAGAAAGCTGTAGGATTTGTCATGGATACAGAAGACCACGCAAAGAGTGTTATGATTAAACATTACACCATGGAGGGGGACACAGTCCGACTTAACGACCCCAGGCGGGAGACCCGTAAGTGTTATAACTGCGGGAAGACTGGACACTTGGCCCGTAATTGTAGAGCCCCTAAACGCCCTAGACAGAACATGTCAGACGAAAGGGGGCAACAGGGAAGTACGGCCAATACCACATCATCCCGCCCACAGGGAAACAACGGGTATACCAATTACCAATGAAGGTCTGGCACTCCTTCCCCCGTGTCCCTTATAGTTACTGACGCACGTGGGCCACAAATTTTTCAGCCTCTAAAAATCCAGGGGAAGGAGGTGCCCTTTTTAATTGACACAGGGGCTACTAAATCATGTGTCAGTACCTCACAAGTCAACGATCTTAGTATTCCCCTCTCAGACTCCATAGCCATAGCCGTTGGAGTGTCCGGTGAACCAACACCCATGCGTGAGACCGAGCCCATAGAAGTCTCTTTTCAAGGGTCACGAGTCCTCACTCGCTTCCTGGTGTCACCCGCTGGGGATTGCATCATGGGAACCGATGTGATGGGACCCCTGGGGTGCTGTATTCAGCTCCATCCTTCCGGTGAGGCTCATGTCAGTACCTCTGCGGCCGACCACCAAGTATTCTGTCTCATGGCAGCAGACTTGGTCACTCCGCCTCCTTCTTGTACTGTATATGTGTTGACCCCAGAAGATACACAGGTTCTCTCAGCAGTGCCAGAGACCCTTTGGGCAAAAGGGAAGACAGACTTGGGCCATCTCCACGTACCCCCAGTCATGGTATATCTCAAAGATGGGGAAAAAGCCCCCATGATCCGCCAATATCCCCTAGCCATGGCACAGGAAGACGCAATAGCCTCCACTATTACAGAGTTATGTGCCTTGAATGCTTTAAAACCTTGCGTCTCACCCGCTAACACGCCACTCTTCCCGGTTAAAAAGAAAGGGAAGAAAGGCGAACCTGATACCTACCGGATGGTTCACGATCTAAGAGAAATCAATAAGGTGACCATCCTAGAAACACCTTTGGTCCCCAACCCTTACACTCTGTTGTCCACCATACCTTCCGGAACCTGTTGGTACACTCTGATCGATCTCGCCAATGCCTTTATGTCCGTCCCGATCCACCCCGATTGCCAGTACCTGTTTGCCTTCACATTCCGAGGAAAACAGTACTGCTGGACTGTCCTACCACAAGGGGCACAAAACAGCCCAAATCAATTCACCCGATGTATGAGGCTTGTACTTGATGCATGGATGGTCCCACCAGGTGTGGCCCTGCTTCAGTATGTTGATGATCTCCTACTCTGTGCACCGGACAGACCCACCTGCGTTGCGGCCTCACTCAGCCTCCTTTGTTTTCTTGCAGACAGTGGGTGTAAAGCCAGTAAAGACAAATTACAGTTTTGCAAATCTCATGTTGTGTTTCTTGGTCACTGCCTAGGTCCTGGTACAAAACACCTCACGCCAGAACGTACCAAGGTGGTGGAGGACATGCCACTCCCTACCTCCCATGCTCAGTTGCGGACATTTCTGGGGTTAGTTTCATATTGTCGGCCGTGGATTCGCTCTGCCTCCATGACCATGCAGCCTCTGTACGACTGCCTGAGTTCAAAGCCATTTGCTTTGTCTCCGGAAGCCGAGTCAGCTTTCCATCAGCTGAAAATACAGATTACCAGTGCTCCAGCACTGGGTCTGCCAGACTATGATAAACCCTTCCAGATGTTCGTGACTGAGATGGCGGGACATGCTACTGCCGTCCTCACACAAGAGCATGGTGACAAAAAGCGCCCTGTAGCATACTACAGTGCACATCTTGATGCAGTAGCCAGGGGTTCACCCTCCTGTGTAAGAGCAGTTCTGGCTGTACAAGCACTACTTGAGAAAGCTTCTGAGGTGGTCCTAGACTACCCTCTTGTGGTCCTCACGCCCCATGACGTACATGGAATTCTGACACAGGTGAGCCGTAGACATCTTTCTCTTGCTAGACAGGTCAAAATGGAACTTGCAGTACACTCTTCATCCAATGTCTCATTTCAACGTTGCACAACTTTGAATCCGGCCACCTTACTGCCATTAGGTGACACTGATTCAAAAGGGGGAGTAAGCACAGGGGATCAACTTTTTGTCAATTCCCTAGGCGAAGAGGAAGCTTTTGACACCGAGCACCAGCATGACTGTGCTGCTCTGATGGAGCAGGAGACAGCTGGATTTGCTCATGTCACAGATAAGCCTCTCCTGAACCCCCACCTTGAAATGTTTGTGGATGGATCACGATACCAGAATGAGATGGGCAGATTTGTGACAGGGTTTGCTGTAGTATCAATGAATGAAGTACTGATAGGCCGCGCCATGCCCCCACATATGTCAGCACAGGAAGCGGAGCTGTGCGCTCTGACCGAGGCCTGCAAGTTAGCCCGGGGAGTCACTGCTAATATCTACACGGACTCCAGGTACGCGTTTGGCGTTGCGCATGACTATGGGCCGATTTGGCGCGCGCGGAGCTTCCTAACAGCTCAAGGCAGACCGATAAAGAATGGTGAGGCAGTAAGTAATTTAATGTCAGCTATCATGCTCCCGAAGCAGGTAGCCATAATAAAGGTAAAGGCACACACCCAAGGGGACTCCTTGGAAAGCAGAGGCAACGAGAAGGCAGACGGAGCAGCAAAGGCTGCAGCCCTGCTGGACTGGAGGGCACCCGTGTGCAGAGTTCAGACCAGGTCCTGCCCAGCGGAGGAGGATCCTGATCCCCCTGCCAAGGACCAGACCCTCTCTGTCCCACCACAGAAGGAGGTGGACCTACTCCCCTCAGGGCAAGAGCAGGAGCGCTGGGCAAGTGCAGGGGCAGTAAAAGGAAATGAAGGTTGGATGATGGGTTTCCGTATGTGTTTACCTGCGGCTGCCTATCCTAGTATGGCCCTTTTGGCTCATGGAAAGGTGCACGCTTCTCGTAATGCCATGGTAGCCCTGGTGGAGAAAATGTGGTACGCTCCGGGATTTGACAGGATGGCAAAGGCATACGTCAAGGCTTGTGAAATCTGTGCACTACACAACCCCGGTCAAGTAGTAAAGACCCCTCGGAAGTGCACTCCGCGACCTTTGTACCCCTTCCAGAGACTACAGATAGATTACATCCAGCTGCCCAGATCAGGAAGGTATGAGTATGTCTTGGTATGCATTGACCTCTTTTCTGGGTGGGTTGAGGCCTACCCGGTCACGAAGGCCACTGCCCAGGCCACTGCAAAAAAACTTGTGTCAGAGTTAGTGTGCAGATTTGGGGTACCAGAGACCATTGAGAGCGACCGTGGTACTCACTTCACTGGTGAGGTAATGAAGGAAGTCATGTCCGCCTTAGGAGTAGAACAGGCGTTTCACACCCCCTATCATCCGCAGAGCTCCGGAAAAGTAGAAAGACTCAATGGCACCCTCAAACTTAAGATACAGAAAGCCATGGTTGAAACAGGAAAACCTTGGCCCGAGTGCCTACCTCTGGCCCTCTACTCAGTACGGACCACACCAAATAGGAAAACAGGACTGTCTCCTTATGAGATTCTCTTTGGCTCCGTGCCCAGGTTAGGACTGTATCACCCCCAAGCTCTATCCCTGGGTCATGATAAAGTTACTTCCTTTGTGCAGGACTTATGCCAAAAGCTAAAAATAACACACGACCTAGTCTTCTCTTCTATTCCAGACCCTGATAGTTTGGAAGGATCCCACTCTCTGAATCCCGGAGATTGGGTGGTGGTAAAGAGACACGTCAGAAAGACTTTGGAACCTCGCTTTGACGGACCATACCAAGTACTGTTAACCACTCCCACCTCGGTCAAGCTAGAAGGCAAACCCACTTGGATCCATGCCTCACACTGCAAGAAAGTTCCAACGCCTCAGCACCACGAGGGGGGTGGAGAGTAAGCCCAACCCAGGGTGGGGGAGGAGGATGGCAACCTGGACACCAGCATTGATAGTCTGGATAGGTGTATTATTTACCCTTTGTTTTCTTGGACTACTCTCTTTTCGGGACAATTCTTCATCAACTGTCAATGTAAGAAGAAGATGGACTGTTTGGGCGGAAGGACACCCCAACATGTGGGAATACTTTGCAAAAGACGTACTGAATATTTCCCACATGTGCATGCCCAACCTGCGGAGTGGGGAAGATATTTTACGGACTTGCTTACTGTCTATCCCCACTCCAATAAAGACACTTCGCGATATATATTCAATAGTGCATAATGATAGTGATGTAGAGGAGAGCAATGTTATTCAGGAAAATACCTTTCTTAATGTATATGAATATTGTCCCCACTGTGATGCGGTCGAACATACACTTTGGTCTAATATGACTCGTTTCCGGGTCAGGAATGTCGCTCCGGCTGAGGTATGCTATAACTTCACGTGTAATAAAGAACATATGGGAGGCTGTGCGCAGAGAACCAGGGTGACTAGTGATTCCCAGAGACTATGTAATCGCACAGTCCAGCAATGTAGAAAGGTACACACTCCTATGCTTTGTAACCACACAGTCCGAAGCCCCAGCCATTTTAGGCACGTCAAATTACCATTAGGCTGGGTCCTGTCCTGCGGTAACCTGACTTACACATATATCCCAGCTAACCTGACCGGAGGTCCCTGCTCCTTAGCTAGATTAAGTATACTAATGTACCAAAAACCTAGCATCCCACAACTCACCAACAGACAAAAGAGGGAGGTAGAAGGACTGGATAGCAACTGTGAAGGACCACCCACTCTACTTAGCTACTCAGAACATACGGCACTGGCAGTCAGTATTGTGGGTGTTCCCGGGTTGGCACAATATAACACAAGAGTAATCAATGGATTAGCATGCGATATGGTAAAGGGCCTGAATGCGACATCACAGGCCTTGGACCTCCTCTTACTAGACATACAAGGAGTCAGGAAAGCAGCTTTACAAAATAGAGCCGCCATAGATTACCTGTTGCTCGCAGTAAACCACGGATGTGAGGAATTTGAGGGGATGTGTTGTTTCAACCTCTCTGATCACTCAGAATCCATTCACCAAAAGATCAATACCTTGGGAAAAATAGCTACTAGCATAAAACAGGATAAAGACCAGGGATGGTTTAATTTTCTTAACCCTGCAAATTGGTTTTCTGGTCTGGGAGGATGGTTCATGGGAATCCTACAAAGTATATTACAGATAATTGTCATGCTGTTGTGTATATATATAATAATCAAAGTCATAATCTCTTGTGTGAGCAAATGTACGGCAAAAGCCTTTACAGCCCCTGTGTAGGCCGACCCCTGCTGGATGAAGGCAGAACATACGGCGGTTCCTTCCAGTCTTGTCACTAGGTAGTGTAGGGTCAGGGTAACGCGACCTGGACGTGTTCACCACTAGGACTATCTCCAGGAGGGACATTGGTGTGGGTGAAGATTAGGGAATCCCCTGCCGTGCGTACCTGTGCACGCTACTAGTATTGTAACATCATACTAGAGACACCTTATATGGGCTAGTCGACCAATAAGACCTACCTCGACTATGACTTTTCAAAATAGAACTGGACCCTGTGTGTGACTTCCTGATGTCCAAAATGGGGGAATGATAAGGGCCAATGGGGGCTGTAAAGAAATTAATAAATGTCGCTAATCAAAAAGGAGTTAATATATTTTGCTTAGTAATCTATTTGAATCAATAAGGTTGAATACTGCAAATATTCTATTCTGCTCTGAAGGACTCATGACTATTGAGTAATAGGCCAAACGTCTGATCTAAGTGGAATCAGGAAGTTAAGAGCAGATGTTCATAAATGTAGTGAGACATAGCCTAACCGCAAAGAAGTTGTCAGCTATTTCTCTATATTTACTAATGTACTAGTCTAAAAGTCATGTGAAATCAGCTATTTCTTGAATGTCATATATCAAGCCTAAATGTCAAAGTTTATTGAATGATTATGTCATTGTAAGATATAGAAGTCATGTGTTTTTATCAGATGAATGTATGTATCATGAGGTTACTCCTTGTATTACCAGAGGTCGCATCCCTGCGTGGGCGATCTTCTATATAAACTGAGACTATGCCAATAAAGACTTAGAGTTCATTACTTCATCATATACCGTGTGTATGGTCAGTACTTAGACTCTCAAAAGGAGCGCTCCTCCTGCTTAGGTCAATTCGGAACCGACAACATAACTGACCAGTCTGTTTGAACAAATTAACCCTCGACAAATACAGCAGGTCAGCTCTAGAATACTTTTAAAGAATGCAGTTAGCATATAATAGTTTGATATCAGTTATGTGATAGTAATTACAGTGCAGTTACCCCCAGTAATCACCAGTAATCTGGTTGTAAAAGTTCATTTTCGTTCTTTTTTTGGGCTTACATGACCATGAAAATTTTCTCCAGCTACAGCTTATCTCTTTGCACTCAACCAGCTACTACCCCCAGTGTAAATCTTATTAACCCCCTCCAGTACTAGTGTCCCCTCTGTGGACCCCCATAATACTAGTGCCCTCTCTGTGGGCCCACATAGCATATAGCACCGTATTTTCCCTCTCTGGTATCCTCTTTCTGTGGATCTACAAAGCACTAGTGTCCCATCTCTATGTCATGTGTGATGCCACCGTTCCTATACACACCGGTATGACCCTAGGTGGGAATAAATGCAGCAACAGACAGTTCTTAGTACCACGGGTCTCTAGGAAAGGGTCTCTGAAGCATGGATCTCTTGCACGGTCTCATTGGATAGTGGCTTGATAAAGGCCATTTACTGGCCGAAACGTTGCCTGGAGTTTTATCTATGGAACAAATAAAGTTTGACATGCGTCATTAAGATTTGTTGCACCATCTTATGCTGCCATTTTTCTATATAATGGATTATCTTTGAGTTGGCAGTTCACAACTCAATATTGGGTTTTGCATTCTTTCCCCTTTTTCTGGAGAGGTTCCTCCTTTGATTGGAGTTTTGTTACCTGTTGGTGAGTGCTGTGGAAGGATATATATTTTTCTAGGAATGGTTAGAGCCCGGCATAAACTTTACTTGAACTTGAAAACACGTAATACAAGGCAGTTCAGTTATAGACTTCACAGTACAGGGAAACATGACTAGATTTCAGAACATAGTACCTCCAAATGGCTCTCATAAGCTCAAAGATGCAAAAGAGACTTTTGTCATGCAGTACCTCCACCCCAACTTGGAGACGTGTGGGTGTGACAATTAAAGGGTGTACCTCTACGCGGTGATCCAGAATTCAGACGGTCGTGTAAGAAAATTAGAAAATTACTTAGTACCTCTACACTGGCCTTGAAAACACAGCTGTTAGTCACAAGTGCTCCCTCTCTCTCTCTTGGGGGCTCAATCCATCTATATCTAGCTCACAAGCAGTATGGGAAATCTCTCTTCCTCTTCCCTGCTTCAGTACATGAGGGCTGATGGTACCCCCAGGTACCTGGACCTCCTTAACAGCACCACTCCTGACGACATGGACTCTCTTCCCGCTCTCAGGCACTCACATTTATAAACTCTCTCATACCACGTGACATGACAGGCTTGATACATTTACATACAGGCTTTGGATTTTATTAAACATTTAAGCCTTCTAGCCCTACAGCTGTGCAACACACATACTGGAAATAACAAGACAGCTTTGCACAGTGCATGACATTTATGGAGGGGACCATGATGAAGTACTGGGTCACTACAATGACATAGCAGCACCTGAAGCACATAGAATATAAGTGAAACTTGTGCTGCTGGCCACATATTCAGGGGAAGGGGGAGACAAGTCAGAGATTGGAAAAGGGGCAAGGCCCTTCATCCTACAGGCCCTAATGGAAGTCGTGTGGTCTACCTACATTGGTGGCACACCACTGCCTGAAGAAACCATGCAAACATAAGAAGAACATGCCAACTTATTTTTTAGGCTACCTTGGTCCTGTTGAAACCAATTGCATCACTGGTCCAAGACAGGAATAGAAGAAATACCCAGGGTCATACAAAAACCAAGTCATAAGACAAAATCAGGCATTGAACAGGTATAGTTACTTTTTAATGATTGTTTATAGCATACATCAGGAACTACTAAAGATGGTAACATAGAGGAGAGCAAACTTTACAACCTTCTCATTTACAGATGCAGGGACAAACTTAATGTTTATTCTATAGAGCACCTAGTGGAAGGCTACAAGGAAGGTTAACGGTGTGGGAAGGAGAGATTAATGGATATGTTTATAAATGACTTAATTTATTTTTTAGCACATTCTGTTTTATGGCTATTAAGCAATGACCTTAGAATGAAATACACTGGGTGCTACCGAGGTTCCACTTGGAAAACATGGGAAGTGATTTTGTCAGAAGAGTAATGAAACTTTATAGGTACTTATCAGGGAGAATATGTTCACGGATAAACACAGATTATAAATTGCAGTAGTTGCATACAGGATTACAGGGTGTTCAGAAAAGTCTGCAATAAACAGAAAAAAACGCCTCTACCGAAAATTTGGGCAACTTTTTTCCTCTTACTGTCAGGAATCTCGCATAAAATAATGTACAGTAACTATTTTTATCAGATAGGTTTAAGGTACCTGAATATGCTGCAGCAATGCCATGTAGTGTAATTAATATTAAAAGCAATAAAAAAACACACAGAAAAATGTGTTAAAAATAAGAGTAAAATCTAACAAAAATATATATAGTGTTTTGAGTTTTTTTTTATATTTCTGGCAATTTGAATGAAAAGGATTGGGCTGGGTTCACACAGGGCATATTCCCGTCGGAAATCTCACGGTTTGGCCGCAGCAAAAACCGCGAGATTTCCGCCGGGAGAACCGCCGCGGTTTAAGCCACAGAGGCTTTGAAGCGGCCCGCCTGCTTGCTTTTCCGTTGCGGCCGGCGCTCCCATAGAGGAGAGCGCGGCCGCGACGAAAATAAACAAAAAAGTAAAGTAAACAGACATGCTGCATCTTCTGAAACCGCGGCTGCGGCGGCCGCAGCCGCGGTTTCAGACGGACTTACCGCAGCGGATTGGCCATCCAGTGTGGACGAGATTTCTCCGAAATCTCGTCCACATGGCTGGCTAATCCCAAGATTAGAGGCCGCGGGCGGACTTGCTGCTGCAAAACCGCGGCAAATCCGCCCTGAGTGAACCCAGCCTTAGGATTGCCGCAGATTTCTCATTGTCTATGGAGAGAGAACATATGCTATGAATACCACAGTAAATTTTGAGGCTACACAAACACATTTTTCTGCCCTTTTTTAAGTGATGACCTATCCCTGGACTGGTCATCAGTAGTTGATGGATAGGGGTCCACTGCTCGGGACTCTCATGCAGCAGCTGATCGTCTGGCCCGCTTTCTAGTGCAGCGGGAGAGACGTTGTTATCACTGGTTGATGGGAGCACCGCACTGCTCTTACACTTCCTGCTCAGGACAGGATGTGACACCTTGACCATGGTCCTGAGCAGAAAGTGTAGGAGCAGTATTGCCCTCCCATTGATTTCAATGGGAATAAAGCCGGTGCTCTGACTTCCTCCTCTGACCAGTGATGATGATGTCTGTCCTGTTGCACTAGACATTGGGCCAAACGATCAGCTGATGGGTGAGAGTCCTGAGTGGTGGACCCCCATCCATCAACTTATGACCAATTTAGGGAATAGGTGATCACTTAAAAAAGAGGAGAAAACCCCTTTAAATCCAATCAGTAAAAATAGTAAGCCCCATCAATAAAGGATTTCATCTGGTATACATTTTATTAGTGGCCCCAGTGCAACCCATTCAAGCAAAATTTTACAAAAGAGATCCATCTGCAATTGTATGGAAACTCCGTCAAAACCCTATTCCTGGGTGAAGCATGCTTTGCACAAAACCTTGTTTCTCACTGAAAAGTCTTGAAACTTGCAGAGTCAAGAAAATTTGTATGCACCAATCTTTGGAGGATACATGTAGAATAAAGGAAAACCAATAAATTAGGAAACAAATGACCTACAGAGGAAGTCCCTGAGGTGTTTTTGTGCTCTACATGCAACTTTTCTTAGAAAATAAAAAAGATTGCAGGGCCTAGTTCCCATGAACAGCTTCACCGACAGGTAGTTGAGATTCCAGCAAACTTGGACTCTTTTCTACAATGGTCAGTCTGATAACAGTAGTGCTAGAAGTCTAGCTACATGATCAAGAACTTGTGTTTAGATTTTGTGATGTGCATGTTCAATGGAGTTCATATTTGGAGAGGGAAAAATAGATGTAGTTTTTTAATCAAGTTACCCAATCCACAAGAAGATTATCCAGTCCTGGCCAGATCAGATGGGTGTACACTGAGCAACTATCTGGAATGCTTAAAGGGGTTGTCCCGCGAAAGCAAGTGGGGTTATACACTTCTGTATGGCCATATTAATGCACTTTGTAATATACATCGTGCATTAAATATGAGCCATACAGAAGTTATTCACTTACCTGTTTCGTTGCTAGTGTCCTCGTCTCCATGGTGCCGTCTAATTTCAGCGTCTAATCGCCCGATTAGACGCGCTTGCGCAATCCGGTCTTCTCCCTGGTGAATGGGGCCGCTCGTGCCGGAGAGCTGGTCCTCGTAGCTCCGCCCTGTCACGTGTGCCGATTCCAGCCAATCAGGAGGCTGGAATCGGCAATGGACCGCACAGAGCCCACGGTGCACCATGGAAGAAGACCCGCGGTGCATCGTGGGTGAAGATCCCGGCGGCCATCTTAGTAAGGTAAGGAAGAAGTCGCCGCAGCGCGGGGATTCGGGTAAGTACTAAACGTTTGTTTTTTTTAACACATGCATTGGGTTTGTCTCGCGCCGAACGGGGGGCCTATTGAATAAAAAAAAAACGGTTTCGGCGCGGGACAACCCCTTTAAAGGGAAAATGGTACCGAAGTATAACGAAAAAGTTCAGTACCGTGTTAGCCAGTAGAGCACAATGTGATTGTTCTCAGCAAGAAAAACCAAGTAATCTTGTAGATATGATACCTTTTTATGGCTAACAAAATACATGATGTTAAAGCAAGCTTTCGAACCTCTCAGGGTCCTTCCTCAGGCATAATGAAATAGATCCGAAGAGACATGCATACATATACACACATACTTATGACAAGGCAGAGACTTGATGCAATTAATTTGCACTTAAAAGAATACCAAAATAGGATGAGTAGGGAAATAAATAAATACTTAAATAGTCCAAAGATGTGAAGGTTTTATGGTCTCAAAATTAGTGTTAGGCGATCACCAGGCCAGAGTGTTATCTCTGCTATAGATTTCTCATACTTCCCAGTCATGCATACGTTTGAAAATACCACAGAGAAATGCAAAAAATCTTCGCCACGCTCCAAGGGTTAAAGTGAATACAGACCTCCAGTTCTTTCTCAAGCAAAATGTACATAAACATTACACTGAGTTTTTTAAATGTAATGTGTACGTATATTTTGCTTGAGAAAGGCGTATTTTGATCGCCGAAACGTGTAGCCATAAAACAGGTTTATTAATTACGGACTGGAAGTCTGTATTCACTTTAACCCTTGGAGAGTGGGGAAGATTTTTTGCATTTCTCTGTGGTATTTTCTCTGTAAAGCTCTGGTTATCCAGTGAGCTTTCCTTCCCGAGCTGCTATCCGCAATATTGAAGAACAAGGATTAGGAGGATGAGAAGTTAACGTGGACACTAGGTGCTGGCAGATATCCATACACCTAGCAGCACTGGCCACTACACTGTGGTCAGAGCTATTTGCTTCTGCTCTGTACACTGTGTTTTTGTGCTGACAGTAGGCACCTGAACAGCTGATTGGCCGGGATCCTGAATGGTGGACCCCTGCCAATCCACTATTGATCAGCTATCCTGAGGTCATCAATAGAAATAGCTGAGAAAAAAAAGACGTTAACCATTTCCAATTCACTGTCTGATGTCTGAAGACATTATGATTTAAGGCTGTACAGCTTCGATGTTGGAAGACATCTGTCGGGGTTCTCTTACTGTATATTGCCAGCCTCTCTGCTGTCGGAGCCTATCCAATTTGTCACCTCATGCAGTACTGGCTTTAGCCAGCATATAGCGCTGTTGTATAATGGCAGAAAAAGAGTAAGACCCCATAGGAAAACCAGGATACAAATTGGATTGGAAAGGGTTAATATTGATCTGTGTGACTCTGTCTGACAAGGTCTGGGGAAGGAAGATTTCATAGAAGTTCACCATTGAATGAGGGAGATCCCAAGAGTAAACTGTGATAAGAACACTATGGGATCCAGAGGGATGGTAACATCACCACAAAGCACTTGTAAAATGGGTTAACAACTGAATATGATTTCTAAAGGACAGCAGTCAAACATTTCCTGTCTCTTAACAAGTTGCTCAATTTTACTGGCGGTCTGTGCTGTAAAGATGTCAAAACCTTTCAGAAATTTTATATCTAAACTAGTAGCAATAAATTTGTGAAGAAGTTTTTCACTGAGACTCCAGTTTTCCTCCCACAATTTCTTAAGAAACAAATCTTCTCTTTAGGTTTCCTCATGTAATTACATGAAGTGTTGTCCTCCTCTAAGACCAGCACCACCATATTGTCCGCTTCAAAGAAGGCAATTTTTAGTGTTGATATAAAACCAATTTCAACAGTTTTTTTTCACAATAAAAAATGATGACGTACTTATTGAAAAAGGAGTTATGACTGCCCAAATTTTATGGTACATCCTGGAAGCCTAGTCTCTGGATAAGACTACTTACACATGGCCGAGCACAATATCGGGCCGTGAAATTCGGCCCGATATTGCACTTGTGTGATGTTTCAAAAATGCCTCCCATCACTTCTGGGAAGTAGCCGAGTCAGAGGATCGGGAACAGTTTTCCATTGGTTTCCATGTGTTTTTCTGTCCCATTGAAAACAAAGGGCACACAAAGATAGAGCATGCCGTGTATATGACTCTATTCTCAGCCATGTGAAAGCAGGCTTATACAGTGGAAATACTGCCTTGGTGTTGCTGTTTCCAGCTTGTGAATATCTTTGTAAAGCTGCAAATGCAAATAAAAAGAGTAAGAAATAGTTGGCGATGTATTGTTGGTTGAACATTGAACGTGTCCCCATGCTTGAGACAATGTTCCTGCTCTCTCCATCCTGCATCATAATGATACCACAACTTCACCATCCATTCTTTAGTGAGAAGGTCCCAAAGGAGCCACCTTTAAAATCCACTGCAATCCTTTCCTCCTTGATTTTTGGTGAATATATGGGGCTCAGTGTCTTCCAGGAGTCCACAGTAAGTCTACATGTTGGTTGATACAAATATAAGAATTGATATTGCATAAAGTAGATATGTCATGTAAAAAAAACAAGGATCTATTAGTTTCGTAGGACATATCTCTACAATGAAACCTCCCATGAGTGTTAAACCCATTCAATAAATTGAGGGCCTTGTAATATATCTATTATCTGTCCTCATTTGATGTGGTTTTTGTGATCCTGGTATAACATGCCAAGGAACACACCCAGTAAGGTTCCTAGACTCATCATACTGCATTGCCAGCACAGGCTATAAATCTATACCTCCCAGTAACAGTACATTAGTGGGAAGCCCTACTTTCCATATGTAGGGATGAAATTGAGATAGCAATTTATTCTCTGCTTGGGCTGGTCATAATTACAGAGAAGAAGACAATAATTAACAAAATGCTTTGTTTTAGTCAGTTGTAATTAACTCGCTATTATAATTTCAGGGTATCATTCAGCTCATTAATGTCACAAGGACTGTAATTATATTGCTTGCAATTGAATTTCCATTAAAATCATTTATTTCTTTATCAAAGCAGCATATAGAGCTATTACTTTCTACATTTTAAATAATGACAGGATCCTCCTGCCAAACTGATCAGTGTCTTATTAAACACATTTCCAGCTATAGTCATGAATAGCTGGACTTTTGTATTGGCATATTTTAAACCAAGTGTGTATGAGAGAATACAAACATACCCCAACCTCAAAAAATGCTCATAGGACCCATAGAAAAATCTCACCACTGAGGAAGTTGTTTCTTAAGGTTTTTGACTATTCTATTGTGGCTTTGAAAATGGCGAAAACAAAAGGAAACCATTGATACTGTGCCATATAAAAGGTTAGCATATAAAATGAGAATGCTTGGTCTGGGCAAGAATGTGTGTAAGTGGGTAAGTAACTGTCTCATTGATGGAAAGTACAGGGTAGTTATATATGGTACATACTCTGATTGGGTCACCGTTACTAGTGGGGTCAGTTTTGGGCCCGATTATTATTTTTGGAGCCAAGGAAGATGAAGTCTTGCATGCATTCTATCATCTCATTATCAAATTTGATTTGCATTTGGCCAGTTTTCATAATTTTAGTCTTCTCTAGATTCAGGTAGAGGCCCATTTTTTCACTTTCAGTTTTAATCTTACATATCAGTTGCTTTAGACCTGCTTCTGTTTCTGCAAGCAGAGTTGTGTCATCCGCATAATGGAGATTGTTGATGTTTCTTCCACCTATTTTCACCCCAAATTTCCAATTCATCTTGGTTCATTTTATGCATGATCACTTCTGCATATAGGTTAAACAAGAAGGATGAGAGGATACAGCTCTGTCGGACGCCTTTGCTGATCCCAAACCAAGCTGTGTCCCCATAATGTGTTCTCACAGTGACTTCTTGATTGTATAAAGTGATTTTATTAGCTTGACTAGATGTGCCAATATACCTAGCTCTTGTAGGGCCTCCCATAGCTTGTCATAGTCGACGCAGTCAAAGGCCCTGATGTAGTCGATGAAGCAGATATAGATATTCTTTTGGTATTCTCGAGCTTTTTCCATGGTCCATTGCAGGTTTGCAATACGGTCTTGGGTGCCGCGTCCTTGCCGGAATCCTGCCTGTGCATCAGCGAGTGCTGCTTCAACTACTGATCTCAGTCTTTCCTGTATAATTTTGAGAAGGATCTTGCTTGCATGTGGAAGGAGGGCTATTGTTCGGTAGTTGGAGCAATTCTGGGAGTCACCTTTCTTTGGTAGAGGGATGAAGACTTTTTCCAGTCTTGTAGCTATTGTGTGGATGCCCATACTGCCTGACACAGTGATGTGATGATTTTAACTGGTACTAGCTTTGAGTTGTTTGCAACGCTCATTCCAGTCTATTTCCTTATCTTTCCTTGCCACTTGCTGAAAATCGGCATTTAGTTGCCGAACTTCGTCTTTGTTGCTGGCCACCTTTGCTGTTCTTCTTTTATCAGCTATTTTGAGGGTTTGCTTGGACAACCCATAGCGTCCTGCTTCTTATAGGTGAGATGCTTTCTGGCTTTTTCCATAACTGTGGACTGTATATCATGCCATAGTTCCTCTGGATGCTTTTCTGATGTGTCAAGCAGTTCATATCTGTTTGCTACCTCAATAGTGTTTGATTGGGGGATTTTAGAGGTTTCGAATTTTCTCAGTGGAGGACCTTTCTTAAAGGGGTTGTCTCACGAAAGCAAGTGGGGTTATACACTTCTGTATGGCCATATTAATGCACTTTGTAATATACATCATGCATTAAATATGAGCCATACAGAAGTTATTCACTTACCTGCTCCGTTGCTGGCGTCCCCGTCTCCATGGCTCCGTCTAATTTCGGGGTCTTCTTGCTTTTTTAGACGTGCTTGCGCAGAAGGGTCTTCTCCTTCCGGTCGGTCCGGGCACGAGCGGCGTTCTGGCTCTGCCCCCTTCTACGTATCATCGCGTAGCTCCGCCCCATCACGTGTGCCGATTCCAGCCAATCAGGAGGCTGGAATCGGCAATGGAACGCACAGAGCCCATGGTGCACCATGGTAGAAGACCCGCGGTGCACCATGGGAGAAAACCGCAGTGCATCCCTGGGAAAGGACCGGCGGCCATCTTGGGAGAAGAATTTTATGAGTTCATCTTTCATCACATCAGTGAGTAGCAAGCAGTTTAAAAACCGCTTTAAAATGCTATTTTATGCCAGGGAGGTGACAGGGGGAATGGGCTAATGTAAAATTTTGATGTTTGCCGCGAGACAACCCCTTTAATGCTATGGAATTTGATCTTGATCTTAGCTGCAAGGAGTTAATGATCAGTGCCGCAGGAGGCGCCAGGAAATGTTTTCATTGCAATCACTAAACTTCGCCAACGATTATTACACAGGATGTAATCAATCAGATTTAAATGGAGGTCATTGGGGGATATCCACGTGTACAATTTGCGTTTGAGTTGCATAAACCATGTGGTTGCTATCCTGAGCTGATTTTCTTGGCAGAACTGTACCAGGCGATCACCGGCTTTATTTCTTTCTCCAAGCCCAAATCTTCCTGTGATGGTTGCTTCTGGCTGGCTAATGACTTTGGAATTGAAGTCGCCCATAATGTAAATGATGTCCTTTTTTGGAACTTTGTTTAGAGTTTTCTGGATGTTGGCATAAAAATCCAATTAGCCAGCACAGTTCCGCCATGATATACATTCCGAATGTGAGTGGTTGCTCATCAGTACTTTGCACCTGTGCAATGCTCCTCCATTCAGCAATTGGGCTGCCTGCATTTGAAGTAGGTGGTGTTTTCGTCTGCCTATCTATGTTGGATCAGTATATTAGTAAGTAACATGGCTGTTTTTCTGTGAGCATTCTAAGGAAGATTTAGGCCTGATCAGCATGTGTAAAAGGACCATTATGTACTAGTCATAAGCAGTGTAGAAACAGTGGGGGAAAAACCTATTATATTAATCCAGGTTGGCCAGTTTTGCATATCTTAAGCTCTGTTCACATCTGTGTCAGGTTCTGTTGGGAGCCTCAGACACCGTTCTATCCTAAAATCCTGGACAAAGTAGCACAGCATGCTGGGCTATTTTATCTGAGAAAATGCCGAAGGGCAAAAAGAAAGCTAGACAGTTCCCATTAGAGTCAATGGGGTCCATCCCTCACCATTCAAATTTGTCGTAGATGGATCCACTCAGGCAAGGATTCAAGTTTTCTGCTCCTATAACCCATAACCCTAACTGAGAACAAATACTGGTGTGAACCCACCTGGAGCACCCAACACCATGGATATTAGTAACTAGAATATCTGTAAACCTATGAAAATGCATATCAGTTGATCAGCCTAGGACGTCTACAGATAAGCAATAGCTTTCAGTGGACTGACAGGTGACTCACTCTACTATCAGTACTGTGATGGCTGTATTGACAATATAGCAATATATACTCCAAATCCATTTATTGCATTGCAACTATCTATAAATGTTATGCCCACCATGATGAGTCAATAGGTGACCAACCACAGATTTTCCTCTCAAATATAGATGTTTTTGTGAGTGCAAACATTTCGTCAAGTATTTGCAGCGCATCTGCATGTGTAATTGTGCTTTTCTGAAACGTTAGATTAAATAATGAGTATTCATTATGCCCTTAGTAACATGGCCTATTTTGGGCCTAAGTATGCAATAATAACTTTTTTATTTTTCCATCAACACGGATTAATGAGGGCTTGTTTTTAGTGGGGCTAACTGTAGCTTTTATTAGTACCATGTTTTGGGTACATATAATATATTGCAGAACTTTTATTAACCCCTTAGTGACCACCCCATTACCTTTTTACGTCCTAGCCTGCTGAGCTTTAATCCCCAGGGATGTAAAAACATGCTCCCTGCGGGGGTTAAAACCCAGCAGGCTCTGGACGTGACAGCTCCATGCTGCCGGCTCCCGGAGGTAGCCGACGACCCAAAGCTGTCATCCTGGGCCGCTGGAAGATCCCCCCCCCACACACACACACACACACACACAATGCGATCGGCGCTATCCAATGGATAACGCCGATTGCATTAAAAGTAAGTAAAAAGCTACAAATAAATGAGATTTTAAGCTCCCTTAATGGATCGCATCCATGAGGGGGGCTGAAACTACTCACCCCCATCCTCCTTGATGTCCCGCGATGATCTGTCCGAAATGGACCCTCCACTGTCTTCTGCGCATGCGCGCCAAAGGAAAAATGGTGACGTATGCGTAGAAGCCCAGATCGGTGTGAGACATTTTAAATCTCCTGGCCCCCGGCTACTGAAGGTAGCTGGGAGGCAGGAGATATCACCGGGGAACGCGTGGATACCTGCGATCACAGAAAAGTTAAAAAAAAAGTTTTAATAAGTTAACGTTTCAGCTGCCCTCATGAATCAGATCCATGAGGGCAGCTGAAAATACTCACCTCCGTCCTCCGTGATGTCCCGTGGCGGTCTGGACCTGTTGCAGGCTTCTGCACATGCACTAATGTAACGCGCTTGCGCAGAAGGCCGGAGAGCCCAGCAAATTTAAAATTTCCTTGCACCCGGCTGTTAAAGATAGCCAAGTGCAGGGAAATGTCACCGGGGACCACTGTATGTGGTTCCCAGTCACATGATGACCATTATCCATTGGATAACGGTGATCATGTAAAGCTAAGTGCGAAAGTCAAGAATAGTCTGGTAAATTTAAAATCTGCCTGCTCCTGGCTACCGAAGGTAGCCAAGAGCCTGGAGATGACATGGGGGGCCACAGTGAGCTGTCCCTTGTCACTTGATCGTCGTTATCCAGTGGATAATGGCGATCACTTGAAAGTTTAAAAAAAAGTTGAAGTTTAATTTCCCTCATCGATGCGATCGGTGAGAGGAGATGAAGCTTCTTACCGAAGAACTCCACATTTGCCCCCCAACGTGATCATCCTCCATGGACCTTCCGACTTTTGCGCCCGGACTCATGCACAGGAGCCGGAGAGCCCGGGAAATTTAAAATCTCCTTGCTACCAGCGATCAAAGGTCACCGAGAGCCTGGAGCAGAGACCGGTGGCCTTGTTGAGTGGTCCCCGGTCACATGATAAAAAGGTAGTGATCTAGCTTAGGCTGTTGTCACACGACCAGATAGGAATTGCGGATTCTGCATGCGTTTGACCCGCGGTAATGCGCGGTTCAATCAAATGCACTGGATTACACAAATCCGCTCACATTAGCAGGTCAAAATTATGTAATCCATTCGCAGGAAAAAGAATGCAGTATGTTCTATTTTACCGTGGATATCCGCAACATAGAGCCCATTGTGCTCCATGGTCACGGATATACCCACAGCCCAAAGGTAACTACATTGTGTACGGGCTGCGGGTACCCGTGTCATTGCTAAGCGACGGTGTGGGAAATACATACAAAAAAAGGTGTACTGCGCATGACCACCAGTGTGAGTACGCAGTTATGCACAGTACATTACGTGGCCGTATGCAGGGCCACGGCCGGCTCACAGCTGGGATCCGCTGCGGGCCTCCGCAAGCGGATTCCACATACGGCCTTGTGAGCCCGGCACTATTTAGACTGCTATCTGTAATATATAATTTACAAGAAGCCCCCGGAACGCTCGCCTTCCTGCAGTTCCAAGAGCAGCTTGTTCAGCGCCCTCTGTTTGAGATCGCCGCACCTCAGCAAGCTTACAAAGCCCCACAGAGCACCATTTTTTACACCCCATCCCTGCTGCTGAGGTCAAGAAATACCCCCCCCCCCCAAAAAAAAATGGGAAGAGGAGGGATTTTATTGCCCCATGTGCTCATCCCAACCAGCCTTCATAATTACCTCTGTCTTCGGACATACCACACAGTTTACATTAATACTTTTATCTGAGATTTAGGGAATGCCACAAAGGGTGCGGAGGGGGGATTATTTTTAGGGAGTCAATTTTCTTTTCCACGTAAGTGAGCAATCGGTCCTGGAATTTATTCAGTTTTGCCCTGAAATCGAATGAGTGTTCCCTCTATTATAGGCCTTGACATGTGTCCTGTAAGTAGATTGGGGCTACAATGGGTATGTTTCTGAACACGGGACAAACAGGGGTATACATTTTGGGGTACAAGTCTTCATTCACATGTGTGCTGTACAAAGAAAAACAGAAAAATCGTAATTTTTTACTTCTGCTTTGCTAGATTAATTCGTTAAGGGGTCTAGTTTTAAAAAATGAGGTCATTTGTAGGGGTTCTCTATTGTTTTGGCCGCTCAAGGGCTCTACAAGTGGGCAATGGGGTGGATTCAGATGAGAGTATTTATGTGCGCACAAAACCACGCGTCTATTAGAACCATTGGTTCCCAATGGTGTGTTCCCATGTCTGTGTTTTACAGGTGTGCAAATGTGCACACCTATAAAAGATAGGACATGCATGAACCATAGGTCCGTGGTGCGTGTAAATATTCCCCGCAGGGAGTCCCCTTGTCACTGAACACTGTGACAGAACTGTCACAGTGTTCAGTGATGAGGGGACTCCCCGCAGGGAGTAAAGAATCCCCTTCCACAGCTGTGACAGCTGTGGCAGAGGATCACGATGTTCTCCCGTTGCTTTCAATGGGACCGGTGCTTCGGCACCCCAATTGAAAGCAATCGGCTGCCGGCAAGCCCTGCAGGGATTTTCGGGGAAGGGCTTTAAATATAAGCCCTTCCCTGAAAATCATCCCTAGAATGTGTTAAAAATAAAAAATATATATAATCACCTCTCCTCAGCTGCCAGGACTCAGGCGTGTCCAGCCTTTCTTCTCCCTGCACTGCTCTGAAGCTCTTTCAGGAGGCGGGCATTTAAAATCCCTGCCTGCTGAGAGAGCTGTATCTGATTGACTGAGCACTCAGGCAATCACAGGCAGCACTCAGCCATTCATTGAATGACAGCTGAGTGCTGCCAGTGATTAGTCACAGCACTCAGCAAATCACAGGCAATGCTTGGCCATTCATTGAATTCAATAAATGGCCAGGTGCTGCCTGAGATTGGCTGAGCACTCGGCCAATCAGATACAGCCCTTTCAGCAGGCGGGGATTTTAAATCCCACCTAAATTAAGTACGATATGCGGCCAAAAAACAATGTCAGAATCACTTGGCTATGCAAAACCATAGTTATTCTATGTTAAAGTGACACATGTTAGATTTCCAAAACGTGGTTTGGTCTTTAAGGCGCAAACAGGCTTGGTTACTAAGGGGTTTAATTTGTTTGGAGAACAGTGACAACAAACACATAAATTCTGCCATTTTTTTTTTTTTTTGCAATGGGGGGGATGGGGGACGTTACAGCATTAATCATGCAGCATAAATGACATGATAACTGTTTTCTGCAGGTTGGTGCGATTACGACAATACCACAATCATATATATATATTTTAAGTTTTTCCACTTTTGCACAATAAAAACCTTTCTTTTGGAAAATATATAGTTTTTGCATCACTGAATTCAAAGTCCCATAACTTTCATTGATACCATTTTGGGGTACATATGGCTTTCATGGTACTTTGAGGCCTCATTCACACAAGCGTGAAAATCACGCAGGAGTTAGCCATGCAAAAAATGTGACTAACTTGCAAGAGAATCATTTGACTGGACAATTTCCCGCTGTCAAGTCCTGAGTTGAATTAGCAGTGAAATTGCTCATTCACGCTATTGGGAGCTGTACGTCACTGAAAGCGAGAGCTGGTGCTCCGAGACGGGAAAAAGAGATGGAAGAAAGCCCCACTGGGCTTTCCTTCATTGCTGTGGACTCCCTTCATCTCAGCGCAATACTGGCATTCCCCTGAAGGGAAGAATAAGGGAATCCTCGTAGTCGGGAGAGAGAGGGGCCAGGCTACAGGGCTTGCCAGTGGGATTCCCTGAGAGCGAGGGGCAAGATGGTGGGGGTAAAGGAAACCACCCTGTAGCCCCACGCTCTTTCTCCTTGATATGGGGGAATCCTGGTTAGAACCCCTCTATCACTGCCCTCTCTCTAGGCCCACCCTCTCTCTTTCTCCCTGTTATGGGGAGAGAGGAATTCCCCAGTAATGGAGCTAAAGGGATGTCCCTGCTGCAGACAGAGATGAAGAGAATCTCCCATAGCGGAGTAAGGGGTGGGGCTAGAGAGGGTGAGTTCTAATTGGGCAGGGCTAGAGGGCAGTTACACCTAGCCCCACCCTCCCCCTGCTCTCAAGGAAGCCCTGTAGCCCAGTCCCTGTCTTACCCAGCTACAGGGATTTCCTCGTTCTTCCTTGCAGGGGAATTATTTATTCTCCCTCTGCAGAGGAATGCCGGTGTCGCGCTGAGATGAAGGGAGTCTCTAGCCATGAAGGGAGCTCCCCAGGGACTCCCTTCATCTCTCACTCTCTCTCCCCAATGCAGGGAAATTCATCCAGCCCCACGGAGATGAAGTGAACCCTGGAGATTCCCCCTCATCACCACAGGGACTAACAGGAGCCTACAGCGGGACATTTAAAACATGCTTTTGGCTTTAGCTGCGTAGCAGCTCTCCCTCCCCTTTGTCTCCTTTTGTTTCACTTTCCCATTGTTTAGAAATTTAAAATAAGCAATAAGAATGCTTAAGGAAAAAGGATAGGTTGCCACATAGATAAAAACGCCTTATCCACAGAGTTTGGATGTAATCGGAATGCTTAACTAATCTCCCTCCCCCTCCCGTGTTATCCAGCTCCCATAGGAGTCTATGGAAACTCCTGCGCATCGCGCACCGAAGATGTGTCAGGTCCTAACTTTTCACACAGCAGGGACCTTAGATGCGTACATTTCAGTCAGACATGTCCTATCCTTTTGGGTATTTTTTTGTATGTATAAAATTCCTTCATCTGATTGTTCCCATAGGAAACCATAGCCGTGTGTTTTTTACGTGTGTGATTTTTGCACGTGTAGGTCCCTGTGTGAATGAGCCCTCACTGTTTTTGAAAGGCAAAATACTCCAAAAAGCATTTTGTCTCTGTTATTTTAATTGCATTTATCATGCAGGCTAAAAGTTTGTTCAATTTATTGTACAGGTTGTTACGCATGCGTTGCTACCAAATATGTTGTTTTGTTTTTTTAAAATTTAAACAAAGAAAGGAAAGTGCACAAAAAAGTAGTGGTTTTTTTTATATGTTTTTTTTTTTTTACCATTTTAATTTTTAAAAAATTTTCTCTGTTCCTGTAGGGGAATTGAACCTGCGATGCTATGGTCACTTTGATAATACATTGCAGTACCTCTGTGCTGTAATACATTATCACTATTTATAGCAATCATAGGCCATGGAAAGCTATCGGACCTCTGCAATTACATCGCATCAGGCCGATGATTTCAAAGAGGGAGCTATATCCCTCTGTGAACCCTTTTCATGCCATGATCAACATTGATTGCAACATGTAAGGGGTTAACAAAGAGATCGGTGTTCTTACCAATCCCCACTGTTCTAGTGGGAGGCAGGCTGTCACTCACAGTCACTTCAGAGCCCATGCCATCCATGGCATACAAATGTATGCCCATTCGCGGGAACTGTGTAAATTTATGCTCTGTGGCGGGAAGGGGTTAAGCTATGTTCCAAGCCATCGACTGTGGTGCTAGAGATTTCAGCTAACCTGTCAAGTGACTTTGAAGCTTCTGAGCTTTACATAAGTAGTAAAATTGTAATTTTTTCCATAGTTTAAATTCCGTTCAGTCAGATCTTGATTATTGCTGTGCTAAGCTGTCCACTTTCTGCATTTTTATGATTTCCTACATACTGTACGAATGGACAAATACCGGAGATAAGAGCCGAGCCTGCTCTTGAAAGAAAGCTCAGCAATGGCCATTTTCCGTCACGGATAAGAACAATGGTTAAAGTGGAAACAAAAATGTAATTTTCTTCAAAATGTCACATAACACAAGGCTTAAAGGAGTATTCCACAGACAGGACGTCATTTTTAAAAATTTCCCTAACCTTTCCACAAATTGTCATTTTCCCAAACATTTAGTACATTTTTGGTGACTTGAGCCACCGCTGCTTTCCAGACAGCTTCAGATTCTTACACTGTTATTTAAGCTGGTGGCAGGGAAACACAAAAACTACATCTCCCATAATGCCCCACTGCCAGTAACTGACATGTGTCTGTTCAAACTGCGTTGTCATTGCAGACATTTAATGCACGTTTCATGCTCGGGCAGTAAAACAACGAAGCATACAGGTTGTAACCACTAGCAGAACTAAACAGGGGGAGATCTGCAGCTTTGTAATACAAGTTACAACATTATATTGGAAAATCACATGTTATCGCCTTATGAAGCATGTAACGCTCACTTTGAATCACTGGAATACCCCTTTAATACATAATATCTCTTTTCATTAACTTAATCGGGTATTGGCTGTAAGTTCTGACATCGACATTTAAAAGGGCTCCTGAGATAAGATCACAGAATTGTCGTCTGGGTTGCATGGCAGCCTGAGGACTTCAGAAGGTGCCTGGGGCATGTCTTCAATAGGAAGGCTGTTAAAATATAGTATAATGCAATACCGTAGTATTGCATTATACTGTGTAAGTAATCAGACAGTCACAAGCTCAAGTCCCCTCTGGGGACTAATTAAAAACAGTAAGTGCAAGAGTGGCTGCTCACGTGCTCTGAAGCGACTCCCTGTCATCTGCGACAGAGCCACAATGGCCTCTTCATGGCGCTATTGCGATTTTATTTATTTTATTAGTAAATCGTGACGCCAGTGCTACATTAGTACAAGAATGTTAAATGTGATGCAATTAAGAAATCACAAGAACCAGGGTTTAAAAACGTAATAACTTTCTTTTCCATCCCTTTGTTGATGTCAGTAGCGATCATATATGTACTCATACAAGCCTTTCAGTAAAAGTGGTTATTTTCTTTACATGTTAGGAGTGTCATTAATAGGACTAATGTACATGGGATTCTTCAGGTTACAGACAGAGATGATGCTCTGCGTAACATATGGCAGTGCTGGTAGTTTTCCTTGGGCTGGTTTAATGGCTCTTCAGTGGTGTGAACTGTGAGCAGTATATACCTTCGTTTCGGCCCAGGTTATTAGGGTATTTCGTGGCTCTGGTGTTTGCAATTATAACTCTGCTCTGTATTTGGGGCCCTCTCCTCACGGGAAAATGAACGTGTTTTATCTCTCATGTCTCAGCCACCTCGCAGGGACACTCCTGTGACATGCCTCAACTCTCTTCTAGATCCAACAACTCTTGCAGTAGCTTCTGGCAATTCCATGACTGCAATGCTGACAGGGACCTTTCTTCTCCCAGTAATCCTAACTCACTCTCTATACACACTAACACTGGCCCTCTCTCTCTCTCTGATGGACGCCTGAAGATTTTTACTATCCAACTCTCTCACTTGTCTGACTAACTCCTCTCAACTGCACACATGGTCACACTGACTAACTATACAGTTCACTTGTTTAATAGTTGACTCACTGACAAACTCTGTGCACTTTACTGTTTAGATCTGACTGAAACCTCACTGACTGACGATCTTCTCACTATAACTTCAACACGACTCCTCTCCTACCTCTCTCTCTCTTCACTCCCCAGACCTGAACGATCAACTGCCTCCCAACTGCCACTCCACTGGCTTGCAGCCAATCAGAGTTCAATCTGCCGGCAATTAATCAAAATTAACTGTCCACCTGTCAGAATATTAATAGCTCTGTCATAGGGCAAATTAAGTAGTGGTTAACCCCTGCTGGATATACATGAACTGAGCGCCGCCCTTTAAAGGCAAGGTGCTTTTGTGGGACCTATTTGGGCCACTACAGTAAGAATAAGTAGAATAAAGATAAAATAAAGATTTTTTAATTATTGCAAAAATATTAAAAGTAAAAAAAAACCTTTCCAAGTTGTCACATACCAAAAACAAAATTGGTTTCGCTACATCCGTAATGGTCCACTTTATTAAAATATTATATTATATGATTAACTCCATCAGAAGAAAAATACACAGTGGCAGAACTGCGATTTTTTTGGGTCACTCCATCTCCAAGAAAAAAATTGCAGAAAAAGCTATCAAGAAGTCTTACCAAACACAGCCTTCATGCAGCCCAATTGACGGAAAAATAAAAAAACTTATTGGGTTAAATGATTGAAGCAATTCTTTCTATTTTTTTTAAGGTATTTTTTTTAACTATTAATATATAAAAAATATAATTTAACACTTTCCAGTATGTGCTAGTAATATTTCCGTATCCGAAAAAGTAAAAAAATCAGCTTGGCAACACTAGCGCCCTGTCATGCCCTACAGTTTAAGGCTGGATTCAGACGAACGTATATCGGCTGGGTTTTCACGCCTATCCGATATACGTCGTTTCTCTCTGCAGGTGGGGAACCTGGAAGAGCCAGTAGCAGTGCTCTGAGCTCCCGCCCCCTCTCTGTCTCCACTCCGCCCCCCTGCACTATTTGCAATGGGGAGAGGCGGGATGAGGGCAGAGCTAATTCTCAGAATTTAGCCCCGCGCTGTCCCGCCTCCTTTCATTGCAAATAGCGCAGAGGGGCAGAAAGGAGGCAGAGAGGGGACGGGAGCTCAGTTCCTGCTCCTGGCTCTTCCATCCCCCCCGCCTGCAGACAAGGACACCGTATATCGGCTCGGCGTGAAAACCGAGCCGATATACGCTCGTCTGAATCCAGCCTTACTTTGGGGCTGTATAGGAACCTGTTTAGAGAGCAATGGCCCTTTTACACGGGACGAAAAAATGTCTAGATTTCTGCTATCAGCGGGAATTCGAACGATTCGTTCAGTCTAAATGCATGCATGACTTCAATCTCAATCTTCTACCTGACTCTTGGAATCTGAAAATAACTCCAAATGTTGGACTCTACAAAGTATCCCCCCTTTACCTGTATGACAGTCTTGCATACTATCAGTATGCGGTGGATCAACTTTTACATTTTTCGCTCCGAATACACTGTTCTCAGTGGACTCAGAGATGTTTTTGACTACTGATTTGCTGTTGACCATTACTCTGACTAATCAAATTTTATTCTGTGTTCATAATAGGTTTCAAAAGCTATGGCAAAGAGAATCATATTGGATTTATAAGTTACACACATTATTCCCAAATGGCTTGAATGAAAAAGTCAAAAGTAGTTTTTGATTACGGTATATTTTCCACTTTTTCCCGCTCTACGTAATTGTTTATATGAATATACTTTTTCCGCGCATATTCAACTAATCATACATATAATTATACAATTTGTATACATCTACTTATTAGATTTTGACCATTTAACCGTTTATAAATGTTTTATTTTGATTAAGGTAGTTCAGCATTTAATGTTTGCATTCTGCATTTTATGTGACTTGTGTTGAAGTTGATTAATGAACTAAGCTTTTCGTTGATTCCTGCACTTTTATGGATTTCATGGGGGTTTTATTATTATTTTGTTTTTTATTTTGTCCTTTTTTATTCACCCCCATATTTAATTAAATGAATGAATTATTTTTTCTTCATTTTTTTTTTTTTGCATTTTATGTAATTTCCACTTTCAGTTGATTAGCGTGTTTTTTTCCTTCTGCGTTTTTATTAATTGAGTTTTCTATACTTCATTAGTCCTACATTTAATGAATTAATTTCTACTAATTTTCTAGATTTAATATGATCTCATTTTATTTCAAACATGGCTCATAGCTTAATTAATAGTCTAAGCAAGATTAACTCATCAAGTACAGTACAGACTTCAGATGCACAAAATGGCTAGGACAGGCAGGTGTAAAAGGAAAGGCAAAATATTTTAGCTTCTATTAAGTCTTAAAGTAGACCTGTCTTCTCTCCTGACATCTCTGTTTTAGTAAATACTTGCATTCCCCATAAAATAACAATTCTGGCGCCTATTTTCTTAGAATTCTGCATTGTTTTGTTCCTGTGTTATTCTTCCTAAAAATTAATGAGTAAATTGACTACTGGGTGCTAACCATTCCCTTGGCAAAGGGGTGTGTCCATTACCAGCACATGTTCAGATCCCACAGTATCCGCATTCCTTAGCTTACAAACATCAGATTACACTGGTCCTTAAATATATTGTCTCATGATACGAGGGGCTGCTGATAAGTCTTTGGCTTTACCCAGAAAGAAACAAGATAGGAAGATGAAACTTGACATTTATTCCACATACTCTCCACTGATGTGAACACACTTCTTACATCGGTATTCCAAGTTCTGTAAGCCTTGCAAAAAGAAGGATTTTGGTTGTGCCTCAAACCAGTCATCCGTAGCAGCCATGGCATCTGAAATGGTGTGAAATTTGGTACCCTTGAGGTGCTTCTTCAGGTTTAGAAACAGATATTAGTCGGAGGGAGCTATATCTGGTGAATAAGGTGGGTGGTCAACCAGCTGGAAGCCTAGCTCCACCAGTTTTGCCGTGATCGCTTGTGCAGTGTGAGTGGAGGCGTTGTCTTGCAGGAACAAGATTCCTTTGGACAGCTTGCCGCACCTTTTGACCTTCAGAGCTGCCTTCAATTGGCCCAAAGGTTCAATGTAATACCTTGCATTGATGGTGGAACCATTTTGAAGATAGTCCACTAGCAGCACACCCTCCTTATCCCAGAACACAGACGCCATCACCTTAGTGGCTGATTTTTGCACCCTAAACTTCTTTGGGCGAGGAGAACCACTGTGCCTCCACTCTTTCAACTGTTCCTTGGTTTCAGGATCATACAAATAAATCCAGGTCTCATCCATAGTGACCAGTCGATCCAATCAGTCCAGAAATGCTGACAAATGAACCAGGAAGTTTCTGATCTGTTGTCAAACATTTGGGGACCCACTTTGCAGATAGCTTCTTCATGTTCAAATGTTCATGGATAATGACACAAACACGTTCATGAGAAATCCCCATGATGTCTGCTATTCCGATTCTCCAGTATGAGGTTGTGTACAGCATCGATGATCTCCGAAACAGCAACCTCTCTCGGTCGTCCAGGATGTTCCTCATTATTGGTGCTGAAGTTGCCAGTTTTAAATTTGGCAACCCAGTTCTTAATTGTAGAATATGAAGGGCATGGATCCCCCAATGTCTGTGACATATCACCATGAATATCCTTTGCGGACTTTCCTTGCAGAAGCAATAATTTTATCATTCCTCTGCTCTCATTTGCTGTGAACATCGCCTTAGACTCCGCCATTTTGTTTTCTTGCATGCCTAGATCACTGTTACCATAAGATACAAACACAAAATTTTGAAAACATATATTAGACACATAAGGCTTTCATGTGATGTAACATTCGTTACAAAAGAAACAAAAAAAGAACACAAAGCCAAAGACTTATTAGCAGTCCCTCATATTACATTACTCTATGAAGAATAATTAAAAGTTACAAACTTGTTATGACGAACAAACAGAAAAAAAAATCAAGTTAATCGCCAGATATTGATGCAAAATATACAGTTTGAAAACTAATCAGTTTGCACCACATATTTAACTATCATGCGCAGTAAGGTTCTTCAGCTGGAAACTGCGTGTGTCTTTGACTGCTTTATACATCCATTGAGGCTGACAGCACATAAGGGATGCTTGGCCACTTTTACTTGACTCTTCCTGTCATCTTGCCAGAATTAATTCATATCAGTTTCCACAATTCTTTTGCTATAACCCTCAATGACCTGCACTGCTTGTAGTGATTATAGGGGTTTATAGCCGAAGATTACGGTTTTGACACATGGTATAATGCATATAATCTATCTGACCTGTACAAAAAGTGTCAAAATCTGTCAGCGGTGACACTAATTGAAAACAAAGACAAAGAACGAATGAAATGAGTCTATGTAATAGGAACACAGCGGCCAACAGTGGACAAAACTCCAAGGCATCTTCAAGATTTAGGCGGTTTCGGTTGACAAACCCACCAACAGAACACTGTTATTAAGTATGAGGACACTGTTGTGACATTTTCTACTCGGTCATCATTGCAGAAGAAAGGTGGTGGCTGAGTACAGGCATTATTAGTGTCACAATGTGAGGAGAAAGGATTTTCAAGCCTGTGACTAAGGTTTAGTAGCTATTTAAAGCTGGGAACAATTGGTATGTTCTGCAGAGGAATGCCAGGATTTACATGGCAGTAATTGTGTTTCCCATTCATCAGACTATTACAGTTATGCTTTGTGCAAAAATATCAGTCTTCCTAGAATTTCTAGATTTTGCCTTACTAATAGCACTGCTTTTAATGGGATGCATTCAAAGTCCTTCTATAAGATTATCTCCATATGATGCATATGTTTTCTCAAGTGTCACTAGCTTAGATGATAACTATTGAATCACTTATGGAGAGTGCAGATGTCACATTCCTTGGCAGTTTCCTGGAGATGAACACACACACATATGTATGATATAAGGGAGCGACTGCAATATCAGAGCAAAATGATAATTTATTGAAGAAAACTGACCCCTTGAAGGGAGGCTCTAGTACCCTGATGTACCGCCTCTAGCTTGAATACAAAATGTGATACAGGCGGCATGGAGGCTGTAGTACCCTATTGTACCACCTCTGGCTTGAAAACAAGATTTGATACGGGCGGCATAGAGGCTCTAGTACCCTGTTGTACCGTCCCTAGATTGGATGCAAGAAGTGATACGGGTGGGCATGGAGGATATAGTACCCTGTTGTACCGCCTCTAGCTTGGATACAAGATGTGATACGGGCAGGCACGAAGGCTCTAGTAACCTGCTGTATTGTCTCTAGCTTGGATACAAGATGTGATACGGGTGGGAATGGAGGCTCTAGCACACTGTTATATCGTCGCTAGCTTGGATACAAGATGTTATATGGATGGGCATGGAGGTTCTGGTACCCTGTTATACCGCCTCTAGCTTGGATATAAGATGTGATACAGGTGGGCATGGAGGCTCTAGCACCCTGTTGGCTGCCTCTAGCTTGTATACAAGATGTGAAATGGGCGGGCATGGAGGCTCTAATACCCTGTTGTGCGGCCTCTACCTTGGATGCAAGCTGTGATACAGGTGGGCATTGAGGCTCTAATATCCTGTTGGGCCGCCTCTAGCTTAGATACAAGATGTGATATGGGGGGCATGGAGGCTTTAGTAACCTGTTGGGCTGCCTCTAGCTTGGATATAAGATGTGATATGGGCGGGCATGAAGGCATACAGGTTCTGTATGATATCCTGAGGCATTTCATTCCACATTTACTGTTACTGAGCCCCTAGATTGTGCAAACTCGTAGGCTGTCGAAGTTGTCATCCCGGATGGTCTCATACATGTTCCATAGGTTAATCCACAGGCAGCACACTGACCCATTATAGTCTACGGGGCTATGCAGGCTGCCATTATTCACACAAACCAATGGTCCATGTGAAAAAAAGTCATTGCATGTTATATTCTTGTCCATAGAGGTAAATATATGGACAGTGCTGCAAACAATAGTAGGCTAGTGGATTGCAAGAGAACTCACCGGGTATGGCTTGCCTGTTGGATGACAGGCGTCCACACCATTGGTCCAAGGCAGCTTTATATGTATTTATGTGTTCAAAGCACCGAATCACTGAAGATGTCCTCAACATCCAGAGAGAGCGTCATAGGGGATATCCCAGGGATTAGGGAACACGTCAGAAATCCTGCAGAGAAAACAAGGGTTAATCTTGTGTTAATCTGCTCCAGGGGTGGGGTTTAGCTAAGGGGTACGGCTTAAGAATCTGTGTTTCCTACTGCAGTCAGAGCAGTGGGGAGAGGCTCCTGTTGCAGGCAGTTGTCTTCAGCCAGTCGCAAGACACTAAGGATTAACAGAGGGGCTTGACTTATCTGCTGGGAGAAAAAGAAAAGATTTCATCATATATTTCCCAGTTTTAATTGCAATATGAGACAAAATAGGATCAAAGGAAAGGGGATGGATGAAGTGCTATTTTTTTGTATTTATCCTATTTCGAATCAGAGAGTAATTCTTCTCATTCTGGTAATTAAATTAACTATTATTATAATACACAAAAAGCAGTACAACACAAATACCAGATCACAGCTTGGTAGTTCATATTCATAACGCATCGGGAACCAGTCAGTCACCTAGGATGACGTTACGTATTGGCATTACATACGGATATGTATCAGCATAAACTGCGGAGCCCGGCAGTGTTGCCTTTTGTAACTGACAAATGTCAATTTTGAAAATTCTGACTTGTTTCAAGTGTGGGTCAAGGTCTTTAGACATGGCACCCAGTGTGTCGATTACCACTGGGACCTCCATTGTAGCCTGGTGCCAGAGATGCTGTATTTCGACCTTGAAATATTTATATTTTTGTCATTTTCTGTTGTTGTTTCCTATTGACTCTGCCATCACCCTTTTTTTTTGGGGGGGGGGATGATGATTTTATTATTATTATGTGCCATTGCCTCTTAGAAATCATATGAATATAATGTTAAAGGGGTTATCGCATCACAGATAACACCTTTAATATCAGAGCTGCCATAGTGATCAGCTGTTCATTAATCTGCTTGCGAAGACTTACAACGAATAGCTAGACAAACAGACATTCCCCCTTCAGTGGCTGCTTATGTTATGCTTAGATGACCCAAGTCAGGCCCCATATGGAATACTGTGTACAGTTCTGGACACCCATTTTCAGGAAAGATGTTACAGTGCTTGAGGGGGTTCAAAGAAGGGTGAATAAATTAATAATTGGAATGGGAGGACTGGAATACCCAGAGAGGCATTATTCACCCTGTAAAAAAGACGGCCAAGGGGTGATCAAATAACTATGTATAAATACATGAGGGGACAATAGAAGGATCTCTCCCAGGATCTGTTTATTCCCAGGACTGCGACGGTAACAAGAGGGCATCCTCTACATCCAGAGAAAAGCAGGTTTCATCACCAACACAGAAGGACTTCCTTACCATAAGAGCAGTGAGACAGTGGAACTCTCTGCCTGAGGACGTGGTGATGGCAAAATCCATAGAAGAGTTTAAGAGGGGACTAGATGTCTTTCTAGAGCGCTACAATATTACAGGATATAGACATTAGGTGTCCAGTGGTTTGATGATCTCAAAGTTGATCCAGGGATTACTCTGGCTGCCATTATGGAGTCAGGAAGGTATTTTTGCCTCCGAATGAGCTAAATGGCTGCTTGGTTTTATTTTGCCTTCCTCTTGACCAACAAGGGTGGGAGGGGGGGTTGAAACGGGCTGAACTAGATGGACATTGTCTTCATTCAGCCTAACATACTATGTTACTATATAAGTCTACCAGAGAGGGACTAGTTGATTGTTAGTGGCTCAAAGAGGAGGGTCATGAGTACCACACATCCCCCTCTCTGACATCCATATGCCCTAACAGGGCAATATCTTTAAGTCTTTCGGCTTTTAGAGGTGGTTCTACGTTTTATGATGATAGCCACATTATTATACGCTTGTGCAGTATCTATTATCCATATTTCTTGAGGTCTAAAGAAATTAAATGGATTGTTGAAATCTAGAGTTAAATGATAAAGCCACTTGCCATAAAAGCACTTAGGATACATTGTAAATGCAAAGAAATAGCAGTTTAAGAGAAACAAAAGAAGCATTTCCTCACTACGCGAGGTGAGAATGTACAGATTATGTACAGCCTACACACAATTAGTCTTCAACAGGATGACTAATAACTTGCCTTTTCAATTACTTATACCTTTTTTCATCTTTTCTTTGCTTTCATTTTCTTGACACTCTTTACACTATGTGCTATAAACTAGGAACTTTAATTTAGAGAGCCCAGTGACCATAATTAGCAGTATTGTACAATAATTATGGATCACAACATTTAAGTGAAGCTCCTCTTGTATTCAAGCCTCATTTTCATTAATGGTCTTACCCTTTGGGTAATGCATACTTCTATTTCTTTTTTTAATCAATGTTGGATGCTTCTCTGCTCTCTCTTGTAGCTTTGTTGCTGCATTAGGGCACAACTATGAAGAACAGAGATATGTCTTAAAGGTCAAGTGCCCCAATTCAAAATCAGGGCCCCCACCTACCATGTGCTATTCCTAATACTAATGTCTTCTTATGTGGTAGATGGTCCTTTGAGTCCCATAAAGCACCAGACTGGGGCATCTGCTACCTCTGTCCCCCCGAAAAAAGCTATGTCTCTAGTAATCAGTGACTGAAGCTTTACTACACAATTTACAGAAATTCTGAGTTTACCTGAAATACACATGCTGTACCATAACAGGCTCAAACTGCAGCTCTGTCTATCACCTTTGCAACTCTGTTACTGTCGATTGGATACTGTGTTTACACAGTTACAAGGGGGAGCCCTTTATGTCTAGAAGAAAGAAGGTTTCTATACCGACATAGAAGGGGGTTCTTTACTGGAAGAGCAGTGAGACTGTGAAGCTCTCTGCCTGAGGGCACGGTGATGGCAAATTCGATGAAACAGTTTAAGAGGGGTCTGGATGTCTCTCTTGAGCGATACAATATTACTGTTAAGTGTGCTGCTGGGATCTGTAGTACTTAGGTTCCTAGCAGCACAGCTCCACAGGTGAGGGTTAAGGCCGCCTGCACACGGGCGGAAATCCGCGGGATTTCCGCCACTGAAAGCCTGCATAGGAGTGCATTACAATACGCACTCCTATGCAGACAGCCGCGGTTTGGCTGCGCAAAATGTCACGCGGAAAACAAACCGCGGCATGTCCTATTTCTGTGCAGGGCTCTCAGAGCCTCGTACAGAAACGTCACTCACCCGGCCGCCGGCTCCGGTCTGCGCATGCACCGGCTGCCCGGCAGCCAGCACATGAAAGAGCCAGGGCCGCCAAGCGCAGGTGAGTACGCGCTCCTCCCTGCAGGCGCTGGGGTCGGGTCCCGTGGCGAGAATTCTCGCCGCCGGATCCGACCCGCCCGTCTGCAGGCGGCCTAATTGAGCTGGTTGGGTGTGGTATTCTCCAGCAGCCAATCCCCTTTAGTCTGCAGCACATATAAACCTAGCTCCTGTTAGTAGTGGTTGCTGGTCTTGTACTGTTGGGATGTATCTGTTTTGTTCCCACTCAGATCTGTGTTTGCATGTAGGTCTGTTGTGTCTCTCTGCTTCCCAAAGATGATTTGGACACCTGTAGTCCTTGTCTGCAGCACATGCAGCTCCCCTTTTCCCTTCCCTTGACAGGTGCAGCCTTCAAACATCTTATCTCTTGCTCTGTGTGTCAGTTGGTGGATCCCTGACGCAGTTCCCTATGTCAGCCGAATGGCTGACTGTCTATCCCCCCTGTATGAGGACACTTGGACTTGCTGTGATTTTCATCTGTGTGCATGTGAGCTCTGAGTGGAGTCCATGTGGTTTGCACTATATGTTGTAGTCTGCTGTAAGCCAGTGACGGTAGAGTCCATGCCTGGTTGTCTGTCCTGTTGCAGCTTGCTGTGTGATTTGTGCTCTGTTCTGTCCTGTTGCAGCTTGCTGTGTGATCTGTGCTCTGTTCTGTCCTGTTGCAGCTTCCTGTGCTATCTGTGATCTGGTCTGTCCTGTTGCAGCTTGCTGTGTGATCTGTTCTGTCCTGTTGCAGCTTGCTGTGTGACCTGTGTCCGGTGCTGCTGAACTCCTGGTTAGTGTAGGGACTAGCAGCATAGCTAGGAGCCGTGAAGTGGCCCACTAGCTTCCACGTTTTGGTCAAAATGTCAACTAATAGCTGGTATTTATATATAGCATACTATCTGCTATTAGTGGTTGCATTTTGGCTGCTGTATGCTGTGTTTTCTGGCTCTGTGTGTCCTGTTGTTCTGTCCCTGTCATGTGGCATGTTTATGTATCCTGTTCTGCTGCGTGGTTCCTAGGAGTAGCTAGGGCCCAGATCCGAAGACCTCTGGTGAGTGTTTTTTCGGCCTTACACACTATGATACAATGTTTGAGCACAATACCAACACCAAAATTCCTTGAAGTAAGTGCATGAAAAGCTAAATTCTATTTTATTCCATTCATTCTGTTAATCAGTTAATTGCCCCATACACACTAGCTCTTAGTAAATATAAATTCAAACACCTTTTGTGGATTTTTGGTTGTTTTCATCTACTTTTTAGTTATATTTACTACATTTATTTTAGTTTATATTTAATCGTTTTACCCAGAAACCATTAGCAAGCAGGTTGGATGCTGACGACAGTGCTTGTCAGCAAAGATTGAAAATGATACATCACTTAGGCCACTCTCACACAGGCCACTCTCACAAGAGGACTCCCCGCGGAAATGAAGAAATCCTCTGCCACAGCTGTCACAAGCCCTGCAGTGATTTTCAGGGAAGGGCTTTAAATATAAGCCCTTACCTGAATATCATCCCTAAAATGTGTTAAAAATAAAAAAAATATATATATACTCACCTCTCCGCTGCTGCTGTAACTCAGGTGCATCTAGCATGGTCTTCTCCCTGCACTGCACTGAAGTGCTTTCAGCAGGCGGGGATTTAATTTCACCTCCTGCTGAAAGGACTGCCTCTGATTGGCTGTCATTCAATAGCTGAGAGCTGCCTCTGAATGGACACAGAGCTCAGCCAATCAGAGGCAGCCCTTGTAGCAGGTGGGGATTTTAATTCCCGGCTGCTGAAAGCGCTTTAGAGCAGTGCAGGGAGAAGACCCGGCTGGGTGAGCGTAACCTTGTGTAGAGCCGATATTTCAGTGCATTATATGGTATCTATTATGAAAGAGGTAAGTTAAAGCTGAGCTGCTGTATCTAAGCCCACCACATTCTAACGGTTGTCTTGTAGAATATATACAATTTCTTTTTTTTGCTGCGGGAGGAATTCACATGTGACAGATTTGTTGCAAAAGTTCTGCAGCAGAAAGATCCGCACCAAAAGTCACACCATTTGGTGCCGATTTTAACATGGAGTTTGGTATGGATCAACACAATTGAATGAATTTAATCTGGTGAAGATCCACATAAAAGTCCACACCAGATGGTTATTATTGTGGTTGCTTATTTACTGTTTTACCAGGAAATATTCCAGAAGGGGGTGGGGCAAGTTGTTTGAGCAGCCCTGGGCCCACGGTCCACTTAACCTGCCACTGGTGGCCATACATGTGTATGTCTATCTTCATTATAGTTTATTGAGAGTTGTGAAACACTTTTTCTTCTACTCACATAAACTACAATCTAAAAAATCGCAATCAGGCACATGACCTTTTTCATTCTGAAGTGTGAACGAGGATGGAGTGGATCCCATTCTTCCAACAGGTTGGAGTCCTAGTAGGGAAATCGGCACCTATCAGATATTTATGACATATTAGCATATATACCGAGCTTCGCCGGTGTTAGTTTAGTACCGGTGATTACCTGTTGTTCACACAGAAAATTTTATGAAGTCGTGGTTGCTTCAGAGGAACCGAGGAATAAAATATGTATACACATAGAGGAGCATTAGATTCTCCTCAGACTGCATGTACCGATGTCCCTCTGCAGAATATGCCACCCCTCCCATTCTCCTCCTTTTTTACCCATAGAGGAAACACCGCTTTTTATTCAACTTTAACCCCAGACTGGAGATTGCAGCCCTTTCTTAGCCTTAAAGGCATGCTCCATCCCTGCAGTCTATGGCCACCTTTTTATGTACTTTACAGCCTCTCAGAATATGCACACAGAGCTGAATTATATTCTCTTCAGTATATGTACACAGAGATCAGTTAGATTATCCTCAGTATATACACACAGAGGTGAGGTAGATTCTCCTCAGTATATACACATGGAGGAGCGTTAGATTTTCCTCAGTATATACGCATAAAGGTGAGGTACATTCTCCTCAGTATACAAATCATTTCCCTAGGCTTTATGGTTTCTGAGAAAAGAACTGTCATGCATCGCAGATTTTCACAGTTTTTCACACTTAGAATTGAATATTGAAGTTGCAATCCTTTTACTTTTCCTATTAGGACTTTAAAAAAGTTTGTTTGGTTCAGATGTGTGTTATTAGTTACATTACATAGGTGGTCACTTACTTTTGCAATTAGTATTGAATAATCAAGTTGTGACCCCTTTACCTTTGCTATTTACAACCTAAAGTATGGTCGTGCCAAATTTCATGTTTGTACGACACTGGGAAGTCACATAACATAGGGGTGCACTTACTTTTGCAGTTAGCATTGAATAATCGAGTTGTGACTAGAGATGAGCGAGCACCCAAATGCTCGAGTCCACGTTATTCGAGTTGAGCTTTTCGTAAAATTTCAGAGCTCCACTCGAGTAACGAACCCCATTGACTACAATGGGAGACTCGAGCTTTTTTGTATGTGGAACGCCTGGTCCCGAGCTTTTTTTTTTTCCTATCTCTCTCTCTCTTTTCCTCTCGGTGGGGAGGGACCAAAACAGGAACATCACAGTGGGGAGGAGCCAAAAACTGGGGTAGGGTCAAACATGGCTTGATGCTTGTTCGAGTAAAAAGCACCATCGAGTACGCTAATACTCGAACGAGCATCAAGCTCAGCAGAGTATGTTCGCTCAACTCTAGTTGTAACCCCTTTAGTTTTCCTATTTAGAACCTAAAGAATGGTCGTGCCAAATTCCATGTCTGTGCAACATCGGGAACTAAGAGAATTAGTGGCCAGTCAGTCATAGCTTTCGCTATATATATATAGATAGATAGATAGATAGATAGATAAATACCTTCAATGTATCATAAATATCTCAGATAGGAATAATCCTTTAGGTCTTATTGCAGCTCTCGGGATTGGTTCAGTCTGACAATGTGGCCCTCGAACCAGAAAAAGTTATACATATTGCTTAGGACATGCCATCACTTTGTGATCAGTGGGAGTCTGATTGTTGGGACCTCAAACAATCATAAGAATGAAACGGCAGATAGTGGCAACACGGCTCCATTTATTCAAATAGATCTGTGCTATTGAGTGCGGGTGACTGCTATGATGACAATTCAGAAATTAACTAGCGCAGGCCCGTCATTCTCAGGATAATTGGGGTGGGGGGTTTCAGCAGATGGACCTCCACTGATTGCAAAGTAATGTCGATTATTTTGTGTGATGGGAATAAGCCTTTTGCTTCTTGCCTTCACTGTAAACAGCTGCAGAACATGTTGTTTCTATATAAATAAAGATTCTAACTATAATTTTTGCTATTTTTACTTTTGGTTTTTCATTTTTCTTTTATTGATGTCCAGATCTTGAATGAATTACTTTGCCTGAAGGCACCAAACCTTCTGAGAATTTTAGTAACACGGTAGATAGAATATTATGTGCTGCATATTAAATGCTTTACTGAACACATTATAAAGAGTGAAACTCTTATCATCTCAATAAACTAGTTTTTTTTATGTTTTTTCACCCCTTATGGACATGGCCTAGTTTGAGCCTTAAAGGGAATGTGTCACTTTGAACATGCAATTCGATTTTCCAAAATCATGTTATAGAGCAGGTGGAGCTAAGCAGATTGATAACATGTTTTCTCAAAATAAGACCCTGTTTTATATTAATTTTTGCCCCAAAAGATGCACTGGGTCTTTGGGGGATGTCTTATTATACTTACCTAGCAGCCGTGGTCCGTGTCCTCCCACTGTTCTCTGAAGCTCTGGCTCGTTTGCTTGCAGTCCTCAGCCACCGACAATAAATCGCTTCCAGTGATTGGTTCATCGAACGCTGCATTGATTGATGCCACCACTTTGATTATTTTACTTCCTAAACCAGTAAAGTATATGTCACTTCCTGATTCTCATCGTCCAATATTTTTGTTGACCACTGATGTTAAAATCTTGGCGAACGCGCTTACAAATAGATGACTTTCAGTAATGACTCATTTAATACATGAGGCTCAGTCCAGCTTTATGCCAAACAAATCAACTGCTATTAATTATGGAGGTTATATCTGAATCTTCAGGAGGATCATGAAGCTTGTGGGAGCAGGGCTGTTCTTTTATTCAACGCTGCCAAGGCTTTTGATAACATTCAGTGGAATTATGTATTACAGGCTATTTTTCATAGAATGGGTTTCAGTGAGAAATTTACAGCATGGGATAAACTGCTCTATTCAATGTCAAGGGCAAGAGTGTGGGTAAATAGTCGTATTCCTGGATGGATGGTATTAGAGATGGAGACAACACAGGGGTGCCCCCTCTTCTCTTTGCCTTGGACAATCCCTTGATGGTGGACTGTTCATTGGAACATAGACAATTACTAGTGAAGGAATTCAAATATTTGGGAGTTGTGGTATCTTCTAAGATTCAGGACTATATTTCTGCCAATATGCTTCCATTGGTATGAAAGTTTGAGGATAAGGTCAAGGTCTGGTATCGTCTTCTACTGTCGATAACTGGCAGGGGAAATCTTATTAAAATGGTTTTGATGCCACAATTTTATATACTACAAAATTCTCCAGTTTAGATTCCACCATGATATATTTGTAGACTCCATACAATATTAAGAAGTTTATTATGGGATAGAAAATCCGTTAGAATTAAACTGGAGACCTTCAAAGGGATAAACAGTCTGGAGGGTTGGCAATTCCAATTGCTTGGATATATTTGTGGTGTCTCAATTGCAACAGTTGAATGGGTGAGGAGAAAAAAAATTGCATGAGGTTGAGTGGCAGATTAGTTTCTAAAATGACACGTTGTAGCCCTCCCCCAATGGTATGTGAGAGAGGGATGAAAGGGAGAAAAAGGACTATATCTGACAATTATTTTAATAATTAAATTAAGGGCTTAGTCACATGGGCGCATCCGGGCGCCGATGCGCCCATCTTCCTGTTTGAAGATGAAGGCCGCACTGCAGGTGTGGACAACTCTCTGCAACGCCGGAAGAAAGAACACATGACCGGCAATGGAGCCGGTCATGTGTTCTTTCTCCGCACCTGCAGTGTGGCCGTCTTATCCTGCAGGAAGGAAAAAATATAAGCAGATTTTGCAACTAGATGAATTTACTATATATACACACTCCTCTGGAGGAACCTGAAGTTTTTTAGGTTGGAGGGATTTTCACCAAGGAAGAAGAAAGGGGTTATCTCTTTGGAACAGGTACATTCTGGAGTTCGTTTTTATAGTTTTAAATAATTTAAAGAAATTTATGCTGTTCACCATAGTTATTTTTTCAAATTCCTTCAGTTACAACTTGCGCTTGTTGCTGAGGCCCAGTGAGTATCTGTGTTTATGGTTCAACACCCCTTGGTGAACTATTTTGGGTGTTCTGGAGCTATGAAGGGCGTAATATACACAGATGATTTTTTTTTATTTACAGCTATTCCCAATAAGGGAAAAAGATTTAGGTCATATTAGTGCAGATAAATGGGTCTCAGTGTTGTGTATGATACCAATGATATCTGAAAGTTAAAAAGTATTTAGTGCACAGAGTCAGTCATACTCCATTAAAGTTGTTTAACATGGTTATTTGATTAAACTCAGACTGTCAGAAATGTTATATGGATGGTGCAGATTTAAAAGAATTGTGTAAAATTGCATAAATTTTGGAATGGGGTACTAAAGATGATTAAAATATACATCTTGTCGATATTGGTCTTAATCTTAGAACTTGCATATTGGGTATTGTTAATGGGCCGGGTGGGCATACTCTTTTAGGAATTCAGAGAACATTGTATCAGGCGCTGAAGATGATTACTGCCTGTTGAATGCAGCCTACGAGAGATAAGAGAGGTTATATCTTTGGAGAGGCGGGTATATCGAAAAAGGGACTGTTTGACTAAGCTTGAAGAAATTTGGGGAAGATGATCTGAGATTATATATATATATATATATATATTGGGTAGTTCATATTAGCTGATATCACAGAAAAGTTGATGGGATTTTGAGAAGGTGATAAAGAGAAGTGAGAAGGTGGAGAAAATTAGGGTTTTTCTTTTTTTTTGTATGTGTCTAATAGTGATGAGCGAGCATACTCGCTAAGGGCAATTGCTCGAGCGAGCATTGCCCTTAGCGAGTACTTGCCCGCTCAAGAGAAAAGGTTCAGCTGCCGGCGGCGGGCAGGGAGTGGCGGGGGAGAGGATTAAAGCCACGTGGGCTGAGGACGTGACAGCTCCATGCCAACAACTTGGAGCTGTCATGAGGGGCCGTAGGAAGCACCCCCCACCTTTCCGGTCATGCAATCGGCACCAGCGTCGATCGCATTAAAGTAAATAAAAAGAGCTTCAGCTCCTATCATGGATCGCATCCATGGAGGGGGGCTGAAACTACTCCCCCCCCCCCCCCCCCCGTCCTCTGCAATGTCCCACGATGATCTGATCCGAAAACAACCTACGGACGTCCTCTGCATATGCGCGCCAAAGGAAATATGGCAACGCATGCTCAGAAGACTGGATCGTCGCGAGACATTTGAAATCTCCTGGTTCCCAGCTACTGAAGTTAGCCGGGAAGCAGGAGATGTTACTGGGGACTGCCGTGACTGATCCCCGGGCCCGTGATTGCCACTAAAAAGTTAAAGTCATATCCGTGAGGAAGGATGAAATTACGTAGCTAAGGCCCCCAGATTTATCCGCGGACCTTACACCGGCTTCTGCACACGTGCCCGTCGCCAATATGGCGGACGCATGCGCTAAAGCTGCGGATTGCCAGGGTAATTAAAAATCTCCCTGCTCCTGGCTACCAAACGGAGCTTTCATGGGGTCAGTATTAAGTGGTCCCTAGTCACGTGATTGCCACTATCCAATGGATAACGACAATCATGTAAAAGTGAAAAAAAGTTAAAATGTCACCTTTCGTCATGGATCCGATTCATGAGGGGAGGTGAAATTACTTACCTAAGGCCTCCAGCGATGCCCGCCAATGGGATCTTTATTCACGGACCATTCTTCAACTTCGGCACATGTGCCCGTCGGCAGAATGGTGGATGTAAGCACAGAAGCTAGGGTAGCCTAGAGCTTGGAGCAGCGACTGAGGGTCGCGGTGAGTGGGCCCCGGTCACGTGATGGCCATTATCCGTTGGATAATGCGATCACGTAAAAGTTAAACACAGTTAAAGTTTAATGCTCCTTTCGGTTTGGGCCTCGTTGTGCAGCCTGACATAATATTAGTACCAAAATGGATATGTTTCTAAACACCGGACAAACAGGGGTATCCATTTTGGGGTGAAAGTCTTCATTCATATGTGTGCTGTACCAAAAAAAACTGTTTTAAAAATGACATAATTGCCAAAAAAATGAAAATCATAATTTTTTCCTTCTGCTTTGCTTAGATTCATTCAAAAACTGCGGGGTCAGAATATGCAGTACACCTCTAGATTCATTCGATAAGGGGGCTAGTTTTCAAAACAATGTAATTTGTGGGGGTTCCCTGTCGTTTTGGCAGCTCAAGGGCTCTACAAGTGCACAATGGGGCCTAAATCAACTTCAAGCAAAATGTCTGTTCTGAAAGCCACTGGCTGCTCCTTTCGTTTTAGGCCCCGTTGTGCATACGGACATAAGATTAGGGCCACAACAGGTATGTTTCTGAACACAGGATAAACAGGGGTATCCATTTTGGGGTGTTAATCCTCATTTTCATGTGCACTATAGAAAAAAAGTATGTCTTTAAAATGACACATTTGCAAAAGTATGAAATTTTATTTTTCCTCCTGTAAATTGCATTAACTCTTGAAAAGAAACTGTGAGGTAAAAATACTCATGACACCCTTCAGTGAATACATTAAGGGGTGTAGTTTTTAAAGTGCGGTCATTTGTAGGGGTATCTATCATGCTGACATCTATGAGCCTTTGATATCTTCGCTTGGTGCAGGAAAACAAAATGTTCCTCAAAATGTTGATAAGGAATGTTAAATTTGTACGTCTCCAAAATTGTTAAAAAAAAACTATAGTTTTTCAAATGTGCTTCCAGAATAAAGTAAACAGATGGAAATTTATATCTTAGCAAAAATTTGTACAGTATGTTTGTACATATTTGAGATAGTACAGTTGAAAATACGAAAAAATAACATTTTTAAAACAATTTTCCCAGTTTTGGCACTTTTAATAAATATACACAAATTCAATCGGACTATTTTTACTACCTAAATGAAGTACAATATGTGGCGAAAAAACAATGTCAGACTAAGGGCTCCCACCCACTGGCGTTTTTTTCTCCACTGCGATGCGATTCTAAAGTTAAAGTCTCGCATCGCAGTGCGAGAAAAACGCATGCAGATATCCCAAAATCGCTGGGATATCGCTGCGACATCGCCAGTCTTTTCAATGGGGCCAGCGACAGCAGTGCTAGACCCATTGAAAAGATATGGAGAATGCTGCTGACTTCTGCCGCAGCTGTGACAGCTGTGGCAGGAGATTCCTTCACCCCCGCGGGGACCGCAGGGATGAAGGAACCCTCTGTCACATCTGTGGCAGAAGTCAGCGGCATGCTATCTCATTGCTTTCAATGGGATCGGCACTGCTGCCGATCCCATTGAAAGCAGTGGTTTCTGACAAGCCCTGCAGAATGATTATCGGGGAAGGGCTTGAAATATAAGCCCTTCCCGGATAATCATAAAAAAGTGGTTAAAAAAATAATAAATAAGTTACTCACCTCTCCTGCTGTCAGCCGCGTCCTCCGGCTGGCTCCCCGGCACTGCTACTGAGCTCTTTCAGCAGACGGGGATTTAAAAATCCCCGCCTCCTGAAAGGGCTGTGCAGATTGGCTGAGGGCTCAGCCAATAGCAGCTACTGCTTAGCTATTGGCTGAGTGCTCAGCCAATGGCAGATAGCTCTTAGCTATTCATTCATGAATAGCTAAGATATTGCTATTGGTATAGCATGCCGCTGACTTCTGCCACAGCTGTCACAGCTGTCACAGCTGTGGCTGAAGTCCGCGGCATTCTCCATATCTTTTCAATGGGCCTAGCGCTGCTGCGATTTCTCACACTGCTCTGCGAGAGTTTTCACTTACTCTCGCAGCGCAGTGGAGAAAAAACCGCTAGTGGGTGGGAGCCCTAACTTGGATATGCAAAACCTTTACAGAGTTATTTTATGCTAAAGTGACATGTCAGATTTCCAAAATTTGGCTTGGTCACTAAGGCGCAAACAGGCTTGGTCACAAAGGGGTTAAGTATAGTTATGATCAATTGCATTCTTTGGGTAGGGTAATAACATGTTTTATATATATTATGCTTAGGCATGTATAAATGTGTAGAAATTAAAGGGGTTGTCCCGCGGCAGCAAGTGGGTCTAAACACTTCTGTATGGCCATAATAATGCACTTTGTAATATACATTGTGCATTAATTATGAGCCATACAGAAGTTATAAAAAGTTTTATACTTACCTGCTCCGTTGCTGGCGTCCTCGTCTCCATGGTGCCGACTAATTTTCGCCCTCCGATGGCCAAATTAGCCGCGCTTGCGCAGTCCGGGTCTTCTGCAGTCTTCTATGGAGCCTCTCGTGCAGGATGCCGGCTCCGTGTAGCTCCGCCCCGTCACGTGCCGATTCCAGCCAATCAGGAGGCTGGAATCGGCAATGGACCGCACAGAAGAGCTGCGGTCCACGGAGACAGAGGATCCCGGCGGCCATCTTCAGCGGTAAGTATTGAAGTCACCGGAGCGCGGGGATTAAGGTAAGCGCTCCGGTAAGCTTTCTTTACCTCCCTGCATCGGGGTTGTCTCGCGCCGACCGGGGGGGGGGGTTGAAAAAAAAAAAACCCGTTTCGGCGCGGGACAACCCCTTTAAGGGGTAATTGTATTCAAAAATATAACTTCTATAAAAATAATCTGATTTAAAATAAAGTTTCCCCCATAGACTTTAATAGGTTCAAGTTCAAACTGGGAGAGAACTCAGAATTTAAAATTGTATATGTGAATAAGCCCTGAGGCCTCATTTAGTCTTACTGCAAGATGTAGCCAAGAATCTTGGTCGCAACTCGTACTGGACGTCCATATTACATGAACTATTCTCGTTCGTGAATACGGACCAGAATAGGACATGCAGCAATTTTTCCACATGCACTATCGTTCCATGTGAAAACTTGGCCATGGAGTAGCCTTATATGGGCTATAATGGGTCTGTGTGCTGTCTGTGAAATACATTGACAACATAAGGATAGAAAATGCAGCCATCTGAATAAGGGCTAAGCTCAAAATGTGAAGAAATTTAAATGAAAAGATTAGTTTCTACTCAATCTTTTAGCAGAAAACTATACTATACATCAGTCTGCTCAGCTTCTCCTGTATCATGGCATGCTGCAGGAAGATCAGACTGCATTTTCAATGAGACAAGCTCCCTTTAAGGACATAGCAAATTTTTTTCTTCATTTCTTCATCACCGTATTTCAAAGTCTTAACTTTTTCATTTTTCCCCCCAAAAATGTCAAGGAATGAGTCCTCATTAAGCTACTTTATTATCACCGTTTTGGTGAACATACAGCTTTAAGGCTTATTCACATAAGCATATATAGGCTGTCGTTTTCACGGCCGTCCGATATATGCTATCATCTAATGCATGGGCTCGGCGTATATGCTGTCGGGTGGGGGGAGACAGCTTAGCTCTACTAAGCTGTCTCCCCCTTCCCTCTCCGTTGCAGTTTCACCTCTTCTCTCCTTCCCTCTGGCTGTTTGCAATGAGAGGGAGTGGGACGGGGCAGAGCTAAGCTCTCGCCCCCTCCCAGCCCCTTGTTTGCAGCCAGCAATGGGAGGAAGCGGGACGGGCAGAGCTTGACCCCCCCCCCCCCGTCCCACCCACTCCCATTGCAAACAGCTGAAGGGGAGGAGAGAGGAGAAGGGGGAGGGAGTTTAGCAGTCACGCTGCTAAACTCCCTCCCACCTCCCTTCTCCGGCAGCTGTCATTGGCTCCCATTGGAATCTATGGCAGCGGCCATAGTCAGGCCAGGAAGACAGTTGCAGGACTATCCTTCATGCCTGGCATAAGAGCACCCGACTTCGCGCTTTTACGCCGCAGGAATACGCCTATGTGATCGCTTTTTATTTAATTCCAGCATTTCTTTATGGTGTTCACCATGTGGGGTAAATAATGTGATCATCTTATAGTTCAGATTACGCATTAATAAATATCTATAGATTTTTGATGTAATAAAGAATTTTGTAGTGAAAAGAGTTTTTTCTTGTTTTGTTTTGTTTTTTTACTACTTTAAACATTATTGATCTATTTTACTTTTTTTACAATTTCTATTAGTCCCACTATGGAGTTTGAACATGTTCTTTAATACACTCCAATACCTCGCAGTTCAGTCAAGTGTGCATGCATTCTCAATGGGGTGCGGGGAATAAGATGCTAGCTGACACCTCTGGAGGTGAATTATCTCCCTTGAGAAAAAAAGAATTGGATGTTTTGAAATCCCGCATAACCAACCCTTCTTTCACCTAAATTCTGCTGCCGGGGAAGAGTTGAGATAGCCCCATGTATTTTAGATGGTTGTTGAAATCAGCAAGTTCAATTGACATTCATCTAATCTGTATAGCTAGCTTTAGTCCCGTTTTTATAGAAAGAATAGAGAGACTAGAACAATAGAATAGATAGATGCTGGTGGCGGAACAGTCAATATTGCTTTGGAGTCAGTTACTATTCCATGTAGATACATTTAGAAGTGTAAAACTTGCTAGCGGCTCTGTCTTGCATTCAATCTGCTCTATATAATTTCATGCAGCTGAGCCGGCTGCTCAGTGGCTCAGGGAAAACTGTTTCTCATCTAATGAATATGGGTCTCTGGGAAAGAACAATTGTAGCTGTTTTTATGACATTGTTTTCTGATAGTCAAGTGAGCATAGATTGTTACTTGTCGGCTTTTACAGAAATCAATAGTTTTGTACCATCTGCAATAACCCGTAATGTACTGGCACGTATAAGGAATGATTCACTCAACATCCACATCACAACACTGCTGTACTTCGTCTGATTGCTAAATGATATCCCACATAAAGATTATGGTAGCAAAAGCATGACTACTTCTTTCAATCTATAAGAACAGAACATAGCCTGCTATTTATGGGTGAAGATCCAACATTCATTAACACAGACTATAGGAAAATTCTTTAACTTTTACTGTGTGTGTATATATATATATATATATATATATATATATATTCACACACATTTTATTTATATATATATATATATATATATATATATATATAAATAAAATGTATGTGAATAAATAAAATGTGTGTGAATATATATATATTGGCAAGGCGGTGCTCAGAATGGCCTGCAGGGGGCTGTAAACAGGCCTTCTGTGTACGAGAAATGAGAGAAATGAGAAAAAAAGAAGCATCAGTTCCTACAACACTCAAGGGAAAGAGGCTGTTGAGGCAGCTACAGGAGCTGCAAACCTGAGGTCCAGAGTGTGTCTGTTGCGAGTCTGACAGGGGAGGATGCTCCCTAGACACCCTAGTTGGGCATACTGACAAAGATGACAGAAGCCAGAGTTTCAAGAAATCTGGTTGCCCAGAGTCTCTGTAAGAGTGGCGCCAACCATCTTAGATGGAGAAGATGGCAATTCCCATGAGTTAGTAACCCCCAAGTTGCCATGAAAGTGTCGAGGGTTAATTTGTTCAAACAGACTGGTCAGTTATGTTGTCGGTTCCAAATTGACCTAAGCAGGAGGAGCGCTCCTTTGAGAGTCAAAGTACTGACCATTACACACGGTATATGGTGAAGTAATGAACTCTGAGTCTTTATTGGCATAGTCTCAGTCTTTATAGAAGATCGCCCACGCAGGGACGCGACCTCTGGTAATACAGGGAATAACCTCGTGATTTCCATACATCTTACAAAAACCTTGTGATTTAATCATTCAATAAACTTTGACATTTAGGCTTGATATATGACTTTTAAGAAATAGCTGATTTCACATGACTTTTAGACAACATATTTTTCTTTAAAGAACTGATGACTCTCTGTGGTCAAGCCATCTGCTATGGTGAACTTCCTGATTCCACTTCGGTCAGACGTAGACCTTCAGTGTAGGCAGAAACCACAGGTTACTTCCTTAAAACAGTCATGACTTCTGTTACACATACAATATATTGCAATACATACATTTTGCTAAAATACATATATTGATACATATTCATTCTTGATAAGCGACATTTATTACTTTCTTTACAGCCCCTCTTGGCCCTTATCATTCCCCCATTTTGGACATCAGGAAGACACACACAGGAATGACAATTATGGGGAATTTTGAGGCTGAGTTGATCCAGAGGAAGGCGAAAACCCTTTTAGGAAAAAGCCAATTATCCTTGTATAAAAGGGAAAAATTCCTTCCTGACCCCAAATATGGCGATCGGAACAAGTCCCAAGATCACAGCCGACATCTGACTTTTTAAAATGTATTATTGTTCTCATGAATCTAAACAAATCTCTTATCATTTATGTGAAACATAAAGTGTATGTTTGACCGCATCACAATGGAACAATATTCATATACATTAAGAAAGGTATTTTCCTGAATAACATTGCTCTCCTCTACATCACTATCATTATGCACTATTGAATATATATCGCGAAGTGTCTTTACTGGGGTGGGGATAGACAGTAAGCAAGTCCGTAAAATATCTTCCCCACTCCGCAGGTTGGGCATGCACATGTGGGAAATATTCAGTACGTCTTTTGCAAAGTATTCCCACATGTTGGGGTGTCCTTCCGCCCAAACAGTCCATCTTCTTCTTACATCGACAGTTGATGAGGAATTGTCCCGAAAAGAGAGTAGTCCAAGAAAACAAAGGGTAAATAATACACCTATCCAGACTATAAATGCTGGTGTCCAGGTTGCCATCCTCCTCCCCCACCCTGGGTTGGGCTTATTCTCCACCCCCCTCGTGGTGCTGAGGCGTTGGAACTTTCTTGCAGTGTGAGGCATGGATCCAAGTGGGTTTGCCTTCTAGCTTGACCGAGGTGGGAGTGGTTAACAGTACTTGGTATGGTCCGTCAAAGCGAGGTTCCAAAGTCTTTCTGACGTGTCTCTTTACCACCACCCAATCTCCGGGATTCAGAGAGTGGGATCCTTCCAAACTATCAGGGTCTGAAATAGAAGAGAAGACTAGGTCGTGCGTTATTTTTAGCTTTTGGCATAAGTCCTGCACAAAGGAAGTAACTTTATCATGACCCAGGGATAGAGCTTGGGGGTGATACAGTCCTAACCTGGGCACGGAGCCAAAGAGAATCTCATAAGGAGACAGTCCTGTTTTCCTATTTGGCGTGGTCCGTACTGAGTAGAGGGCCAGAGGTAGGCACTCGGGCCAAGGTTTTCCTGTTTCAACCATGGCTTTCTGTATCTTAAGTTTGAGGGTGCCATTGAGTCTTTCTACTTTTCCGGAGCTCTGCGGATGATAGGGGGTGTGAAAGGCCTGCTCTACTCCTAAGGCGGACATGACTTCCTTCATTACCTCACCAGTGAAGTGAGTACCACGGTCGCTCTCAATGGTCTCTGGTACCCCAAATCTGCACACTAACTCTGACACAAGTTTCTTTGCAGTGGCCTGGGCAGTGGCCTTCGTGACCGGGTAGGCCTCAGCCCACCCAGAAAAGAGGTCAATGCATACCAGGACATACTCATACCTTCCTGATCTGGGCAGCTGGATGTAATCTATCTGTAGTCTCTGGAAGGGGTACAAAGGTCGCGGAGTGCACTTCCGAGGGGTCTTTACTACTTGACCGGGGTTGTGTAGTGCACAGATTTCACAAGCCTTGACGTATGCCTTTGCCATCCTGTCAAATCCCGGAGCGTACCACATTTTCTCCACCAGGGCTACCATGGCATTACGAGAAGCGTGCACCTTTCCATGAGCCAAAAGGGCCATACTAGGATAGGCAGCCGCAGGTAAACACATATGGAAACCCATCATCCAACCTTCATTTCCTTTTACTGCCCCTGCACTTGCCCAGCGCTCCTGCTCTTGCCCTGAGGGGAGTAGGTCCACCTCCTTCTGTGGTGGGACAGAGAGGGTCTGGTCCTTGGCAGGGGGATCAGGATCCTCCTCCGCTGGGCAGGACCTGGTCTGAACTCTGCACACGGGTGCCCTCCAGTCCAGCAGGGCTGCAGCCTTAGCTGCTCCGTCTGCCTTCTCGTTGCCTCTGCTTTCCAAGGAGTCCCCTTGGGTGTGTGCCTTTACCTTTATTATGGCTACCTGCTTCGGGAGCATGATAGCTGACATTAAACTACTTACTGCCTCACCATTCTTTATCGGTCTGCCTTGAGCTGTTAGGAAGCTCCGCGCGCGCCAAATCGGCCCATAGTCATGCGCAACGCCAAACGCGTACCTGGAGTCCGTGTAGATATTAGCAGTGACTCCCCGGGCTAACTTGCAGGCCTCGGTCAGAGCGCACAGCTCCGCTTCCTGTGCTGACATATGTGGGGGCATGGCGCGGCCTATCAGTACTTCATTCATTGATACTACAGCAAACCCTGTCACAAATCTGCCCATCTCATTCTGGTATCGTGATCCATCCACAAACATTTCAAGGTGGGGGTTCAGGAGAGGCTTATCTGTGACATGAGCAAATCCAGCTGTCTCCTGCTCCATCAGAGCAGCACAGTCATGCTGGTGCTCAGTGTCAAAAGCTTCCTCTTCGCCCAGGGAATTGACAAAAAGTTGATCCCCTGTGCTTACTCCCCCTTTTGAATCAGTGTCACCTAATGGCAGTAAGGTGGCCGGATTCAATGTTGTGCAACGTTGAAATGAGACATTGGATGAAGAGTGTACTGCAAGTTCCATTTTAACCTGTCTAGCAAGAGACAGATGTTTACGGCTCACCTGTGTCAGAATTCCATGTACGTCATGGGGCGTGAGGACCACAAGAGGGTAGTCTAGGACCACCTCAGAAGCTTTCTCAAGTAGTGCTTGTACAGCCAGAACTGCTCTTACACAGGAGGGTGAACCCCTGGCTACTGCATCAAGATGTGCACTGTAGTATGCTACAGGGCGCTTTTTGTCACCATGCTCTTGTGTGAGGACGGCAGTAGCATGTCCCGCCATCTCAGTCACGAACATCTGGAAGGGTTTATCATAGTCAGGCAGACCCAGTGCTGGAGCACTGGTAATCTGTATTTTCAGCTGGTGAAAAGCTGACTCGGCTTCCGGAGACAAAGCAAATGGCTTAGAACTCAGGCAGTCGTACAGAGGCTGCATGGTCATGGAGGCAGAGCGAATCCACGGCCGACAGTATGACACTAACCCCAGAAATGTCCGCAACTGAGCATGGGAGGTAGGGAGTGGCATGTCCTCCACCACCTTGGTACGTTCTGGCGTGAGGTGTTTTGTACCAGGACCTAGGCAGTGACCAAGAAACACAACATGAGATTTGCAAAACTGTAATTTGTCTTTACTGGCTTTACACCCGCTGTCTGCAAGAAAACAAAGGAGGCTGAGTGAGGCCGCAACGCAGGTAGGTCTGTCCGGTGCACAGAGTAGGAGATCATCAACATACTGAAGCAGGGCCACACCTGGTGGGACCGTCCATGCATCAAGTACAAGCCTCATACATCGGGTGAATTGATTTGGGCTGTTTTGCGCCCCTTGTGGTAGAACAGTCCAGCAGTACTGTTTTCCTCGGAACGTGAAGGCAAACAGGTACTGGCAATCGGGGTGGAGCGGGACGGACATAAATGCATTGGCGAGATCGATCAGGGTGTACCAGCAGGTTCCGGATGGTATGGTGGACAACAGAGTGTAAGGGTTGGGGACCAAAGGTGTTTCTAGAATGGTCACCTTATTGATTTCTCTTAGATCGTGAACCATCCGGTAGGTATCAGGTTCACCTTTCTTCCCTTTCTTTTTAACCGGGAAGAGTGGTGTGTTAGCGGGTGAGACGCAAGGTTTTAAAGCATTCAAGGCACATAACTCTGTAATAGTGGAGGCTATTGCGTCTTCCTGTGCCATGGCTAGGGGATACTGGCGGATCATGGGGGCTTTTTCCCCATCTTTGAGATATACCATGACTGGGGGTACGTGGAGATGGCCCAAGTCTGTCTTCCCTTTTGCCCAAAGGGTCTCTGGCACTGCTGAGAGAACCTGTGTATCTTCTGGGGTCAACACATATACAGTACAAGAAGGAGGCGGAGTGACCAAGTCTGCTGCCATGAGACAGAATACTTGGTGGTCGGCCGCAGAGGTACTGACATGAGCCTCACCGGAAGGATGGAGCTGAATACAGCACCCCAGGGGTCCCATCACATCGGTTCCCATGATGCAATCCCCAGCGGGTGACACCAGGAAGCGAGTGAGGACTCGTGACCCTTGAAAGGAGACTTCTATGGGCTCGGTCTCACGCATGGGTGTTGGTTCACCGGACACTCCAACGGCTATGGCTATGGAGTCTGAGAGGGGAATACTAAGGTCATTGACTTGTGAGGTACTGACACATAATTTAGTGGCCCCTGTGTCAATTAAAAAGGGCACCTCCTTCCCCTGGATTTTTAGAGGCTGAAAAATTTGTGGCCCACGTGCGTCAGTAACTATAAGGGACACGGGGGAAGGAGTGCCAGACCTTCATTGGTAATTGGTATACCCGTTATTTCCCTGTGGGCGGGATGATGTGGTATTGGCCGTACTTCCCTGTTGCCCCCTTTCGTCTGACGTGTTCTGTCTAGGGCGTTTAGGGGCCCTACAATTACGGGCCAAGTGTCCAGTCTTCCCGCAGTTATAACACTTACGGGTCTCCCGCCTGGGGTCGTTAAGTCGGACTGTGTCCCCCTCCATGGTGTAATGTTTAACCATAACACCCTTTGTGTGGTCTTCTGTATCCATGACAAATCCTACAGCTTTCTTATATAGATCACGCGGTCTGGCCTGTCGCCAATCGGGGGTACATGCTTTAACGCGTTCAGACAGGCGCTTATCTATTCCTTGCATAAAGGCTTCACAAAAAGCAGCATTACGTATTGCTTTTGGACAGTCATATAACCCCAGATCTCTGCCTACTTCCTCTAAACGGCCAAAGTAACATTCAATAGACTCGCCCTTGTTCTGTCTACACTGGGTTAGGGCTGTACGTCTCTCTTGGGCTTTGTCCTTAAACCAGGCTTTAACCTTGTCCACATATTGAGTACCACTAAGTAATGTCTGGGGGTCATCTGGGCGATCTTCAAGACCACAAAATTGAGCAATACTATTGTAAAAGCCCAGAGGACATTTTACATTCATAAGACATTCCATATCTGTCCAAGTGGCAGAGTAGTTTTTCTGTATGACTTCCAACTTTCTATGGAAAGCTGCTGGCTCTGTCTGGGGATCGGGCAGTTGCTGACACAGTGCCATCTGGTCTGTGGCGCTCCAGGGTCGCCATGTAGTGACTGTAGACCCGGGAGTTGGTCTATGTGCGTCCGTAGGTCTGTCATTAGAAGACGATGGTCTGTCAGTGTCCTCTTGTCTGACCGTGCCCAATGGTGGACTCGGTCTGTTTGTTTCTCTATAATGGGTAGTGGAGGTTGTAACTGGGAATAAGGGAATCGGTTGTCTACACTGATCCCTGGGACGTGGAGTCCCACATACTGTACAGATTTCTCTAAAACAGGCATTCTGTTGACCACAACGTGGACAATCCCAAGCCGGACCTCTATTTACTTCAGGGCCCGGGGATCCTGATTGAGGGCTGTAGGGAGGTGTATCCATCTGGGCAGTAGCCTGTGGATACGTAGGAGGCAAGGGTGGCAAATTGGGATACAGAGAATTAAAGGGATTATTTGGAGACATTGGTGGAACGGCCGGGACGACAGGAGAGACTAATGGAACCGTAGGGGTTTCCATGGGAACGTCTATTGGTGGCCGGGGCATAGGAAAATAAACTAAAATGCCCTCGCCTCGGGACTCGGAGTCCCAGTGTTCGTCTTCTGCTGTTTTAGAGCAGTCCAGAATAGCCTTCATGCCCTTTTCCAAACCCTTATTTCTTATTTCCTTTCTATGCTTATCCTCATATTGTGACCAAAATTCATAATTGAATGTTCCCGCCTTCTTAAGGCCTATACGTTTGTAAACTTTATAGGCTTGTCTGCAAATGTCCTCCCCTTCTCTATCTTTAATTATCTCAATAGGAGTCTGATATATCTTAGATTGTTCAGACCCCATCTTGACCACTTCCAACTATTCTTCACTAAGTATACAGGACGTATATTTCACACAGTAAACTAAGATAATCACTGAGACTATCTGGGAACACACAGTTCCCTGTCCCGGAATAGATTTACAGAACTAAAACGTGGTCAACTTCAAACACTAGGATTCAGGGGAGACCAGACTTCGCCTCTTAGGGAACTTTTAGTAATATTATAACAGATCCAGAGTAACAATATGACTGCCAGAAATGAGACTATAACAATAACAATTATTTCAATCTCCAATACAGACAACATGACTCTTTAAGTCCCAATGAGTGAGTTCTTCCGTCTAGGACAGTTAAATGAACTTATTCACTCTAAAATATGGACGGGGCAGAAAATATAGGAAACAGGCAACAACATACCTCTAGTCCGTTAGAGACACAGATCAAAAGAATCCAGACTGTATAATAGTAAGATAAGCTCTTACCTGTACACCGGTGTTTTAGTCTGGGGTCTCCGAATCCAGTATCCACGTCAACGGGCCAGGAGTTTGTTTCAGTCTACTGGTTGCGATGTCCCGTAAAGGTAAGCCCCGCCCCACGTTGGGCGCCAAGAACTGTCGAGGGTTAATTTGTTCAAACAGACTGGTCAGTTATGTTGTCGGTTCCAAATTGACCTAAGCAGGAGGAGCGCTCCTTTGAGAGTCAAAGTACTGACCATTACACACGGTATATGGTGAAGTAATGAACTCTGAGTCTTTATTGGCATAGTCTCAGTCTTTATAGAAGATCGCCCACGCAGGGACGCGACCTCTGGTAATACAGGGAATAACCTCGTGATTTCCATACATCTTACAAAAACCTTGTGATTTAATCATTCAATAAACTTTGACATTTAGGCTTGATATATGACTTTTAAGAAATAGCTGATTTCACATGACTTTTAGACAACATATTTTTCTTTAAAGAACTGATGACTCTCTGTGGTCAAGCCATCTGCTATGGTGAACTTCCTGATTCCACTTCGGTCAGACGTAGACCTTCAGTGTAGGCAGAAACCACAGGTTACTTCCTTAAAACAGTCATGACTTCTGTTACACATACAATATATTGCAATACATACATTTTGCTAAAATACATATATTGATACATATTCATTCTTGATAAGCGACATTTATTACTTTCTTTACAGCCCCTCTTGGCCCTTATCAAAAGATATATATATATATATATATATATATATATATATATATATATATATATATATATATATATATATATATATACACACATACATACACATTTACTTTGTAGAGGAAACAAACAAAATCCATTTTGTTGTCTGGAAACCACCAACAATCTGATGTTGTTCTTATAACACCTGGACTGAGGGTCTTTAGTTATATTCACTAACACATGAATATCAGGCTGTTTGATTGGTCATGAACAAGGGTGCAGAATATATTTTAATCAGCCTTCAGAAAAGACAAATACATTACTTTTCAACATAATCTCCCTGCTTTTCAATACACTGTATTCCCTCATTAAAAAAAAGTTCAGATGTGAATATCTTTCCTCTTAGGGCTTCTTTCAGAGGACCAAACAGGTGATAGTCTGATGGGGAAAGATTAGGACTTTAGGGGGGATGCTTTAACACCTCAAAAGAAAGTTAATGGGAGTGTCAACAGTATGGGCAGTGGTGTGCGGATATGCATTGTCATGCAACAACACAACACCCTAAGATAGCAGTCCTCTGGATTTTGCTTGAATTTTAGGCTTCAGCTCTTCAGTGAGCATCTCACTATCAAGAGCAATGATGATTGTTGAACCTTTTGAGCAAATCACAACTGCAGTCACAAATTCACTGATGAACATGTTCAAACCTGCACAGCAGTGACTGGGAAGACAGCGACCTACAATGGAAAGCGCTAAGACAGTGCAGTGAACAGAAGTTTTAATACAGTATAACTGGAATGAGGGTAATTTTTGCCCCTCATATAAGTGAGTGTTTTACAGGAAGAAAAACTACATAAATAGAAATAAAAAATAATAAGATCAACTAGACTACTTGTTGACAGTTTCCATGTGGTAATAGGTTTTTTATACTGAATAAAATATAAGTAAAAGTAATAAAAAAGTTAAAATAACAAAAATGCTAAACTTCAGCACAGCTACTAATAATCAAAGGTAGATAGATAGATAGATAGATAGATAGATAGATATGAGATAGATAGATATGAGATAGATAGATAGATAGATAGATAGATAGATATGAGATAGACAGAGAGATAGAGAAATAGATATGAGACAGATAGATGATAGATAGATATGAGAAAGATAGATAGATAGATAGATATGGGATATATAGATAGATAGATATGAGATAGATAGATAGATAGATAGATAGAGAGATAGATATGAGATAGATCGATGGTAGATAGATATGAGATAGATATGAGATAGATAGATATGAGATAGACAGAGAGATAGATAGATAGATAGATAGGTAGATAGATAGAGAGATAGATAGATGATAGATAGATATGAGATAGACAGAGAGATAGATAGATATGAGATAGACAGAGAGATAGATATGAGATAGATAGAGAGATAGATATGAGATAGATAGAGAGATAGATATGAGATAAATAGAGAGATAGATATGAGAGAGATAGATAGTAGAGATGAGTGAGCAGCAAAATGTTGCTCGTTACTCGGGATGAAATTATCGCGATGCTCGAGGGTTCATTTCGAGTAACGAACCCCATTGAAGTCAATGGGCGACCCGAGCATTTTTGTATATCGCCGATGCTCGCTAAGGTTTTCATTTGTGAAAATCGGGGCAATTCAAGAAAGTGATGGGAACGACACAGCAACGGATAGGGCAGGCGAGGGGCTACATGTTGGGCTGCATCTCAAGTTCCCAGGTCCCACTATTAAGCCACAGTAGCGGCAAGAGTGGCCCCCTCCCAACAACTTTTACTTCTGAAAAGCCCTCATTAGCAATGCATACCTTAGCTAAGCACCACACTACCTCCAACAAAGCACAATCACTGCCTGCATGACACTCCACTGCCACTTCTCCTGGGTTACATGCTGACCAACCACCCCCACCCCCCGCACGACCCAGTGTCCACAGCGCACACCAAACTGTCCCTGCCCAGCCTTCAGCTGCCCTCATGCCACGCCACCCTCATGTCTATTTATAAGTGCATCTGCCATGAGGAGGAACCGCAGGCACACACTGCAGAGGGTTGGCACGGCTAGGCAGCGACCCTCTTTAAAAGAGGCGGGGCGATAGTCCACAATGCTGTACAGAAGCAATGAGAAATCCAATCCTGTGCCACCGCCATCAGGAGCTGCACACGTGGGCATAGCAATGGGGAACCTATGTGCCACACACTATTCATTCTGTCAAGGTGTCTGCATGCCCCAGTCAGACCGCGTTTTTTTATAAATAGTCACAGGCAGGTACAACTCCGCAATGGGAATTCCGTGTGCACCCACAGCATGGGTGGCTCCCTGGAACCCACCGGCTGTACATTAATGTATCCCATTGCAGTGCCCAACACAGCTGAGGTAATGTTGTGCTTAATGCAGGTGGGCTTCGGCCCACACTGCATGCCCCAGTCAGACTGGGGTTCTTTAGAAGTGGACACATGCAGTTACAACTCCGTGTGGACCGACAGCATGGGTGGGTGCCAGGAAGCCACCGGCGGTACATAAATATATCCCATTGCAGTGCCCAACACAGCTGAGGTAATGTCGTGCTTAATGCAGGTGGGCTTCGGCCCACACTGCATGCCCCAGTCAGACTGGGGTTCTTTAGAAGTGGACACATGCAGTTACAACTCCGTGTGGACCGACAGCATGGGTGGGTGCCAGGAAGCCACCGGCGGTACATAAATATATCCCATTGCAGTGCCCAACACAGCTGATGTAACGTCAGCTGTAATGCAGGTGGGCTAAAAATTAATTTGATTACACTGTAGGCGAGGGCCCCCAAAAATTGGTGTACCAACAGTACTAATGTACCTCAGAAAAATTGGCCATGCCCAACCAAGAGGGCAGGTGAAACCCATTAATCGCTTTGGTTAATGTGGCTTAATTGGTAACTAGGCCTGGAGGCAGCCCAGTTAAAATAAAAATTGGTTGAGGTGAAAGTTTCAACGCTTTAATGAGCATTGAAACGTATAAAAATTGTTTAGAAAAATTATATGACTGAGCCTTGTGGGCCTAAGAAAAATTTCCTGTTCGGCGTGATTATGTGAGGTTTCAGGAGGAGGAGCAGGAGGAGGAGGAGGAATATTATACACAGATTGATGAAGCAAAAAGGTCCCCATTTTTGATGGTGATAGAGAACGATGCTTCCATCCGCGGGTGCAGCCTACGTATTGTTTAGGTATCGCTGCTGTCCGCTGGTGGAGAAAAGAAGTCTGGGGAAATCCAGGCTTTGTTCATCTTGATGAGTGTAAGCCTGTCGGCACTGTCGGTTGACAGGTGGGTACACTTATCCGTGATGATTCCCCCAGCCACACTAAACACACTCTCTGACAAGACGCTAGCCGCAGGACAAGCAAGCACCTCCAGGGCATACAGCGCGAGTTCAGGCCACGTGTCCAGCTTCGACACCCAGTAGTTGTAGGGGGCAGAGGCGTCACCGAGGACGGTCGTGCGATTGGCTACGTACTCCCTCACCATCCTTTTACAGTGCTCCCGCCAACTCAGCCTTGACTGGGGACAGCTGGCAAAGGCCTTGGATAATGGTCCCCTGCCTGCGCTGTACATGCTGCCTGATCTCTGCGCCTCCCCTGCTACCTGGCACTCGGAACTGCGCCTTCGGCCACTAGCGCTGTCGGATGGGAAGTTTACCATCAGTTTGTCCACCAGCGCCCTGTGGTATAGCATCATTCTCAAATCCCTTTCCTCTTCGGGAATGAGAGTGGAAAGGTTCTCCTTATACCGTGGGTCGAGCAGTGTGTACACCCAGTAATCCGTAGTGGCCAGAATGCGTGTAACGCGAGGGTCACGAGAAAGGCATCCTAACATGAAGTCAGCCATGTGTGCCAGGGTACCTGTACGTAACACATGGCTGTCCTCACTAGGAAGATCACTTTCAGGATCCTCCTCCTCCTCTGGCCATACACGCTGAAAGGATGACAGGCAAGCAGCATGTGTACCCTCAGCAGTGGGCCAAGCTGTCTCTTCCCCCTCCTCCTTATCCTCCTCATGCTCCTCCTCCTCCTCCTCAACGCGCTGAGATATAAACATGAGGGTGCTCTGACTATCCAGCGACATACTGTCTTCCCCCGCCTCCATTTCTGAGTGCAAAGCGTCTGCCTTTATGCTTTGCAGGGAACTTCTCAAGAGGCATAGCAGAGGAATGGTGACGCTAATGATTGCAGCATCCCCGCTCAGCATCTGGGTAGACTCCTAAAAGTTTCCAAGGACCTGGCAGATGTCTGCCAACCAGGCCCACTCTTCTGTAAATAATTGAGGAGGCTGACTCCCACTACGCCGCCCATGTTGGAGTTGGTATTCCGCAATAGCTCTACGCTGCTCATAGAGCCTGGCCAACATGTGGAGCATAGAGTTCCACCGTGTGGGCACGTCGCACAGCAATCGGTGCACTGGCAGATGAAACCGATGTTGCAGGGTCCGCAGGGTGGCAGCGTCCGTCTTGGAGTTGCGGAAATGTGCGCTGACCCGGCGCACCTTTCCGAGCAGGTATGACAAGTGTGGGTAGCTTTTCAGAAAGAGCTGAACCACCAAATTAAAGACATGGGCCAGGCATGGCACGTGCATAAGGCTGCCGAGCTGCAGAGCCGCCACCAGGTTACGGCTGTTGTCACACACGACCATGCCCGGTTGGAGGCTCAGCGGCGCAAGCCAGCGGTCAGTCTGCTCTGTCAGACCCTGCAGCAGTTCGTGGGCCGTGTGCCTCTTCTCTCCTAAGCTGAGTAGTTTCAGCACGGCCTGCTGACGCTTGCCCACCGCTGTGCTGCCATGCCGCGCGACACCGACTGCTGGCGACGTGCTGCTGCTGACACATCTTGATTGCGAGACAGAGGTTGCGTAGGAGGAGGAGGGTGGTTTAGTGGAGGAAGCATACACCGCCGCAGATACCACCACCGAGCTGGGGCACGCAATTCGGGGGGTGGGTAGGACGTGAGCGGTCCCAGGCTCTGACTCTGTCCCAGCCTCCACTAAATTCACCCAATGTGCCGTCAGGGAGATATAGTGGCCCTGCCTGCCTGTGCTTGTCCACGTGTCTGTTGTTAAGTGGACCTTGGCAGTAACCGCGTTGGTGAGGGCGCGTACAATGTTGCGGGAGACGTGGTCGTGCAGGGCTGGGACGGCACATCGGGAAAAGTAGTGGCGACTGGGAACCGAGTAGCGCGGGGCCGCCGCCATCATGCTTTTGAAAGCCTCCGTTTCCACGAGCCTATACGGCAGCATCTCCAGGCTGATCAATTTGGCAATGTGCACGTTTAACGCTTGAGCGTGCGGGTGCGTGGCGGCGTACTTGCGCTCGCGCTCAAACAGTCGCGCTAGCGACGTCTGGACGCTGCGCTGAGAGACATTGCTGGATGGGGCCGAGGACAGCGGAGGTGAGGGTGTGGGTGCAGGCCAGGAGACGGTAGTGCCTGTGTCCTCAGAGGGGGGTTGGATCTCAGTGGCAGGTTGGGGCACAGGGGGAGAGGCAGTGGTGCAAACCGGAGGCGGTAAACGGCCTTCGCCCCACCTTGTGGGGTTCTTGGCCATCATATGCCTGCGCATGCTGGTGGTGGTGGCTCCCCAGCTGATCTTGGCGTGACAAAGGTTGCACACCACTGTTCGTCGGTCGTCAGGCGTCTCTGTGAAAAACTGCCACACCGTTGAGCACCTTGACCTCTGCAGGGTGGCATGGCACTAGGGGGCGCTTTGGGAAACATTTGGTGGAATATTCGGTCTGGCCCTGCCTCTACCCCTGGCCACCGCACTGGCTCGGCCTGTGCCCACACCCTCACTTGGGCCTCCGCGTCCTCGCCCGCGTCCACGTCCTATAGGCCTACCCCTCAGCATGGTGTATTACCAGTAGTGCAGAAACAGAACGCTGTAATTAAATGTGCCGCTTATTGGCCTGTGGTTGGAGGCTGACTTCGCTTACGGAACGCCAGGAAATAATTTTGCGCAAGCCTGCTGTAACACTTAGCTGGCTGCGTATGAATTAGAAGGACTACTACACCCAGCAGAGACCCAGAACACTGAGGACAGTCACAGGCAGCCCAAATAGATTTTTTTTCCCAAATGTTTTTGCAAAAGCCCACTGCCTATATTCAATCAATATGTCTTCTGTCCCTGCCTCACAATATATTTGTTCTGTCCCTGCCTTACAATATATGTCTTCTGTCCCTGCCTCACCACTACTGGCCCTGCACTATGTCTAATTACTGCAGGGTGCAATGCTCTGCACGGCCGATATACAAAAAAAAAAAAAAAGTGCAACACTGCAAAAAGCAGCCTCCACAGTACTGCACACGGTTAGATGTGGCCCTAAGAAGGACCGTTGGGGTTCTTGAAGCCTAAAATACTCCTAACGCTCTCCCTGTAGCAGCTCCACCAAGACAGCACTTTCCCTCCTCTATGTCAAAACGCATCTGTGGCGAGCCGCGGGAGGGGCCGATTTTTATACTCGGGTGACACCTGATCTCGCCAGCCACTCACTGCAGGGGGGGTGGTATAGGGCTTGAACGTCGCAGCGGGAAGTTGTAATGCCTTCCCTGTCTTTCTATTGGCCAGAAAAGCGCGCTAACGTCTCAGAGATGAAAGTGAAAGTAACCCGAACATCGCGTGGTACTCGTCACGAGTAACGAGCATCTTGAACACGCTAATACTCGAACGAGTATCAAGCTCGGACGAGTACGTTCGCTCATCTCTAATAGATAGATATGAGATAGACAGATAGATAGAGAGATAGATATGAGATAGATAGATAGATAGAGAGATAGATAGATAGATATGGGATAAACAGAGAGATAGATATGAGATAGATAGAGAGATAGATATGAGATAGATAGATAGATATGTGAGAGAAATAGATAGATAGATAGATAGATAGATAGATAGATAGATAGATAGATAGATAAGAGATAGATAGATAGATATGAGATAGATAGATAAGAGATATGAGAGAGAGAGATAGTTATGAGATAGATAGATAGATAGATAGATAGATAGATAGATATGAGATAGATAGAGAGATAGATATGAGAGATAGATAGATAGATAGATAGATAGATAGATATGAGATAGATAGATAGATAGATATGAGATAGATAGATATGAGATAGATAGAGAGATAGATATGAGATAGATAGAGAGATAGATATGAGAGAGATAGATAGATGTGAGAGATAGATAAGAGATATGAGAGAGATAGATAAGAGATATGAGAGAGAGATATGAGATAGATAGATAGATAGATAGATAGATAGATAGATAGATAGATAGATAGATAGATATGAGATAGATAGAGAGATAGATATGAGAGATAGATAGATATGAGATAGACAGATAGATAGATATGAGATAGATAGAGAGATAGATATGAGATAGATAGAGAGATAGATATGAGATAGATAGATAGATAGATAGATAGATAGATAGATAGATAGATAGATAGATAGATATGAGATAGATAGAGAGATAGATATGAGATAGATAGAGAGATAGATATGAGATAGATAGAGAGATAGATATGAGAGATAGATAGATATGAGATAGATAGATAGATAGATATGAGAGAGATAGATATGAGATAGATAGATAGATATGAGATAGATAGATATGAGATAGATAGATATGAGATAGATAGATAGATAGATAGATAGATAGATAGATATGAGATAGATAGATGATAGATAGAAAGAAAGAAAGAAAAAAAGAAAGAAAGAAAGAGAGAAAGAAAGATACTGTACAAGGTGAGTCTCTAGCTGGCAAACATTCCTCAATAACTTTGTAATTATTGGTAAAGATTATGGAGATTTATGAAAACTTTCGAAAAGAAAAACTGTCTTTGTTGTCGACAGCAACCAATCACAGAGCAGCTTTCATTTTTCCAGAGCACTATGAGGAATGAAAGCTGTGTTGTGGTTGGTTGATGTGGGCAACAAAGGCAGTTTTTGTCTTACACAGTTTATGTCTATCAAACCATCACAGCTCTCAACACATTAAGCTGTGCCCGGGATGTTAAGGAGAGAACGCCAAAGAGGCATTTGACTCAAAGTGCCACAAACATAAATATAGTTGAAAAGCATGTGTTTATTGTTCGTGATTACTGGTGAAAGGGTTCATTTAAGCAATGTCAAAGTGTATTTCAGAATAAAGAAGGTGAAGGAAGTTACCAATGAATTCCTACATACACAAATTTGTGAAGCATCAGTTAACAAATGATGACTTAATGAAAAGTTACTCTTAGCAAGATGATGCAACGTGCCACCCAACTAATTGCAAGCATGAAGGAAATTGAAAGTTACTTCAGGGACCAATTAATTTCGAAAAAGCTGTGGCTGCCAAGATCACCAGACCTGACGCCACCTGATTTCTTCTTCTGGGGTTAACTGAAGGGCCATGCATGCAGTAGTAAGTTGCAAATGTGGACCGATATGCCACAGGATACCATACAGAGCCTGTTTGTCTCCATGCCAGCCCGTATTACATCTTGCATCCAAGCTAGAGGCGACCCAACATGGTACTAGAGCCTCCATGCCTCCTCTTATCACATCTTGCATCCAAGCTAGAGGTGGCCCAACAGGGTACTAGAGCCTCCATGCCCGTCTATATCACATCTTGCATCCAAGCTAGAGGTGGCCCAACAGGGTACTAGAGCCTCCATGCCCGTCCATATCACATCTTAAATCCAAGCTAGAGGCGGCCCAACAGGGTACCAAAGCCTCCATGCCCGTCCATATCACATCTTAAATCCAAGCTAGAGGTGGCCCAACAGGGTACTATAACCTCCCTTCAAGTGTTCAGTTTTTCAAAATCAATTATCCTTTTGCTCCGATATTCTAACCACTTACTTATATCAATGTTACAATCACACATAGAAAGTTTAACATTCCGACTTTGCCCATTCATGAGTTTTCCGCTCATGCGAGCAACAGGGTTTTTTCGCGCACATAGGCGTCCAAAAAAACACGCTCGTGTGAGTGAGGCCTAACTGTGGACCCTAATGCGGAATTGGCGGCAGGACTCTGCTACTTTCAATTCTGCACCAAAATCCACATTGTGCAGATTTTGGTGCTGAATATTCCACAGGAAGGCATATTCCACAACACTGCTGTAAAATAGTCCATCCTGTGTGAAAGCCCCTTTAAATATTTACTTCAATCTTGACAGAAATATTCCATCAACATGTAGAGTAATTATCATAATAACACTCAGAGACCATCGTTCCAGGGCATCAATCAGCCATAAAGCTGCCTCAGTGATTACTGAATCACAAACTGGTAAGAGCACTTATAGATTATTACAATTTCTTGGCAAATTCTATTATCTTACTCTAGTTTATATGACAGCTATAAAATGACATGTGTGTGTATATATATATATATATATATATATATATATATATATATATATATATATATATATAAAAAACCCCTTCCCTCACAAGCTAGGCTGCTGAATTTAAATGAACAAAAAATGCAAATTATAGGGGTCCTTAGGTATTTTCTAACCAGCAGGCTGCAAATTACATTGGTGCAGGACCTGCAGCTGAGTTTTTTGATGCCTAGAACAAAGTGGCCTTAGCAACTGGCAAACAGTAGGGTCATTTCAATTTCCAATAGGCAATTCTGGAACTTGCACTGATCGGAGTTGAAGATAATATACAGGGAAACCTCAGCAGTAGACCAAACCTTTGAGAAGACCACCATTTAAAGGGCTTGTACCAAGATGACAGGTTATCCCCTATCCACAGGATAGGAGATAGCATGCTGAATGGTGGGGGTCTCACCACTGGGATCTCAAGAAATGGTCCTGTGTGCCCCTTTGCCTGTCACTACAGGGGATCGCTTCTCCCTCAGCAGTAATGTCAAAATGAATGGAGTTCTGTCCGAGCATGTGCGGTCAGCACGCCACTCAATTTAATGTGGGCTAATGGAAATACTTGCCGCTCGAATATCTCCGCAGTGCCATTGAAACTGAATGGAGAGTCAGCACACTTGCACAATCAACACTCCATCTAGTCTTTTCCTCGCTGTGGTGGATGTAGTAACCCCACTGGGGAGGAACGGGGACATGGGACCCCCATTCTTGCGATTAGCAGAGGTCTCAGCGATAAGACCCCCTGATTTTCGGATAGGGGATAACTTGTAACCTTGCACAATCCCTTTAATCTGTACAAAATTTTTGAAAATTGTGATGAATTTTCCATTCCATCATAGCCTATGCCCTATGGCATCATGGCATCACTGGCCATCTTCACTGAGAGGACCACCCATCTAGAAGATTTTTTTAATGTGATTCTTGGTGGTCATATCAAAGAGTTCTCACTGTATAGCCATCTCATAAATGCATTCCATAGGTTTTTATGCTTAGTAGTTACAGTCCAGCTGTAAAGGTTGGAAACCATTTGGTATGTGACAGTTTAGCTGAATGAGACATTTATGGCATATATGGCATATACACAAGATATGTGAGGAAGAAGGTCCCTTGATCTTGTCATGTCTCTGGCCTTTTAGATCACTTTCAGTGCCACTTGCTGCAATATACAAAATATATTGTGCAGATGGAAAAGCAGCCTAATTCTGCACAATATATTTTGTATATAGCAGATATTCATTTTTTAGTTGCAGTTATATCATTATCGAGCATTGGGTTGTTTTCACTGAATGATATGTCTGATATTATTGCATACATTGGCAGTATTAGAGCCCTTTTCATGGCCCAATCATAGTTCAGATTCTTGCAGGATCATGGGAATCTGAACGATGATTGGTTGGCAGCAACTGAACAATAATAATACATTTGTCGTCCCGTTTGTGCAGGCATAAATACCAAACGACGATTGGCCCGTGTAAACAGGCAGTTGCTCGTCTATAAACGATGGCCTGTTTACCATGAATAGAGGCGGAGATTGCTCCTCCCTGGCTGCCTGCTTTCAGTGAGCGATCCCCGCTCTTGTGTGAAGGCACAGAAGCGATTATCAGAAGCGGATGTCAGGCACTGAAGCGCCCGATAGTTGTCCCATGTAAGAAGACCCTCTACTTCTAAGGCCGGATTCACACAGAGAATAGAACCCATTGAGTTCACATGCACACAATATAAGCGGTCGTACAAAGCAATACGCAGCATACTCCATTTTCCTGTGCATTTGGGCAGGGAATGAATCCATATTGAACTCAATAAACTAAGTGACTATTTCAATGACTGAGAGCATCGCTGCTAGTATTGTTGTGCATGCAAATGTGCATGATTCGTGCACGCAAAAAGCACAGTAAACGCACCTGTGCACGCAAATACCCAACCCCCATTCAGCAAAAATGCAGCACCATTGTGCATGTAAATATGCATACACTCATATCAATCTGGCCTTAGGCCTTACTCACATGACCGTATATATGCCGCTATTTAGCCGCATCAAAAAATTGCCCAAAAAATGAAGCATATTAAAAGTTAAAAAACAACATTTTCTCACATTTATAATAAAAGAAATCAAAACAACCCCCCCCCCCCCCCCCAACATATTTGGTATCGCTGTGTCCATAAAACATATAATCTATCAAATCAACACATTATTTATCTCGCATAGTGAACGCCATCAGAAAAAAATGCAGAGTACTTCCAAACGGTACTAATAGAAACCATCGATCATCCAGCAATAAACAAACCCTGCGGAATAAAGGCTGATTTAGACACAAGGATTCTTGCTCGAAAATCGCTCAAAGCCATCTTTTGAGCGATAATGGTTGGGTCTAACTGCACTGACATTGTGCAGTTTTTGTTAGCGAATCGCTTATCGTTCTCTTTCAGCGTGCTGAAAGAAAACTATCAGCCTTATCAGGGATTTACAGCGGGATACAGCTGATACTATTGTTTCAGTTGTATTCCGCTCAGTGAACGCAGCCGGGGTATGAAGAACAGAGCGGTCCAGCTGTGTTCTGCATACCCCTCTCAAAGCGCTCAGCTGAATAACAGCTCAGCGCTCCGAGCAGAGAACAGCTGGATGCAGAAGACAAGCGGCCCTGGTTGTCTTCTGCATACCCCGCTCGGAGAGCTCAGCTGTATACCAGTTGAGCGCTCGGAGCAAAGAACAGCTGCATAGCCCGCTCGCAGCGCAAAGTGATTACTCAACGTTTGAGCGATCACCTTGCCCTGTAAATGCACACAATGATGATCACTCAAAAGTTGCTCAAAAGACGTCTTTTGAGCGATAATCATTGTGACTAAACCAAGCTTTAGTTGGCACTATACAAAAAAAAATTATTATTATTATTATTATCATTATTAACCCTGACACAATCACATCAATGGAAAGTTAAAAAATCTACAGCGGTCAGAGGATGGCAACAGAAAACATTTTTTTAAAGATAATTTATTTTTTTAAAGTGATATAGAAAAAAAACACTACATAAATTTGATGTTGTCATTCTACTGACCAACATAAAGCGATCATGTCGTCTTTGCCACAGTGTATATGCCATAAAAACAAGAGCTCCCCAAAATGGCGAAATTGTTTTTTTCTCATTTCACTCCACTGAGGACAATTTTTAAAGTTTTTCAGTACACTATGTGACATAATAAATAGTACCACTGAAAAATAGAACTTCTCTCGCAACAAATAAGTCTTCAAACATCTACATCAATGGAAAAATAAGAGTTATAATTTATTGAAAGTGGAGTGGAAAGAACAAAAAAATGGGAAGAAAAAGGACTGTGTCCTTAAGATTTTGCTTTTGGGCCAAATTTCAAGTTATGCCTCTGCACCCCACAGAAACACATAGGAATAGTCAATGGGTATCTTCCTTTACACTTTTCTAACAAGATGATACAAGGACTGGAACACCCAACTGTCCTGCGTCCAGCCTTGGGTTTCTCCATCAGCCTCGTCAGTAGTAATTTAGGCTGACAAGTAAAAGGGAGGAGGTTCGGGTCGGGTCTCCTAGAGAAGAGAACTGCCCAGGGTGACTGTCAGGTTCACTGAGACACCCAGTTTGAACCTATGTTACAAAACATGTCCTGTACAAAAAGTAATAATTTCATGAGTATCGAGGAAGTTTTTGTTATTACGTTTTAAAAATAAAGTGTCGTCCAACAAGTCTTCTTCTGACCATTTGACCCAACAAGGACTAAACAGATAAGGAGACTTCCTTGGGGCAACAGCATTGACTACTGCAGCCATCCATCTGTTGTCTCACAACCCCAGGCACTGTAGTCTGCAGCAGTTTTAAGCACCTCTTGTATCTGGTGGGGATTGTAGATGGATTCCTCCAGGACTTCCTAGTTGACCAATATAATTCCAGAACTACACTGAGGACTTAGGGCTCCTTCACATGGGCGTATTAGTGCACATAAATTTTATGCACGCAATACTCAGAGAATAGAACCCATTGTTTTCATTTCCCTATTTTGCACAGGCAAAAAAAAGGACCTGCTCTAGTTTTGTGGGCATTTGTGCACCAGCAGTTCCCATAAAAGTCAATGGAAGGTGTGCAAAATACACTCACAATGTGTGCACAGATGCGCGATTCCGTGAAAAAGAGAACATACGTGGAACTCATTAGGCTAAATAGTCATTAAAATCAGGGGGCGTCCTTTTACTTTAGCCCTTTTCCTACCCATAACTTTTTTTGAAGCAGAAGGGCTGAAAGTCCGTATGGTGTAAGGGCAGCAACTGCCTAACTTATTTCAACATTTAGTGCTTGGTTAACAGCGCTTCAGCTGAACGCTTCCAGCTTACCTTCTCCTGTCAATTTTTCCCCCCATGTGGAACCTATGTTATATCACTGGTATAGCTGTAATTACAATAGATGGAGTCAATGCTATACATACAGTACACTAATTTTATATATATATATATATATATATATGGAGTGAAGTGCTTAGAATGGCCTGCAGACGATGCTAGACAGAGCCATTCTGAGTGGGGCAGAAAGAAAATACACACACATATATACGCACACATGGGGGAAGGGGGGATATGGAAACACCATATGAAATGCATCGGATTTTAATCATTAGCACTGAGCTGCCCTTTGACCCCTGCTTGGCTGAGAGCTTTCCTGCCAAATTTGTATTTACTTTACCTCTTGCTCTGCTCTGGTTGGTTTTGGGACCCAGCTGGTAACAGCAGCTGAGTGGCTCAAACCCTCGACCAATGGAACCTTGCTGCTCGGGCAGATATTCACCTATGGCTGGCAACATTTGTGTCATTTATACAGTAGAACCTCAACTAACGTCATTAATCCGTCCGGAAGCAATGGGCTTTAGTAGAAATCCATGTTAGTTGGGGACATTATTTCCATAGGAATTAATGTAAATCCAATTAATTGGTTCTAGACGTTTTAAAAAACACACCAAACCCCATTTAATAGAGAATAACTCTGGTCTTTAATACCAATAACAATAATAATACTGAATGAATATAAAACACAACTGTAAAGAATAAATTAACATTGCAGGGTCATCATTATAGCAGTACGTATCACTGTGGTATCTGTGGCTTGGCATAGGACTGCAGGGACATCATTATAGCAGTATGGATCACTGTGTTATCTGTGGTTTGACATAGGACTGCAGGGACATCATTATAGCAGTACGTATCACTGTGTTATCTGCAGTTTGGCATAGGACTGCAGGGACATCATTATAGCTGTAAGTATCACTGTGTTATCTGTGGTTTGACATAGGACTGCAGGGACAACATTATAGCAGTACGTATCACTGTGTTATCTGTGATTTGACATAGGACTGCAGGGACATCATTATAGCAGTACATATCACTGTGTTATCTGTGGTTTGACATAGGACTGCAGGGACATCATTATAGCAATACGTATCACTGTGTTATCTGTGCTTTGACATAGGACTGCAGTATTTATTTGCAAACGTCTCCTTACTGTACTGTACTCATCTGTACAGTACTTACATTTTGCAGTACGGTCAGGAGGCAGGCAGACACAGCAACGTTCAGCCGGCACTGTGCACTGTGGAGAGGGGAGGGGGAGGAGTAGGTGCACGCTGATGCAGGAGAAGCAGGAAGTGACCGGCATCAGCTTCGCGCCCGCTCACTGAGTGGCGCTCGGGGTCAAGAAGCGGTCGGCGCCCCTATCTGAGGAATGCAACTTTATTTGAGGGACCACCGCTCCCCTGACACATCAACTTTAGTTGAAAACAGCTTTACTTAAAGGGGTTGTCCCGCGGCAGCAAGTGGGTCTATACACTTCTGTATGGCCATATTAATGCACTTTGTAATGTACATTATGCATTAATTATGAGCCATACAGAAGTTATAAGACGTTTTTCACTTACCTGCTCCGTTGCTAGCGTCCTCGTCTCCATGGTGCCGTCTAATTTTCGGCGTCTAATGGCCAAATTAGACGCGCTTGCGCAGTCCGAGTCTTCTTCTTTTCTCAATGGGGCCGCTCGTGCTGGATGCCGCCTCCGTGTAGCTCCGCCCCGTCACGTGCCGATTCCAGCCAATCAGGAGGCTGGAATCGGCAATGGACCGCACAGAAGCCCTGCGGTCCACCGAGAGAGAAGATCCCGGCGGCCATCTTCAGCAGGTAAGTAAGAAGTCACCGGAGCGCGGGGATTCAGGTAAGCGCTGTGCGGTGTTCTTTTTTAACCCCTGCATCGGGGTTGTCTCGCGCCGAACGGGGGGGGGGGGGTTGAAAAAAAAAAAAAACCCCTTTCGGCGCGGGACAACCCCTTTAAGAGCAATGTTACTCAAGGGTTTACTGTATATCTTAGTTCATACAATCACATAAATATGTGAACAAGCAACTAATTTTCAGATTATTTAATGATTTTCTTTAAATAGAAATCCTTTAGTAAAACTAAAAAACTCCGGGGAAGAAAGTAAGGAAGCGGAGTACATTATGCCAGAGAAATATATCAACGCCCAATCAGAACAATTCTGATCGGAACCAAATCATAAATGCAGAAATAACAAAGACAAAACCCTTGGAAAAGATATTCATTAAGTGGGATGAATAGTAACTTCCAGCAAGCGCTGCGGCGTGTTTATCTCCATCCGTTCAACTGGGTGTCTTCAATAGACGCGCTGTAGATCTCGCCGCTGACGCCTGTCATAAGAGAATCAGACTGAAGTGAATTATACGTCTCTTTATCAAGCACTTTGTTCTGCATTGCTAGCCCCATCACTAGTTTCTGCTTTATTCATCCACTTTGCCTTGTTTGGAGAAATTGCACAGAATAGAAATAAAGTACTGCACAGCTGAGTGTGGGGCGCGGCGAATGGGCAGATAGAAACCGTAAGGAGGCACAGCGGAATGTCAAACAGCAATTTGCTTGCCTTTCAGGAAATCATCCCTGCTTGTAAATGGCTGTTGAGGGCCGAATGGTCAAACTTGTTTATGGAATTTCTATAATATGTACATTGTATCCAGAGCTGGATCAAGGTTGATGGATGCTCCTGGATAGTAAATTTCATGGTAGCCCATTCACAAAGAAATCCATATAACAGCTAGTTTAACCCCTTGAGGGTGTGTGCTATTTTTATTTTTTTTGCATTTTTTGGTTTCTCCTCCCTACTTTTAAGAAATATTAACTTTTGAAAATTTTTTCAGTCGATATAGCTAAGGTGTACAGAATTTACAGTAGTTTGATTACTTACACAATTTAATTGTATTTTTGCAGGTATCCTATTCTTGGCAGAAATACATGGCAGCCCTGGGGGCCTTCACAAACCACCAGGCTTCCATGAAAACCGAATGTGGTGGTGCGTTTAGGACATTTAAATGCTGCTGTCCAGGGGCGTAACTATAGAGGATGCAGGGGATGCGGTTGCACCCGGGCCCAGGAGCCTTAGGGGGCCCATAAGGCCTCTCTTCTCCATATAGGGAACCTAGTACTATGAGTAAAGCATTATGGGTTGGGGGCCCTGTTATAAGTTTTGCATCGCAGCCCAGGAGCTTCAAGTTACGCCTCTGCTGCTGTCAGCATTGTATGGAGTGGGTCGGCTCCCAGTCCTGTTCCATACAAACTCCACACACATCTAACATACGTGTACTTCAGCTGTTGCCAGGGCATTAATAAGCTGCATACCTTTATCAGTTGAAAATTAGTGGGACAGATTTTTAGCTTCTGGTTCTAACCTGAATATTTACATTTATAGGAAGCATGCAAAGATCTTGAAAATGGCAAGCTCAAAGTACAGAGTGATTCAAGAAAAATAGTGCAAAAGCAACGCCAATTTATTCCTACATGAACTCACATATAACAACCAGAATGACAGAAGAACTCTTCAAGTTTTTACTGCACCTTACAGATCTTTGCTGTGGGCACTGTTGGTGATACCAGATAACCTAAAACAATGTATCTCTGCTGCAGTGGAATAGAACTGGACTACCGACTTGACATCTGCCACGTCACTAACGGCGCATGCATCTCACATCTGTAAGGTGCAGTAAAAACTTGGAGTTCTTCTATCTTTTCATATCATTCTGGCTGTTGTATGTCAATTCATGTAAGAAGAAATCAGCTTTACATTTGCACCATTCTTTTTAAATTAACCTGTATATTAGAAAGTTCAAGTTCTCTAAAAGCCCTATAAATCGCTCTTTGGTGGACTTGGAACACTGTGAGTTTTGGCTAAAATATTCCGAAAAAAAGGAGGTTGGCAACCCTCAACACGAGGAGTCAGTGTGCTCCCACAGCAATAAAAATCTGACCATGAGGGGTTCTGACAGAGGGCCTTTAATCAGCTCATCATCTGGGGACCTACCAGGAATAGCAAGTCATAGAATCATAGAATGGTAAAGTTGGAAGGGACCTCCAGGGTCATCTGGTCCAACCGCCTGCTCAGTGCAGGATTCACTAAATCACCCCAGATAGATATCTGTCCAGCCTTTATTTGAAAACTTCCATTGAAGGAGAACTCACCACCTCCCGTGGTAACCTGTTCCACTCATTGATCACCCTCACTGTCTAATATCTAATTTTTGTCTCCTCCTTTTCAGTTTCATCCCATTGCTTCTAGTCTTTCCTTGTACAAATGAGAATAGGGCTGATCCCTCTGCACTGTGACAGCCCTTCAGATATTTGTAGACAGCTATTAAGTCTCCTCGCAGCCTTCTTTTTTGCAAAACACTCCCAGATCCTTTAACCATTCTTCATAGGACATGATTTGCAGACCGCTCACCATCTTGGTAACTCTTTTCTGAACTTGTCCAGCTTGTCTATGTCTTTGTCAAGTGAGGTGCTCAGAACTGGACAAAGTATTCTAGATGAGGTCTGACTAAGGAAAAGTAGAGGGGGATGATGACCTCACGTGATCTAGACTCTATGCTTCTCTTAATACATCCCAGAATTGTGTTTGCCTTTTTGTCTGCTGCATCACATTGTTGACTCATGTTCAGTTTATGATCTATTAGTATACCCAAGTCTTTTTCACATGTGCTGCTGCTTAGCTCAATTCCTCCCATTCTGTATGTGCTTTTTTCATATTTCTTACCCAGATGTAGGACTTTGCATTTCTCCTTGTTAAATACCATTCTGTTAGTCGCTGCCCACTGTTCAAGCTTCTCTAGATCTTTTTAAATACTCTCTCTATATTCCCTAGTGTTAGCTATCCCTCCTAGCTTTGTGTCATCGGCAAATTTGATCCATTTCCCATCAATTCCCTCCTGTAGATCATTTATAAAAATGTTGAACAACATTGGGCCTAGGACAGAACCTTGTGGTATCCCACTTGATACATTCTTCCATGTCAATATGTAAACCCTATCAACATTGGTTCTTCAAACATTACAGAGATATCCAAGCTATAAGCTAAACAGATACAGGGCTCATAACTCTTCAGTCTAGCAAGGGGAGAGTTTCATGTACCCCACCAATGAAAACCTAAGGGACCTTTCACACGGGATGAAATAGGCCGCACGATGCACCCTAAGCCACGGTAAATTTAACACCAAAATCCACAAGCTACCTGTGGATTTTGATGCAGAATTGAAAATGGCTTAAAACCCATGGAATACGGGAGCTGCGGATTTAACTATACTAAAGGGTCGTTTACATAGAATGATTATTGTTAAAAGAAAAAAAATCGAATTTGAATGATAACACTAGGGAACATGGTGCGTGGAATTTTAGACCATTGAGTACATTTGTGTCTCTGATTCAGAAAATACCACCCATTTCATTCTAGGAGCTCTAGTTTTTAAGATATTCCTGATGTCATTATCTATTTTTGTTATTACTTTATTTCCCCGCCAGCATTTGCTGACTATTAGCACATATGATACATATCGCCACCGCTGCACATCTAACTTGGTTTGATGAAACAATGTGTAAAGACATTGAAATGGAACGGGTTTGGGCTACAAATGTAGAACATTTCCTGCGATGAGCACGGAGAAGCCAAAAGCAGGTAAATGCGATGGGCCACAAATCCGGGAACTCATGAAAGACCAGCGTCTCCAAGATTCAGTGGACATCTGAGGCGCGGCGCGGTCGTCGTTCTGTGTGCTTGTAAAGCGTTTCCTTGGGAACTATAAGGCTGCGAACACCGGTGAACTTGTGGAGAATATGCGGACTCCTGTCCCTGAACACTTTGGTGTAACACAAGCATCAAATTGCAGGACTGGCAGTCATTTTGGATTAAATTCCAGAATTTCTTGGCACTGTAAGTGATGAACATGGAGAAACTAAGGACCGAGGGAGGAAGAAGACTACTGTGGACGATGGGATACCCATATATTGGCAGACTACTGTTGGAACATCTGATCGCAGGAAATCATAGAAATCTAGTTTCATCGACATCTCAATGAAGAAACTTGCTTTACTCAAGTTCTAGACTTCTTGGGATTTATCTTTCTACCTTCAGCTTTTGACTGGCAGTCATTACATGTATAATACAATATGTGGACATGTATATATGGACATATGTCATATCTTGATAAGCAGACTAAAAACTAATTTTCAGAATTTTTGACCCCAAAATATCCCCAAAAAGTTCTAATTTCTCAGTCACCAAAATCTCTGTTCCCCAGTGTTATCGCTCAGTGTAAACACAGCCAACGATTAGCGATAATTTATTCGCTTATCGTTCATTTCTTGAAGACATGAAAAGCATCGTTGGTTGGTTCGCTAACAATTCAGTTTAAATACCGATTGTTCAGTTATTCTCATTCCCTGGTACAGTGAATGTGAATGACTGAACTATTTGCGAGCCAATGATTTATCTGCCTGTATAAACAGGTTGCACAAGCGAACTTTGTCACTTTTCACTCTCAGGGCTTAGTCACACGGGCGCATTGGCACCCGTACACGGGCGTCAATGCCCCCGTGTGACTGAGCCCTTACTGCAGGAAGAAGACGGCCGTACCTCAAGACGGACGACTCCCCGCAGCGCTGAAGAAAGAACACATGACTGGCAATGAAGCCGGTCACATGTTCTTTCTTCCGGCGCTGCAGAGAGATGCCTGTCTAGAAGTACGGCCGTCTTCCTCCTGCAGTAACACGGGCACCGATGCACCTGTGTGACTAAGCCCTCAGAAGCACCATAAGGTTCACAAACTAAGTAATCACCACATTTGCCTATCTTGTTAATTGATGTGATCAGAGCGTAAAACATCAGACATGGAGCCCCGGGCTGCTGGTGACAAATTACAGATAATGGAGCTGCTCAATTTACATGCAAAAACCAGGTCTGATTCTGCAGGGAAACTTAATTATAACGAGTGAGGAAAAGTTTGAAGCGAAATATTTCTTGGTTTGCAGAGAAACTAACACCTGTTTACCCTCAAAAATTGGCCCGAATTTTGCATAATCTCCAAACTGCCAGTTCCCTTCCAGGTTCAATCTGTACTATTGCAGTTTGGCTTGTACCTCAATGGAAGAGCATTATCCTCAATTTATTTTATTTCATATTAAATATGTGAATCATACAAAATTGCTGTATAAAATAAACATTTCCTGATTTTTATAATTAATATACAACATTAATGAGGCAAATCAGTGTTAATTTGAGGATTTTTTATCAAGAGGTGGTTGGGCATCCAACAGTTTTCTGCGCTTGCGCTGACCTTACTATAGAAGCTGTTTGCAGCTACCACTGGGGGCGCTCCTTGCATACAGATGTATCATACCAAGTTTAAGTGTGGCTGTATAAATTCATATGCTGATAGCTCCCCCTACTGGTGGCTGCATGAAGCCAGAGTTAGTTATCAAGTCAGAGAAACAGAGCTTCATCCCCTAATAAAGGTATTCTGCAATTCATCAGATTAAAGCGTTGGACCAAAAAAGAGTAACAAAATATATTGGATGGAGCTCTGAGTGAGAAGTGGGACCCATTCTGATTTTTCCTATATTGCCATTTGATTTCTGCATACACCCCTGGACAAGAATATGGAAACGTAGCAAGAAGTGCAGATCTTGTCTTCTGTCATTGCCGATCAATTAAAAATTTCGCAAACACTGAGGCACGGCAGATAACAGACGGTAAAACTTGATATATGACTTAAGAGGTATTGCAAAGTCATAAATAGTAATCAGAGCTAAAATAATAATGGGATACAAACCTAAAGTGATTAGGGGGAGGATGGTTGTAATGTTCTATAATGAGATTACAGGAAGTCAATAAAGCTCAAATATCTCCAGTAGTGAGAACATTGTTGTTATTGCTTGGTGTATCATTACTATGAATATCACATCAGCATAAGAGAAAAGGCTGCCTGTATTCCACTTGTGTAGAAAACAGCAAGATAGCAGCATACTCACAACAGGACAACTCAGTGAATAACTACTGTACCAGAACCAAACTCATAACCTGAATAAAGCATCAGACCCAAGCTCAGTACATACATGCAGTACCAGAACCAAGCTCATAACATAGTTACAGCAAGAAGCAACCACAGTACATATATACACCAGAACCAAGCTTGTAACATAAATACAGCACTAGAACCAAGCTTAATACATATATACACCAGAACCAAGCTTGTAACATAAATACAGCACTAGAACCAAGCGTAGTACATAAATATAGTACCAGAACCAAGCTCAGTACATAAATGCAGTACCAGAACCAAGCTCATAATATAAATATAGCAATAAAACCACCTCTGTACAGATGTACAGCGTTAAAACCAAGCTTGTAACATAAATGCAGCACTAGAACCAAGCTCAGTACATAAATACAGCACACAAAAACTCAGTACATAAATACAATACCAGAATCAAGTTCATATCATAGATACAGCAAGAAGCAACCTTAGTACATATATATATATACATATATATATATATATATATATATATATATATATACATACACCAAAACCAAGCTCATAACATAAATACAGCACTAGAATCAAGCTTAGTACATAAATGCAGTAGCAGAACCTAGCTCATAATATAAATACAGCAAGAAACCTCATAGGTACAACACTAAAATCAAGGTTGTAACATAAATACAGCACAAGAACCAGGCTTAATACACAAATACAGTTCCACAACTAGGCTCAGTACATAAATACAGCACAAGGCAATCTTAGTACATAGATACAATACCAGAACCAAGCTCATAACATAAATACAGCCCTAGAACCAAGCTCATAACATAAATACAGTTGTAGAAACTGTGTTGCAGGGTTGACAATGGGCTGACTGGGCACCTTGGAACATCAGAGGGGAGGAGAAAAAAACAGTAGGAGGAGGATTTATTGTCCAAAACAATCAAGCACCTTGAGGCTGGATTCACATAGCCGAAAAATGACGCTGTAAAAACGCGTGAACGGGTGCACAAATCTAGCATTTGTGTGCCCGTTCAGATGGCCCAAGCACGACGCCGAGGCCCCTATGCCTTACCTCCCCCTCACCGTTTCTCTGCCTCTCTCCTCCCCTCCATCTGTTTGCAATGGGAGGAGGCAGAACAGAGGCGGAGCTAAGCTCCTGCCCCTTGTTTGCAGCCAGCAATTGGAGGGGGCGGGACAGGGTGGAGGTAAGTTCCATCCCACCCCTTCCCATTGCAAACTGCTGGAGGGGAGAAGAGAGGAGGAGAGAATGGGAAGGGACTTTAGCAGTCACGCTGCTAAACTCCCTCCCATCTCCCTTCTCCAGCCTCTGTCATGGGCTCCCATAGGAGTCTATGCAGAGGCTGATATACTCCAGATGGCAAAATAGTTCCAGGACTATCTTTCCTGCCCAGCATAAAAGTGCCCGGGGCTATATTTGCTGGCCGGGTGCTTTTATGCCGTTGGAATACGACTGTGTCATCTGATGCATTGGAATCTAATGCACCAGATGGTAGCGTATATTGGCCAGCCCTGAAAACACCGGCTGATATACACTCGTGTGAATAAGCCCTGAAGTTGTCATTTTGCTGCCAAACTCTGCATGCTCAGGACGTCCTTAACAGACCACCAGTAGAGAGGATTGTCTGCTAGTCCAACAAGCACGAGCAGCTCCAACTGCTTCATTGTCCGCCATCCAGAGACAGGTGGTACCATCGTTACACCCCTGTGTCTGTTGGGGCCGCTTCCAGGCACTTGGCTGAAGGACACTTGGACTTGCCCCCATTTGCAGTGGTATTGTAGAAAACAAAACTGGACTATTATGGAGTGGATCCGGGTTGCCTACAGCAACAAATCCAGGTTTAGTTTGTGCTCTGACGATGCTCAGACTCTTTGATTCTGTATAGTTTTTTTTTTTTCTGCTGCTACAGCATATCTGTTCCTTTTAGATCATTTTGAAGTGAAATGTTTATATGTGATTAATAAAAGTTCACTTTTAAGGGGATTCAATTAGGGTTGGTGCTTTTTGCAAATCTGTTGGTTTAGGTATTGATTACAGTGGGACCCTGAGCCTTCCCTTTTTGTTTTTCCATATTAGATTAGCTCAGCGATATGTTCAGCAGATCCTACAGCCACATGTGTTCCTCTCATGGTGGCTTCCAGCAGGATAATGCTCGACCGCACATACAAGAGGGTCACAGGAATGTCCCCACAATGTTGTCACATTTCCGTGACCACCCTGTCATATATCACCAATACAACATGTATGGGACCATCTGGGATGTCATCTGCAAATATTCAACAGCGTACAAGTTTAACCGATCTAGAGGCTCAGTTACAACATATGTGGAGCGATATGCTGCAGGATACCATACAGAACCTGTATACCTCTGTGCCAGCTCGTATCATATCTTATATTCAAGCCACAAGTGGTAAAACAGGGTACTAGAGCCTCCATGCCTGTCTGTATCACATTTTATATCCAAGCTAGAGGCGGTATAACAGGGTACTAGAGCCTCCATGCCCGCCTGTATCCCATCTTGTATCCAAGCTAGAAGCGGTACAACAGGGTGCTAGAGTCTCCATGCCCGCCTGCATCACATCTTGTATCCAAGCTAGAGGCGGTATAACAGGGTACTAGAGCCCCCATGCCCGCCTATATCAAATCTGCTATCCAAGTTAGAGGCGGTACAAGAGGGTACTAGAGCCTCCATGCCCACCCATATCCTATCTTGTATCCAAGCTAGAGGTGGTACAACAAGGTACTAGAGCCTCCATGCCTGCCCGTATCACATCTTGTATCCAAGCTAGAGGTGGTACAACAGGGTACTAGAACCTCCATGCCCACCCGTATCACATCTTGTATCCAAGCTAGAGGCGGTACAACAGGGTACTAGAGCCTCCATGCCCACTGTATCACATCTTGTATCCAAGCTCGAGGTGGTACAACAGGGTACTAGAGCCTCCATGCCCACCCGTATCACATCTTGTATCCAAGCTAGAGGTGGTACAACAGGGTACTAGAACCTCCATGCCCACCGTATCACATCTTGTATCAAAGCTAGAGGCGGTACAACAGGGTACTAGAGCCTCCATGCCCACTGTATCACATCTTGTATCCAAGCTCGAGGTGGTACAACAGGGTACTAGAGCCTCCATGCCCACCCGTATCACATCTTGTATCCAAGCTAGAGGCGGTACAACAGGGTACTAGAGCCTCCATGCCCACCCGTATCACATCTTGTATCCAAGCTAGAGGCGGTACAACAGGGTACTAGAGCCTCCATGCCTGCCTGTATTACATCTTGTATCCAAGCTAGAGGTGGTACAACAGGGTACTAGAACCTCCATGCCCACCGTATCACATCTTGTATCCAAGCTAGAGGCGGTACAACAGGGTACTAGAGCCTCCATGCCTGCCCGTATCACATCTTATATCCAAGCTAGAGGTGGTACAACAGGGTACTAGAGCCTCCATGACTGCCCGTATCACATCTTATATCCAAGCTCGAGGTGGTACAACAGGGTACTAGAGCCTCCATGCCCACCGTATCACATCTTGTATCCAAGCTCGAGGTGGTACAACAGGGTACTAGAGCCTCCATGCCCACCCGTATCACATCTTGTATCCAAGCTAGAGGCGGTATAACAGGGTACTAGAGCCTCCATGCCCACCCGTATCACATCTTGTATCCAAGCTAGAGGCGGTACAACAGGGTACTAGAGCCTCCATGCCCACCCATATCACATCTTGTATCCAAGCTAGAGGCGGTACAACAGGGTACTAGAGCCTCCATGCCCACCCGTATCACATCTTGTATTCAAGCTAGAGGCGATACAACAGGGTACTAGAGCCTCCCTTCAAGGGGTCAGTTTTCTGCAGTAAATTCTTCCTTTGCTCTGATATCATAATCAATTACTTATACCAACTTTTAATTAAAATCATGCATAGAAACCTTCCTTTGATTCCGACAACTCCTTCTAGATGCTTGATTTATCTTTATAATATGTGTACATATACAGCCGGGCTCCATGCTCAGCCAGTATACCAGCTGCACTTTGTTAGCAGTTGTCCACTCTGACTAATAAGGGAGGGCACTGAGCGAGATGCCTATATGTACTGACAGGATGCATTGAAAAGGGTCAGGTTCATGATGCAACCCCTTAAATGGTATGTCAGCCCACAATTGTATCAGAAATCCAGCTTAGGTTATGTTCTTACTGTGTTTTCAGTGTATGCTTGACATCTGCGCCAGCAAAGCTCCTGGCACATACATAAAACATACCCATAGAGTCCTATTAGCTTCCATATGCCAAATGAGTGTACTCTTGGCATAAATCTGAGTGGTATATGCCAGCGCACCTTTTTATTACTGTAATGAATAGAGTGGTTAACTACATTATTTAATGCAGAGACATCCCACTAAAAAACATAGAAGGGAATTCATGAACCTACTTATGCCAGAATCCTAGCGGATAAAAGTCACAATTTTGGCGCAAGTACCAGAAATTCAAATTTTTTTTTTTGTAGGTTTACACTGGACCCACCACTTTTTAAAAAGTAGGCTGGGCTTAGCAGCAAGCTGCATGGCCGCTTATTGCCCGTCACAATTAATACAATTTACACCAAACACTAGTGTAAATTATAGCTGAATTCTATGCCAGCGCTAGTAGATTTCAGATATGACGCATGACTGTCCCTATAGATACGGCAAGTACAATTGTTACGCTTCACTCCAGCATTAACTTTACTTAGACCAGTGTATGTAACGCTGGTCTAAGTACATATGCCCCATGTTTTTTTATAATGAGTCATTGACCTTTGTATGTTACTGTATGTCATGCAGCAGCAAAAATTAGAGACATTCAAGCATTGACGTCTGTAATTGGCTGCAGCAGCCTGTCACATCCCAAAACAGGCTGCTGCAGCCCGTCAAAACAGGGGCGGTGCAGAGAACAGAGCAGCAGATAGAATGCTTTATTATTATCAGGCAAGAGGAGCGCTAACTCTAAATAAATATATAACTTGGACAACCCCTTTAATGGCACATGCCCTGTGATTGGCATTAAAATGGTACTAGGTGGAGAATGGATGGCATTACCATTGACCAACACTCCACTAATCAGTTATGATGAAACAGGGTCGGCCTTTGGGGTGTGCAACCTTGCGACTGCACAGGAGCATCACTCCGCTGAAATGAAGGGGGCGCAATCAGGCAGATTCCCAGTTGCTGCTTCGGCTTAGTGCGCAACCGCTGCCGCCCGGAAGTCCGCTATAGCTGAATTTGTAGTTAATTGTAGATATGGATACAATCAACAGCAGCACCACTCCCTCTACAGGAAGCCACTCTGGGCTTCTTGCACCACTGCCCAGCGTCTTCTATATGACGTAGGTGGCATGATGATGTCATCGCGTCACCTGCGTCGTTCTGCAGGATGTCAACCAGAAGAAGCCAAGCAGAGGATAGAAGGCGTTATTGGACCATGGGGGAGGTGAATAGGTTTTCATTATTTTAATATGGGAGACTTTATAGCTACGGCGGGGGATAGTAGGACTATCAGTAAAGAGGACATTATGGCTACTACTAAAGGAGACATTATGGCTACTAAAGGGGATGGTATGACTACTACAGGAGACAGCATGGCTGGTGCTGTATTTATGTACTGAGCTTGGTTCTGGTACTGTAGTTCTGTTTTTTCCTCCACATGGCTTGTACTGTAAATCCCACAATTCCGCACCATTTACACTATGTATGAAGCTGTTCTAAGAGCCCATTCACACAGGCGTATGCAAGTTGCTTTCCAAATTCTCAAGCAGAGCTTTCATTGGACAGCACACAGACAAATGTCTGTGTGCTGCTTGATACTCACAGGTAGAGAATAGAGATGAGCGAACGTACTCGTTACGAGTACTTACGCACCCGAGCACCGCCATTTTCGAGTACAGCAGTACTCGCGCGTAAAGATTCGGGGGGCGCCGTGGCGGCACGGGGGTAGCAGTGGGGAGTGGGGGGGAGAGGGAGAGAGAGAGGGCTCCCCCCTGTTCCCCGCTGCTCCCCCCCGCACCGCCGCGCCTCTCCCCGCCCCCCGGCGCCCCCCGAATCTTTACGCCCGAGTACTGAAGTACTCGAAAATGGCGGTACTCGGGTGCGTAAGTACTCATTACGAGTACGTTCGCTCATCTCTAGTAGAGAACATTGCATGTCCGATTTTAGTCCATGGACCAGAATAGCACATGCTGCAATTTTCTTCACACAGACCATTGATCTGTGTGAAAAATACCTTTCTGAATAGCCTAATTGGCTATAATGGGTCTGGTGCAAATTTTGAGACAGATTCGGGTGTGGAACCATAGATTTCACCACTTCTCCAAAATACGTGCCAAAGTCTACAGAAAGGAGTGCCGATTTTGATACAGATTTGCAGTGTTCTTTTTCCACTGCAGAAAATCCACCACCTGTGAACACATCCGAAAAGCAGACCACTACTCATGGGTCAGTGTTTTGCGCTTTCCCCCTATTCTAAAATTTGCCAGCGCCTATATGGCATTGTTTTCAGCTAGTAGAGCTGCAACTCACCCATGTTACCTGAGGTGGCATCCCAACTCCTAGCTCGTCTTACTATAATGGGGGAAAGGAGGGTGCCAAAAACTTTTCTGCACAGGGCGCCATCTAACCTGAGGCTGGCCTCTGTGATGAGCTACTATTTGGGTACACAACATGTTCTTCTTTTCAGAGAAGAGTAGTACCCATTTCCTGCCTGTTTTCTGCAGTTACTTTACTGCAACCTAGTGTTAACGAAATGTACTGAGACATATAATTATTTACTTGAGTAGTCCACTCTGGGAATATTTCCATTTGATATGAATAGCTTATTGCCACACCTGCACGTGGAATTCTTTCCTCCACCCTAAAGAGATATATACCTGCAAGAAGCCCATGAATTGTCATCATATAGCAGAGCAGACAAATCCACAGCTGGTTATATGGGAATTGCAATCTAGACATAGAAACCATGTTAAAAAACCTGTGCTCAGGGGACTTTTTTCGAGCCATCCTAGCAGAATTTTTAGGTACACTTTTATTTGTATTCTTTGGTATTGGTAGTGCATTAGCATGGCCATCTGCACCTCCAACTATTCTGCAAGTCTCCCTAGCCTTTGGTTTAGCTATAGGAACCATTGTTCAGATCATAGGGCACATTAGTGGAGCCCACCTGAATCCTGCAGTGACGCTGGCATTCCTGGTGGGATCACAGATCTCCGTCTTGAAATGCGTGCTTTACATTTTGGCTCAAATGTTGGGAGCTGTGGCTGGAGCTGGGTTAATCTATGAGTTCACTCCGGCCAACGTGCGAGGGAATCTTGCCGTCAACTTGGTAAGTCAAAGATGAGTGGGTGATGTGTAATGTTTTAATTTATAGGTTATGGACATCATTGGGGGTAATGTTTTTTTTCCCTTATATGCATGTATTTTGGGCTGAAAATCATTTTTACGACACAGTTAAATTAAAAGTTTGTCTTCTGCAACTTCTACATATCAGGGTATATAGAAACCGCAGTCTAAGTCTTAAAAGGAGATCTATCAGTGAAGCTGGACTGCTATCTCTTTTCTCCTGCCCATCAGCTAATGAATACAACAAAGTTTATCTCTGCTTGTTTTATCAATAGCTTTCTTTAATTTCCTTTAACTAAAATTAATTTCAGTTTATTATTACTTTGAAATGTGAAAAACAATGCTGCTTCATGGAAACCATCAACAAGCAGGCGAACAGCTACTGATGAATTTTATACTTTTAAAACAATACATATACCTAATGCCTCAATTGCATATATCTGCAGGGGGTATAAAGGTTATATTGGGTCTAGAAGACCCACAGCTAAATAATAGTTCACAATGTATAACAAGTATTAAGAACGTACTATGAGATATATAATATTGTATAACATTACAGCAGATAAATGAACAGCAGTCTGCTGACAACTCCCTGGCTGCGACATGGGATTTATTTTCCACACCGTATAGGGTAAAAGTCAACAGCAAAATAAGTAATAAAGCTAATACAGTAGAAAAAGAGATAATATTATATTTCAAAGATTTGAGAAATATTCAAAGACTATCTAGCCAATATTCATTTAACAGTGTTTTCCAGGGAAATAGTATTGATGACCTATCCTCGGGATAGGTCATCAATAGTTTAGTGACTGGGGTATGACACTGTGCACCCCGACCAATCAGCTGATTAGGTGCCGCTGACAACTAGAGATGAGCGAGTATACTCGCTAAGGCACATTACTTGAGTGAGTAGTGCCTTAGCTGAGTATCTCCCCGCTCGTCTCTAAAGATTCGGGGGCCGGTGCCAGTGACAGGTGAGTTGCAGGGGGGAGCGGGGGGGAGAAAGGGAGAGAGAGATCTCCCCTCCGTTCCTCCCCGCTCTCCCCTGCCGCTCCCCGCCCCCCGAATCTTTAGAGACGAGCGGGGAGATACTCGGCTAAGGCACTACTCGCTCGAGTAATGTGCCTTAGCGAGTATACTCGCTCATCTCTACTGACAGCGAAGCTACACCAAGAGTAGGGAGCAGAAGCTGCTGCTTTGACCCTCTGCAGTGACCAGTGTTTGTAACTGCAGGTTCAGCTCCCATTAATTTCAATGACACCTGACCTGCAGTTACAAGCACCGTTCACTACACAGGGTCAAAGTAGCACGGCCGGCCAATATACGCGACCATCTGATGCATCAGTTCAGATGGCCAATTTTCCAGTGTGTACAAACGGTCGGTCGGAAAAGATAGAGCATACGGTGCGCATTCTGGTCGGCCGTTTTTACGCCGGCCAGAAAAGATAGTTCTGGACCTATCTCTTCAGCCAAAATACGACGGTCGGTCCCATAGACTCCTATGAGAGCTGCCGGAAAAGGGAGGTGGAGGGGAGTTCAGCAACAGCTCTGCTAAACTCCCTTCCCCTTCCCTCCTCCTCTCCACTTCTTGCCGGCTGTTGGCAAAGGGAGGGAGTGGGGGCGGGAGATTAGCACACTAGGTCCCGCCCCCTCCCATTGCAGGCAGCCGGCAAGGGGCAGATAGGATGTGGGAAGGGGGAGGGAGTTTAGCAGAGGTAAATTCTCTCCCCCCACCCAACGATATCCTGGGGTCGTCGTATACTTGCCGCACCCGGGCTGTCTGAATGGGGGCATAAACAGGAGTTGCAGCCGTGACTTAGTCATGGCTGCCTCTCGTGAATGCGATTTTCAGCCGCGCTATCGCAGCACCCGTGTGAAGGAGCCCTTAGGCTGAATTCACACAGACGCGTTTGCTTGCGCATGAGTGCACAAAACATTTGTGCGCATAATACTCAGGAAAAAGAACCCATTAAATGGGTTCATTCATATGCACTTATTTGGTGTGCGCAATTCTGTTGGGCAAAAAAATACATAGCATGCTCTATTTCCCTGTGTATTAGCACAAGGGACGAACACATCTTGAAGTCATTAAGCTAATTGGCCATTTCAATGGCTGAGAGCATCCGTACGTGTTTTTTTGTGCATGTAATTGCGCATATCTTACATGCCCAAAATGTACAGAAAAAAACACTGTTGCGCATGCAAATACGCAATGCACAAAAGCATGGCGCAAATATGCAAACGCTCGCGTGAATCCCGCCACACAGATCCGTAAAATGGACTTGTTATAAACAACATTACATATTCATGTGTATTTGCCTAATAGAAAAGAAGACCAATGAATGCAAATATGGATACAAAAACGGACAAAATTAGAGCATGCTGCATTTTTAAGACACAGACGTGAAAAATACGCCCATATGAATAGATACATAGATCTCCATTAGCTTTGTATTAGGGTCCACAAAACACGCACCAAATATGGAGTAAAAATACGCTTGTCTGAAAGCAGCATTATTAACTACCGTGCTTCCCCGAAAATAAGACAGTGTCTTATATTAATTTTTGCTCAAAATGATTTCACTTTTTTACCTGTATAGCTGCCTGGACACTATTTAAATTGACTTTTTTAATTAGCTGTTAGCATGGCTTAATTTTGGAGTAGGGCTTATATTTCAAGCATCCTCAAAAAGCCTGAAAAATCATTTCGCATCCTCAAAAGTTCTGGAAAATCATGCCATGTCTTATTTTCAGGGAAACAGGGTATATGATTCAAATTTACTGGGGCCATTACCTACGAGGCAGTCCGGAGGTCCTATAGTCATATTAGATAAAGCAAAAATAGATGAGGCTCACAGGATTAATTGAAAAACCGTTTAAAGATACAGAAGCCATCTTTTCGTAAGTGTCAATGCATTTTTATGACATTTGCCTATATATATCAAGTGCTAATGAGATCCTAAATTATGATTATATTCAATTATTATTCTCTCTTGGTACCACATGCGCTATCTATAACCCTGTAATCAGAGAATCTACATCTCATCTAATCAATTAAAAGGCAAATATCAAGTCTCTGAACTTTAATATATCAGAGAGTACAAGTGGCGCCCGTCGGTAATGGCCCTTATTAAACAGCTTGCCTACAGGAATGAGTATGCCCAGATTGCATAATACCAGCAATAAACTGTGTGTGGGATCTTCCTATAGAGGATATTGTCTCATAAAATAGACATAGCAGATGGTAGTTTGGCAATGGTTTGCATTTATTTCGGTACCGTGTATTTCCAGATCAATGAGGACACCAGCGCTGGGCAGGCTGTGGCAGTGGAGCTGTTCCTCACCATGCAGCTTGTCTTGTGTGTTTTTGGTACAACAGACAGCCGAAGAACAGACATCATCGGATCACCATCTATATCCATTGGTCTCTCAGTTAGTTTAGGACATCTGCTTGGGGTATGTAGAACATCAAAAATAAATGTGCCCCTTTAAATCTGAGCATGATTACCCCCTAATGTGCTGATGGGAAAATAACATAAAGAACGCTAATGAGTATATGTAGAGGTTCCCTTCCATCGGTGGTCCCTCTTGGCCAGTCTTCATTTGGGGATTCCTATGATGCAGAAATATTCTAGTGAGTGTGTCTTTAAGATGAAGGTGATTAAGGTGGACCTAAGTTGCACCAGAGAATGTTGGGCACAACTATGTAAACGTCTGTGTGCATGTACCCCAAGTCTCAAAACCACCCGTAACAGTGTGCGCAAGTCAAAGATACCTCTTTAAGGGGATCAGTTCCATCAATGTCTGCTCTAGATACCCCTTTGGTGCTTCTCTTTAAGTGCCTCTTTCGCAGGTGTACCCCTTAAGGGTCACTTCCCTTGATGCCACGTAGAGGTTCTGTTATTGGTCAACAGTTATTTTCCCCGATGATCATAAAACTTGGCTAAGGTGAAAGTCTATATTAATGCTAAGCTACCCATACATATGAGGTAGCTGACGGTCAAAAGACATGTCTCCCAATTATCTCATACACATGCATGCTTGACTCAGCTGAGCGCGCATGTGTAGTGAGGGGATAAAGCCATCTGCCTTATACTTGTCTCCCCTGACGTCTGCCATTGCGGGAGAGATGGGGGCCGCCATGTACATTCAATGATTGACCACTCCTTCTGAAATGAGTGGGGTCAGCTGATCTATATTTAATGTGTATACCAACCCCTGTTTCAATTGACAGATGAGAAAGACATAAGCAGCTGCAACTTAGTAAAGTCTATGGTCAAACGAGAAAACATCTTCCTATGTTTCCAATTGTAAATTATTGATTGCCTATCTGCAGGATAGGTCATCAATTATAGATCAGTGGGGGTCTTCTGTCTAGGACAACTGCCGGTCACCTGTTCGCTGGGCCAATGTGCTTGATTTCTGCAGGAAACAGCTCCATTCTCACTGCAGTGGCCAGTCTTGGTATTACAGGCAAAGTTCCAATTGAAGTGAAAGGGAACTATGCCCATAATACCAAGCCTGGCCACTGAAGAAATCAGCTCAGTGCAGAAGTGCATCAGCCTGATAAAAAGCTAGTTTGGGGGTTCCCTTTGTTGGATAGGCCATCAATGGTAAACAACTGGACGACCCCTTTGATGCTGTCATTTTATGAAGACAACCCCTTTTCAGTTTGAAGGTGGAACGATAATCAGCTGATCGTTCTGGCGTCTTTTACCCTTATCGAAAACAGATTTGCTGTTGAAGATATACCTTTCCTTTGTTGAGGCCAACGATGTAATACATAAATGGCTCCAATCCAATAAGATCATCTTTTAATCACCGGTTTATAGAGGGCCTCCCATGCTGGCCATAGGTCCTAACTGGGCATACGGAAAGGAGGTTGCATTTGGGTAAGAGAAGCTCATATATATATATATATATATATATATATATATATATATATATGAACATCTATCCAAACCCGCCCTCAGTGTAAAGTTATCATGGCACTTATCATTTAGTTAGTTTGCTCTTCTGTCTTGCATATGTCTCTGTGTTCTGACGTATTTGTAATCTCTTGCTTGCAGATCTATTTGACTGGCTGTTCAATGAATCCAGCGAGGTCCTTTGGCCCTGCTGTCATTATGGGTATATACAGCTATCACTGGGTAAGAAAATATTGGGCAAGCATAAGACTTATTTATTTCTGTTGCTTATATAGTGCCAACCTATTCAGCAGTGCTGTACAAAAATTGTCACCATTCACATCGATCCCAATTCCCAATGCGGCTCACAAACTAATTTCCCTATTTCAGGCACACACTAGTGTGAATTTCATAGGAATCCAATTAACTCCTTTGTTTGACTTTGGATTGTGGGAGGAAACTGGAGAAAACCCATGCAAACACAGGGAGAACATACAAAAATTAATGCCGATGTTGTCCTTGGCCAAATTCACACTTGAGTTGTACCACTTATTGCAACTCATCTCCATTAAAGTGAAGGGGGCTGTGCTGCACTACAACACACAACCTGCATGTCATCAGAATGGTCTCTAAATCTCTAAACTAAGCTATGTTTAAAGGAGTCTCTAAGCTAAGCTATGTTTAAAGAGGTTGTCCCACTTGTTTTGCTGCAAGATGCAGAGAGCTCTGTATGTTGAGCAATGGCCCGAGTTGGTACTTCAATAGGACTCAGCTTGCACTACCAACCCCGGCCACTGTGCAAAGTACAGAGCTATCTGTGTCCTGCAGCAAAACAACTAGAACTGGGAGAACTCCTTTAACCATAACTCAGCTTAATATATAGGTCACTTCTGGTGACCTATATTTCTTGCCAAAAATGGAATCCCATCAGTTTTCCAAAACTGGACAACCTTTCACAAAACATGCTCTTGTCCTGGCTCTTTGTCTGGTATTGAATGCATCTGAGCTGTAATATTAGAAACAGCTCATAGAAGGAAGGGATGTTGTATCTGGTTGTGCTACAATATTAGGTATTTGTTGACGATTTTAATCATAAAAGTGAAAAACCCATCTAAAGTAAGACCAGCAGTAGTAGCAGATTTAGTAGATACAGACATGAGAAAAACTAAGTACACCCTCTTTGAATTCTATGTTTTTTTTCATATCAAGACAAAATAAAAAGAACCTCTGTTTCTTAGAAGCTTTTAAAATGAAAGTACAGAGCTATCTGTGCAAAGTACAGAGCTATCTGTGTCCTGCAGCAAAACAACTAGAACTGGGAGAACTCCTTTAACCATAACTCAGCTTAATATATAGGTCACTTCTGGTGACCTATATTTCTTGCCAAAAATGGAATCCCATCAGTTTTCCAAAACTGGACAACCTTTCACAAAACATGCTCTTGTCCTGGCTCTTTGTCTGGTATTGAATGCATCTGAGCTGTAATATTAGAAACAGCTCATAGAAGGAAGGGATGTTGTATCTGGTTGTGCTACAATATTAGGTATTTGTTGACGATTTTAATCATAAAAGTGAAAAACCCATCTAAAGTAAGACCAGCAGTAGTAGCAGATTTAGTAGATACAGACATGAGAAAAACTAAGTACACCCTCTTTGAATTCTATGTTTTTTTTCATATCAAGACAAAATAAAAAGAACCTCTGTTTCTTAGAAGCTTTTAAAATGAAGTAAATGCAATCTAAAATGAACTCCAACATATGGCAGATTACATTGTGTCATTGTTTATTGCTGATATATTTTCTCCTTGGCATTGTGTGAACACACCTGAATGCTCCAGACCAGCAAACTGCCAAAATCTCTGCTTTTATGGAGATGGTCGCACTTGATGATGATCAATTAACCAAGGGAATCCGATTAGCAGAACCTGGATGCTACTTACCATCATAATTCCTAAGCAGTAAGGGTTCATTTAGACGGGACATATGTCGGGCAAATGATTCCCAACACTCATTCCTGTGTGTCCTCGCTCCTGCACGGGAGCTAGTATTGCTGGCTCGCTCACAGAGCGTCCAGCAGGGGGATGGGGAGGCTGCAGGAGATTTCTCTCCTCCCGCTCCTCCGCCTCTCTCTATTGACTTAACATAGCGGCCTTTCAGTACTGAACGGCCACTATTTACACTCAGTGATGAGCAATCAGCCCATTGTCCATGCAGCATAAACGATGGACGATGAGCTGATCGCTTATCATTCAGTACTGAACGGCTGCTGTTATGTCAACAGAGAGGGGGGGGGTGAGCGCGAGGAGAGAACTCTCCTCCAGCCTCCCCGCTGAGAGCCAATGATACTAGCTCCTGTATGGGAGCTGGTATGTGCGGGGACAAATGTCGGCATTATTTGCCTGACATTCGTCCTGTCTATAAGGCCCTTTAGGGTGCACTTCATTTTTCACACACTACTTCTGCGTTTTGGCCGTCTTTTGATAAATAAATAATGACACAGTGTAATTTGTCATGCGTTGTTGTTCACCTGAAGGTGTATTTACCTAATTTTCTAAGCACCAGATTTTTTTCATTGTGTCCTGAAAAGTTAAACTATAGAATTAAAAAAAAAGGTGTACTTAGTTTTCCCATGACTATATGTACTTGTATATTCACAATGCTGATGTATGATATGTTTGAAGGGAGGGCATGGTTAAATATCTACTAGTCTTGACCTCATACTAATAAACATATTCTTCATCCTTACTCACAGGTCTTCTGGGTAGGCCCTATGTCTGGCGCAATCTTTGGGTCTTTGATCTACAATTACTTACTGGTCCCATCTATAAAGAGTCCTTTGTCTAGGTTGTCAGTCCTACAAGGAATCTATGACCCAGAACATGAACGAGAGCGAGAGGAACACCGCAAACAATCTGTGGAACTGAGTTCTTTTCACAAGAGCTTGGATAAAGTGTAAGGCCACGAAGGAAGAAAGTGGCATTTTAACTAATAGAATGGACAAAGTACTAAAGTGAACCTGTCATCTACCAGTAGTGTATGCCACCATTTAGTGGTCTGCGTAAATATGCGTGACAATGAAGTCCCTTAGACTACTAGCAATAATATTATTTTTATTACTATTTCCCACTAACAATATTCAGATGTACAGTTTAGTAGCTATGTAACCGATCCATGATATTCCTACTGTTTTGCTACTACTTACACTAAAGGAATAGTAATGCCAATGTGAAGAAGTGCGGAAAATGTGACATATATGTAAATTACGGTTGACTATTTTCAATGTATAATGTATAAATAATGCAGAAATGTAGAATTTTTAATATGGGATTTTTACTATTGAACTGATGTTTTGTTAACTTTATAGCAAGTTATGAGGAAGCATTCTGCTCAACAACTTGATTAGACTCCACACATGAAGGTAGATATAGGATTTAGAAAAAAAATAAGTTAGTCGGTTTTAATTTACTTTAATTTATCAGCATTTTAACATCCACAGTATGGCCACAAGAACTAGACCTCCTATGGGTTCACTCAAATTACCACAGAATATGATAATCCACGTTTGGTTCAATAGACTCTAGAGGATTCTGGTGTTGTGACCTTAATATCAGCTGACATCAGCTTAAAATTGGCCATACTCATTAGATCAACGTCAGCCCAGTCTGACAATGTTGGCAGGACTGGGCAACCATCTAATGTGTATGGGGACCTCCCAATTCTCACCTGAGGGCGGAAGTCAGGGGAGAAAAGAATTAAGCAGTTGGATTTCAGCACACCCCATACTTTTATGATCCTGAAGATTAGCCTCCGCCAGATGTGACTGGCAGCGGTTCTCCTCATGTAGAACAGATGCACACTTGGCCAAGCTGAGTATGCATGTTCATGTGGGAATTGTAGGTAGCTGTAGGCTGAAGGACACCTATTTGAAGTGTATGGCCTGCTTAACCCATGAGCGTGTTTTGTGAAGGGTTTTGTACATATACAGATAGATGCAAGTAGATTAAGTAGTAGTAACCAGTTCATTGTTGATCCTTCGGTCATAGCTACATTGTAAGCGACAGCTACATTCTTTTGCTCTTATTTTAACTCTCCGATGCTAAAGAAAACATTAAAGGGTCAGTCCCACCTTGGCAAGTTATTCCTTATACTGTGGATAGGGGATATTATGCTGATTAGTAGGAGCCCAACTGAAGCAGAGAAATCGTGCCATGTATGTCCAGATGTTGGTAGTTGCGCATGCACATCTCCGCACCATTCATTTCAATGGGACTGCTGGAGATAGCCTTGTTCAAGCATTCGGTAATCACCGGCAGTTCCATTGAAGTGAATGGAACCACTGGTGATTACTGGGCTCTTGAACTGGGCTGTCTTCGGCAATTCCCATTGAAAGGAATGGTGCTATGGTGTGCATGCGCAGCCACTACTGTCAAGCTTCATGGACGTGCCGAAGGTGATTCCTATGTATCGGTGTGGGTCCTAGCAGGGGAACCCCCACCAATTAGCAAGTTATCCTTCATGATGTAGATAAGGGATTACTTGCTGAGATAAAAGTACACTTTAATGACTCTTTGAGGGTAGATCCTGCCAAAAGAAAGGTAACCGAAGTACAAGGATGAAATTGGAATATTATCATCCTCATTATTATCAGTTTTCCATAAGTGCTACTTCAACCATGTGGTATAGCATAACAGCCATCAATCCTGTGGTCTCACTTCTAACACAATCCCTATTTTGAATGATATTCACTTAATGTAATGATGAATCCCTCCCCAGACATTATATGTCTATATATAATAGGTCTCCTCCATCTTCAGATGTTCTCCATGTATCTCTGGCAAGCATGCGCTTATTTATCACGTCTTCCCTGGCTTCCCGGTATTCTTCTATTGCATGATGAATGTATAAAAGCCTTGTAAGAATAACACTGAACAATAAAATGTTCTAATTTTACTACTTAATTCTGCATGCTGTCTCATTTTTCCTTCATTTTTATCCGTCACCTTGGTAAGATTACTGCACCTGAGACATCTGATTAATGACTGATCTGACACGTCGAGAACATTATTTTCACATTTGCTTTATTTAGAGCACTTACTTGTCAATCACACAAACTATGTAAAATGATATCCTAATGTTTCAGCAAAGATAAAATAATGCTAAGTATAGCTCAAACATAAAGGGATTTTACTAATGTTGTAGAAATGTTCTCCCGACATTTATAATCGTGTCTATTATCTACTATTATATGTTTAACTCTTTGAGATGTACCAACTAAGGCTCTGTTCACACTTTCGATTATTATATTTGGTGTATGTGCTGGGAAAGCTCCTGGTACAAAGGTATCCCCATTTACCAGACGGATGCTAAAAAAGTGGACTTTTGGACTCGATTGGGATATCATGCATTGATATACCATTTTTTAACAGAATAGGAAAGTGTATTTGGTATATTTTCCAACCACTTGCCACCCAAGCCAATTTTGGCTTATGTGATTAAGCCCAATTTTTTAAATCTGACGTGTTTTACTTAATGGGGTAATAACTTTGAAATGCTATTACTCATGGTGCCTTCACACAAGCGTATGCACAATTGCACACACTTCAGCGAAACGTATCTGCGCACTGAGGGCTTATTCACACGTTCGTATATCGGATGGATTTTCATGCCCAGCCAATATACGGTGTCCCTTTTTACAGGGGGAGGAGGCGGGACGGGAGCAGTGTACTGAGCAGTCCACTGTTTGCAATGGGAGGGGCGGGACTGGGCGGAGCTAAGTTCTGCCCCACCGAATTACAAATAGTGCCGAGGGGCGGGAGCTCAGTGCACTGCTCCCGGGCCAGCCTGCCTCCTTCCCCTGCAGAAAAGTCCTGAACAAGGCTTTTTTGCGTGTATATCAGCGTATTTTACTGTACTTTTTCTGCTCGTAAAGCATGTTTATTTGCGTCTTGAACATAAAGATGCACCAATTGATATGGCTAATTCATTCAATGAGTTCCAGATGTGTTCTTTTTCTAGTGGAATTACGCAGTGTTTCACGTATCTCCTTGTATATCGCTTTTGCTTCTGCCCCCCAATCGACTTCCATGGGGACCTGTGGTGCACAAATACATATTTTTTTATACAAAAATAGAACATGCACTATATTTTTTTGCGTGCCCGAAATGCACGCACAAAAAAAAGGAAAATGTCTATAAATCCATTGAGATCAATGGGTTCTATTCTCTGCATATTGCGCGCTCAAATTTTATGCGTGCAAATACATCCATGTGAAGCCGGCCTTATTCAAGTGATTCTCACATTGTTTTTATGACGCATTTGTCTTTATATCCATGGTAAATTTTGGCCAGAATGTTTTGCGTTTATTTAGAAGAAAATCCCAAATTTTGAGAAAATGTGGAAATATTAGCATTTTTCAAAATTTGACATTTTTTGTTTGTAATACAGATAGTCATACCACACAAGCGTAGCTATGGAAAGCGCAGCACCAGCGCCCACGAGTAGAGAATCATAGCAATTCTCCGCTCGCAGGATTTAAATCGCGGCACGCTGTGATTCCCGCGATTCTCCAAGGTGAGCCTATCTGTTAGATAGGCTCAGGGAGGAGACCTGTCAGCTCTCCCCCCTCATCCCCCGCGGCGGACTTGGCCGTGGACAGGGGGCCCAAAGCACAGTGGAGGTGAAATTTAAACACTTCTGGTTTGTTTTTGCGGATTTTCAATTTTCAACTAGTTTTTTTTGTAACACAGCCGGAGTTATTAGAGAAACAAATCTCACTATTTATTACCCCGAATCTACAGTTTTTAGAAAAATCCCACATGTGGCCCTAGTGTGCAACTTGACTCAAACACAGACCTCAGAAATGAAGAAGCACCTAGTGGATTTCAGAGTCTGGGCCATTTTCCAGGCACCATTTCAGGTATGTTTACACGGTCGAATTTGACACTAATTTTTTTCTTTTGCGTGGATTCCACCTCCAAAACCGCAGCAGAAATCCGTGGCTAATGCACATGATTCTGCCGCTGATTTTCACGCGTGTTCAGCCCTGTCAATGAGCAAAACCTGAGTGCAGAATTTCTGACACAATTCTGGATCGGCACAGAATTGTTGGAAATTCTGCACACAGATTTTGGCCATTGACAGGGCTAAATGCCGCGAATTTAAATGTGGAATCCATTCGGGAAAAACCATGTCGGATTGCACCATGTGACCATGCCCTGTGACATTCCCTATCTCCATCTCTCTGGGAGATAGTGTACACTATTATAACATTTTTATCTACTACTAAACGTTACTGTGTTTGCTGTTGTCACTGCCATCACATGCCCAGGATCACACTGATGAGTCTCTGCGACCTTAGGTCTCTTGGAACAGCTGGAACGCAGGGCTGCATGCGGGGAAGCTGGCAGATGAGCTGCCTGACTTCGGAGATGGAAGACAGCAATGCTTTGTCAGTGTGATGGCTGTGACCCTGCTGATGTCTCCATCAAAGCCCTATGATCTGAGCTGTCATCACACTCTCAGATCACAGAGTTTCTGCATAGTGGGGGTTGCTCTAGGGGTTTCTTTGCAGGGATGTTTAAAATGTCCCTGCAGAGATAGATAAGGATTGCCTGGACAGTTATAGTCAACGGGCAGCCCTGATGCGGTTAACACAGTGGTCAATGGGCGAACAATTCAAAGTGTTGCTATATAGTGGCATACTGTACATCAGAGCCTGAAAGAAAGTTCATAACGAAGCTTAAAGGGGTTGTCCCGCGAAACAAAGTGGGGTTATACACTTCTGTATGGCCATATTAATGCACTTTGTATTGTACATCGTGCATTAATTATGAGCCATACAGAAGTTATTCACTTACCTGTTCCGTTGCTGGCGTCCCCGTCTCCATGGTGCCGTCTAATCTTCAGCGTCTAATCGCCCGATTAGACGCGCTTGCGCAGTCCGGTCTTCTCCTTTGCTGAATGGGGCTGCTCGTGCCGGAGAGCGGCTCCTCGTAGCTCCGCCCCGTCACGTGTGCCGATTCCAGCCAATCAGGAGGCTGGAATCGGCAATGGACCGCACAGAAGCCCTGCGGTCCACCGAGGGTGAAGATCCCGGCGGCCATCTTCACAAGGTAAGTATGAAGACGCCGGACCGCGGGGATTCGGGTAAGTACTATCTGTTTTGGTTTTTTTTATCCCTGCATCGGGTTTGTCTCGCGCCGAACGGGGGGGCTATTGAAAAAAAAAAAAAACGTTTCGGCGCGGGACAACCCCTTTAAGGGTTTATTTACACATGTTGGGGCTTTTTGTCAGATTTTTCCTAAATGTTGTCAAGAAAATGTCCCGATTTAGTCCACCGGCACATTAGTGTGTTATGGCCATGAGCTGTCTGTGTTAATCCACAGACAGCACATGGCCCCATGATAGCCTATGAAGCTATATACATTTTTTCACACAGACTCATGGTCCACATGAAAAACTCATTCATATCCTATTTCTGTCTGTTTGACATGCGAGAAATAGACATGCCAATACAGGTCAGTGTGCAGAGTCCATGTATATTGGACAGCACACGTCAAGTTTCTGCGTGTTGTCTGATGCACTTGAGTTTCTTGGGTGCAACTAGCATTACGGCTCGAATACACCTAGTCTAGGGACAATCTTGGTAAAAAAAATGTTATTACCTTGATATGTAAATAAAGCCTAACTAGCATTGGCCCGATGGCCATCTTTCACCAGTAGAGAGGTGTAGCTTTAGGGTATACAGAGGTAGCCATTAGAGATGAGCGAACACCAAAATGCTCGGGTGCTCGTTACTCGGCATGAAATTTTCGCGATGCTCGAGGGTTCGTTTCGAGTAACGAACCCCATTGAAGTCAATGGGCGACCGGAGCATTTTTGTATTTCGCCGATGCTCGCTAAGGTTTTCATGTGTGAAAATCTGGGCAATTCAAGAAAGTGATGGGAATGACACAGCAACGGATAGGGCAGGCGAGGGGCTACATGTTGGGCTGCATCTCAAGTTCACAGGTCCCACTATTAAGCCACAATAGCGGCAAGAGTGGCCCCCCCCCCCCCCGCACTGTCAGCGTAAAGATCGTTCTCCTCTGCCATAGCTGTAACAGCTGTGGCAGAGAAGAACGATGTTAGCCCATTGGGCCCCCCCCCCCCCCGCACTGTCAGCATAAAGATCGTTCTCCTCTGGCACAGCTGTAACAGCTGTAGCAGAGAAGAACGATGTTAGCCCATTGAATTCAATGGAACCAGCAATACAGCAGGTTCCACTGAATGCAATGGGCTGCCGGCGATCGCAGGATGAATGGTCGGGAAGGGGTTAAATATATAACCCCTTCCCTGCAATTCATCCAGAAATGTGATACACTAAAAATATATACCGGCGTATAAGGCGACGGGGCGTATAAGACGACCCCCCAACTGTCACCTTATACGCCGGCAATACAGTGGAGCAAAGAATAAAAAGCATTACTTACTTCTTCAGACGATCTGCGCCGCTCCTGCAGACTGTCACTCCTTCCTGGTCCACGGACTAAAGCTTTCTCTATGAAAGGCTTGAAATCCCCGCCTCCAGAAACACAGCCAATCACAGCAATTCAATGACATCACTGTCATTGGCTGTGATTGGCTGAAGGCACGTGTGTTTCTGGAGGCGTGGATTTAAAGCCTTTCGTAGAGAAAGCAATGCTCTGCCGGGAACCAGGAGGGAGCGACAGCCTGCAGGAGCACCGCAGAACACCAGGAAGGAGTGACAGTCTACAGGAGCGGCGCAGATCGTCTGAAGAAGTGAGTAATGCTTTTTATTCTTTGCTCCACTGTATTGCCGGCGTATAAGGTGACAGTTGGGGGGTCGTCTTATACGCCCCGTCGCCTTATACGCCGGTATATATTTTTAGTGTATCACATTTCTGGATGAATTGCAGGGAAGGGGTTATATATTTAACCCCTTCCCGACCATTCATCCTGCGATCGCCGGCAGCCCATTGCATTCAGTGGAACCTGCTGTATTGCTGGTTCCATTGAATTCAATGGGCAAACATCGTTCTCCTCTGTCACAGCTGTGGCAGAGAAGAATGATTTGTCTTCTATATGTTCTCAATGGGGTCGGCGCTGCTGCCGCCGGCCCCACTGAGCGCATATAGAGACGATTTATGGCCTTTAGAAGGACCGTTGGGGTTCTTGAAGCCTACAATACACCTAACACTCTCCCTATAGCAGCTCCAACACGATACCACTTTCCCTGAACTAATGTCAGAATACATCCGTAGCGAGCCGCGGGAAGGGCAGATTTCAATACTCGGGTGACACCTGATCCCCCCAGCCACTCACAGCAGGGGGGTGGTATAGGGCTTAAACGTTGCAGGGGGAAGTTGTAATGCCTTCCCTGTCTTTCAATTGGCCAGAAAAGCGCACTAACGTCTCACAGAGGAAAGTGAAAGTAACCCGAACACCGCGTGGTACTCGTTACGAGTAACGAGCATCCCGAACACCCTAATATTCGCACGAATATCAAGCTCGGACGAGTACATTCGCTCATCTCTAGTAGCCATTGTACCTGGGCTCAGCTGCCTGGAAGGCCCTCTTTGACATAAGATACCAGTATTTAATTACACATGGTAGGTGAGAGTCCTGTTAGCGACTATGTATTGAGGCCCAGGAGCTGCAAGTTACACCTCAGCAAGTGTATGGCTAGCTTTAAAGCCAGGGATACTGTCTGCTGTCATATTGTGTCTCTATGGCTATATAGAGTGGGGTACTAAGCCAAATTCCATCACAAAGAGTAGAGGTTCCTTTCCGAATAAGAGAGCCCTCATTTGTACCTAACCAATCTAATAAGTTTCAAAAGAGAGGAATACATTATATCTGGCTGACTTCTCCGACTTTATGAACATTATAATATTTTTCATTATGAAGACATTCTGTAAAGGGACTAGATCCTATGAAATATGCAAAAAGTGATAATACATTAGAACTATTCTTATTAAAGCGAATTCTCACTCACCGGTTGTCAGTGAAGACCAATTTTATATGGTTTGGGAATATTCAATAAACACATACTATGTGATGCCTGGATGGTCACACAGTTTTGGTCATTTGGATCTTCAACTACTTTCTCAACATGAGGTTAAAAAAAATCTGCTCTGCAAACATCCAGGCTACAGATTTTGGATGAATGTCATCTACATACCTGTTTTTTACAAGAAGCTTAATCTTGTAGTAGCTATAAGCATCTGCTATAAATTTTAATATACATGGAATGACCACTTTATCAGACACCCATCTAGCAGCATGTTGGACCTCTTTTGGCCTTCAGAACCTCAGCAGTTCATCATGGTGTCCATCCGCAGGTATTAGAGACCCCAGGGTGTGCTTAGAAAACATCCCCACACAATTACTCAACCTCTACCAGCCGGAACTGTTCACACCCGACAGGAAGAGCTCATTCATCCATGCTGTTTGCAATTCTACCCCCCCCCCCCCCCCCCCCCCAATCAGCAGGGTGCAACAGCAATCTGAGTTCTTCTGGCCAGGTGATGTTTTTCCACTGCTCAGTGATCCAATATTTGTACTCTTTTACCCATTGGAGTCTCACCTTCCTGTTTCTCATAGCCAGCAATGGAATCGATTATCTGCTGTTATAGCCCTTCTGTGCTAAGGAACAACATGTTGTGTGTTTACACGTTAGTTGGTGCAGTGGCATTGTATTCTGATGTGGTTTGCTTGACTATACACCAATTGTTCATCAGGATGATTTTTGACGTCCTCCTCTGACCCCTTTCATTGACAAGGTGTTTCCGTGCACCGGGTCTTGTTTCGCTGGACATTTTTCCTCAATCACACCATTTTCGGTATACTCTTGACACTGTTGTATGAGAAAACCCCACAAGATTGGCACATTTTGAATTCCTGGCCTCAGCTAGTCTAGCACCGCTGACATGCCTCTTTTGAAGTTGCTCATATCTCTTGATTTTTTTTCTCATTCTAATGTGAATTCACACTGAAACTGATGCACCGAAAAATTATCACTTGATTTTATACTGCATGTGTCTTAAGCCCCATTTACACGGAACGAATGTCAGGCAAACGATGCCTGACACTCGTCCCCGCACATACTAGCTCCCGTGCTCCTGCACGAGAGCTTGTATCGCTGGCTCACAGTGGGGCGGCAGGAGCAGATTTCAATTCTTGCTCCCCCCCTTCGCCCCTCTCCATTCAGTTAACATAGTGGCTGTTCAATACTAAACGGCTGCTATTTACACTGCACTGTCATAATTATGCAGCATAATCGATGAGCGATGAGTTTAACTATGACAGTCCAGTGTTAATAGCAGCCGTTCAGTATTGAACGGCAACTATGTTAACTGAATGGAGAGGGCCGGGGAGGAGCGAGAACTGAAATCTGCTCGTGCCGCCCCGCTGTGAACCAGCGATACAAGCTCCCGTGCAGAATCACAGGAGCGTGTATGTGCGGGAACGAGTGACGGGCATCGTTTGCTTGACATTCATCCCGTCTAAACGGCGCTTAAGTTTCAAACAGGGAAGCTCTCTAGTAATGTGCCCAAACAATGTAGGTCTTAAACCTCAAGCATATGGCAGAGTCCAAGAAGTCTGTATGGAGAAATGCAGAATTCCTGTGGCTCCATACTACAGACCTGTAGGCGCTCTGTGAGCCGCCATACGATGCTCCGTACAGCGGACATAGCGTTTCCTCTCTAGCAGCGATGCTTTTAGTGAAGAATGGCTGAGTAATACAAAATCCAATGGAGAATGCCATCACTTTGTATTCACTCCATCTGAAACTACAGGTATAGAGAGTAGAGAAGGGTCACATAGAAGTCTCTGCATACCGTATAGAGTATAGAGCCCTAATACGCTTTGTGTCCAATATTTGTATCACACACATCAGTAACAATGATATTTTTGCAACATTCTATGTTCCATATAATAGAATCCGGATCATTCATGTGCAAAGTGCATTTGCTGTGGTGTTCAGGACTTGTTTCTAATACAATAATGGATACTTGAGAATCAGGCAATGGCAGGGTTTTATGATTTGTGCTATTTCTAAACAGAATTCTGGGAAATTAGAAGTCAATGAATGAATGCTATTGTCAGAAAATGGTTTGCAGTTCCTTTCTTATGATCTATGTGGAGAGGTGAGGAGGGTCAGACATTTCTTTTAGTTTAGTCATTTGTTCCAGCCTGACAATTAACTTTTGTCAGCTCCATGGTCACACAGTTATTAAGTACCTTATACAAGAAATGAGATATTGGATTGTTGCGCGAGAGGTTTTAAGAAAATAAACGGTAATTAATATTCTTGGACTATATAATATGGCTGGCTAACCTTGGCATACCATATTTAATTAAAATCACATTCATGTAACCTTTGCATTTATCAATCAAATATTAATCAGGGCTGTGTGAAGGTATGGATCCAGAATTGGGACTGATGCTGAAAGAGTTAAAGGGAAACGGTCAATGGTTATAAGTACCATAAACTAAGTTACTGGTGCTCATAGGGCAGGTTCCCAGGAGTGAAGGGAGGGATTTTTTATACTTACCTGACAGCTGATGCCCGCACTGTCCACCCAGAAAGTCTGGGTCACATAGTGGAAGACACAATTCCACTTTCACTTTTTAGTAGATAGCGCTCATTGCAACCTTTTTTTGTTTACATTATATACAGTACCCCCCTTTTTGGCAGGTTGTAAAATGAAAGCTGTGCTGTGATTGGTTGTTATGGGCTATACTATGGGGATTCACATTTGGCTTTTTTTAGGAGCAGCAGTTACAGGAAAAACCTCCCCCTGTAATGACAATAGTCACTGGCAGAGCTGATCAGGGTCTGCTAGGACCCCACAGCTCTGCTCTAACAGGGGATCCTGGCGGTCACGTGATCGCTGGGTCACATAGTAAAAGACACAATTCCACTTTCACTTCTTAGTAGATAGCGCTCATTGCAACCTTTTTTTAATTTACATTATACACAGCGCCCCCCTTGTTTGGGGCTGTAAAATGAAAGCTGTGCTGTGATTGGTTGTTATGGGCTATACTGAAAAAAAAAGAGTTCAACTGAATCAGCTTATTTTACTGGTGGAGGGATACCTGCGAGTTACGCGGCTTAGTTCTTTATCTTACACAGACTACAGTAGACTCTAAAATCAACCACTGTAAATCCCCCACCTTTATCTAGCAATCGTGTAGGGAAAGCTTCTGATCATCACCTGACAAATAGCAAATGTTGTACTGTATAAGAAAAATGCTGAATGAAGCATGGGAGTACCGTTACCACCTATATGATTATAAGCCATTAGCCATTTGTCTTTATGCTTTTATCATGATTCCTATGAGGTTGTCATAGTAAGGACATGGCCGGTACGCCACCTTTGTATTTTCACATGCATATATTCTTAGAAAACATTTATATCTGTTTATGGGGAGTTTTAGGCGGTTCCACATATTGTGAACCTCTGGGGGACATTCACATTGGCTTTTTTTTATTACACACTGTAGCTGGGGCATCCAAAAGAGCCATAGTTACAGGGAGAACATCCCCCTGCAGTGACAATAGTCACTTGCAGAGCTAATCAGGGTCTGCTGGGACCCTACAGCTCTGCTGACAGGTGATGCCGGCGGTCATGTGACCTCCGACTTGCGTAGTGGAAGAAAGCTTCCACTTTCACTTCTTAGTAGATAGCGCTCATTGAGCGCTGTGTACTAGAGAAAGGAAAAGGCAGAAACGGTTAAAAAACACTTCACACTTCACCCCTGCTTGATTGCATTTAGAACGCTGACTTTCTTTTGCTGTTTCTAAACTTATATATATATATATATATATATACACACACATACATATATACACGTGGATTTAATTCCAAAGCACAATAGATAGACATGCTGCAGAATTAGAATCTGTATAAAAGATTCAAATTTTATTTAGACGATTGTTAAAATATACACATAGGGGCACAACACATAAAACAAAAATAAAGGACGTGGTATAAACCATCCAACCACACCATTAACAGTCGCTAAAGGTAAGTGTCCAATCACGCGATTGTATATGTAGGCGTTATAGCATATGATCACCTGAAGACCACAAAATTTCTTGTCCCACTTATTGCCAATATTGGCAGAAAGTGGGAACTCGATCGTGTATTAGCACGCCGGATACGTAAGATTGAAATATCTCCGGTTGCTAATTGGTCTCTTACTACTTCTTGATGTTGTGTGACCCACACACCATAAGTAGGTTCTATTTTAGTGACTCATGTACAAGTTTCTTCCCAATTATGGCTGAGGGGAGTTAGTAGTACTAATCCGATTCTTTATAAGATAGAGAGTCGGAATTGGTCTTTGCTATGAGAAACGTCTCAAGAAGATTCTAAAGATGTCAAAAAATATCAAGAAATCCTCAATGAGAGAGCCTCCCAAAGACGTGATGAAACTTCCCCTCTATTGGTAAGGGTCGTTTTGGATACTAGACCCAAAGAATTCAAATTCCCATTTTCTGCTCTATTTCTCATTGGTTTGCTGCTCAACGCGTTTCACCACTTTAATTTGCGTGGATCATCAGGAGCATTATAAATTGAGATTAAGTAGTATAGACAATATCGTGAGGTCTAGATAGACCGATTGGTAAAGAAACGAGTGTCCTGATGTTTAGAGGAACAGCTATCTCAGCAGATATGTTGAGGGTTAAGCGGAACCTAGAGTGAAATTCTTAATCCCCAGATTTCTCACATTAGCGTGGACTCAAAATGTGAGACTGCCAAGGGTATCGCATTCAAATGTCAAAAAATGACGTTGAGTGCAGATAATATCATGGGGTTTTAAGACGGAAACTGGTAAGTGTATACTCAGATCTCTTACACTAACATGGGTTCGATATAAGGCTACAATAGCATCCCATTGAAGTGAATAGAGTAACACTGAGTAACAAGTCTCCGTTTTAAGGTTGGACAACCAGCTCGTCAGCGTCCCATTCAATGTTCATAATGGGGCGTTGTGCCGATGTCTCAGAGGTATTTGTCCTCGTACCTCTGCAGGGCACTTTCTCCAAAAGGAGATAGGTGCAAACACTCAGCTCCTAAGTGGTATTCCCCCGATTAAAGTCTGCTTCTCCTACTTCAATCATAAGAATGAACTAGTAGATTTCTAGCCCAGTAGTGTAGGAGCTATCTAAAGATGCCCGCCCAAATTTCTTTTCCCAAGGTGTCAAAATTGACAGAAGAGAAGGTTGGATACAAGATAAAAATAACAAAGCTGGTGTCCGTAGCCCAGATGGTAGGCTAGGGAATGAGCCTACCATCTGGGCTACGGACACCAGTTTTGTTATTTTTATCTTGTATCCAACCTTCTCTTCTGTCAATTTTGACACCTTGGGAAAAGAAATTTGGGCGGGCATCTTTAGATAGCTCCTACTGTCAGGGTAATAAAATTCTAAGTACAGCACCAATCAGGCCCACCCCACTTGCCCCGCTGCCGGCGGTAAGAAGAGACACCACACACACGGAGGTCTGGTATAGTTTCTCAAACGGGACATGGCTCTCTGCCGTGATTTATTACAGATTACATGAGATCTTATACCCTTTGTCCCATCACCAGCAAGGGGTGATGGGCTCATAACCATATATGGGAAGTCCGGATTTCCGGCCTGAGACAGTGAAAACAGTCGTTATCTTTCTACGGCGCCTCTGGCTTATGTACAGAAAATCACGTATTCAATTAACTCCAGTGCAAAGAATCACCCACTCAATTCTAAGAAAACGGCCAAGCATGCATTCTCCATATATGGGAAGTCCGGATTTCCGGCCTGGGACAGTGAAAGTTATGTACATTTGAACATCTTGATATTGCGCTTCTGGGAAAACAGCCAAGTACGTGTCCTTCATCCGATTCTTCTTTGCTGTGTTTAAAGATACATTTTGTTCAAGATACATTTTGTCTTCGCCTGGCAAGGCCTCTTGGCATATCTGATGTAAGGCGACATATAAGTTTTTTCTCATTTGGAATTGAATAGAACTTGCATATAGGTATAAAAGCATAAAAAACATATGGCAATATATATATATACCCTCACAAACCCCCCTAAAAAACTTAATATGGAGATCAAGCATCAGACCTTGCACCCTTCCTCGGTCGTCTCTCCCTTGCGTCAGGGTTTCTCCACTGCCCGTAAGTCCCTACTCCTAAAAGGGAGGGATCCCTACCTCACCTCAGAAGGAGGCCATGGATTCCCTGGGCTTATTTACGGGCATCCATACTCTCTATCTGTACGAGTTAACACCCCGCAGGGTGTGCCCTCGCCGGAACCTAAGGTCTTCTGCACTGTCCCTAGGCAAATGGGAAGTCCACTGACAGTACATCTTATGAGACCGGGACAGGCGCAGTACTAGTGCATTTCTCCATTCTTCTGGTAACGTACGTGGTTGGCATTATCGGAACTGGCTCTTCATCTTTTTTTTCAAACAAGGGAAATGTTGGTGTCAAATTATCCAGTCCCTTACTCATACTCTTTTTGATCAAAGGGATAATACACGTACAGGAAATTACATACCCCACCTCTTTCTGCTAAAACCATATCCAGGCCACTCTATTTTGGAACGCCATGGATGCAGTGGGCCCTAACTGGTCAGCTAACCCTTGCAAAAGCATCCCTGGTGTAGTTTACAAACCTCTGCTGATTGTAATAGATATAATTCATCCAATCTACATTATTATTAACAGTGACAATAGCAAATAAGGACTCAAAACCTGCTTTAACCTGATCTCTAGAATTAAATTCATCTGGCACCCCCCTTGGCACTCCTATTGCATCTATGTGTACATGTGGATAAAAGTTACCACCTGGAGTGTCAATGTCTCTCTTAGCACGATGCGGTGTTAGATTCTCACCCTCAGTGTACTCTTATTGATTGTATTAAATTGTTCTGAAACAGGGGGCTAGTGTACAGTAGTCAAAAGTGTGTGTTAGGGGAATTGTACCACATTATAGCATGTAAAGGATATGCAGGATCATTAGTTTTTTCAGTGCGAAGTGTGGATCCAAATGGGCTTTCCTTCGAGCTTGACTGCAGTTGGGGTGGTGAGCAACATCTGGTAAGGACATTCAAACCGGGTTTCTCTCTCAAACTTTTTCACATAGACCCTGTCACCTGGTTTCAGATAGTGACACTCATCTGTAGGACCTGGGAGAAAAGCAGAGACTGCAGAATGCATTACTAACAATTCCTTAGAGAGACCTATGACAAAATTAACAAGAAAATCATTCCCCAAACTCAGCTACTGTGGCATGTACCCTCCGGAGAAAAAGAAAAACCAATGGAAGACACTCAATTCAAGATTTACCCGTTTCCTCTATTGCCTTTTGTATCTACTTTCCCACTACTCCGCGGATGGTAGGGTGTGTGAAAAGCCTGGAATATACCCAAAACAGACATTATGTGTTGCATTATTATACCTGTGAAGTGTGTACCTTTGTTTGACTCAATCACTTCCGGTGCCCTATATCTGCGGATTACCTCATTCATGAGCTTCTGTGCGGTTACCTGCTTATTTACTTTGGTAACAGAGTAGGTCTCCAACCTGAAAAACATCAACAACAACAAGCACATTTTCATGCTTCCCAACAAGTGGGAGCTGAGTGTAGCCAATTTGCAATCCCTGAAATGGGTAGAGTGGTCTAGGCAAGTGTTGTGTGGCAAATTTTACTTCTGCCCTGTTGCTTACGGCAAAGATCATGCAAAATTGGACAAAAGATGCAGCAGCTACAGAAAACCCAGGAGCCACCCGTCCTCGTTCAAGCGTTGACATCATTACTGCTTTGAGAGGTGCGTCTTTTCGTGCGTCAGCTGGGCCATCATGGGGCACAGGGACTATGGTAAGCAAGTTCTGTTGACTGTTCACCATACGCTGTCCCTTTTTAGTCCATTTTTCCTTTTCTTCCTTGCTGGCTTGTAACTGTAAAGTCTTTAGCATATCAAAGTCCAAATTTTTATCAAAGTCCAAGTTCATATTAAAGTCCAAGTTCATATCAAAGTCCAAGTTCATATCAAAGTCCACGGTTATTGTTAAATTCTTCTTTTCTTCCACGGCTTAAGGGCCGCTGCTTTTGCTGTGTGGTCTGTGATGGCGTTGTCTCTTGTTTCTCTGGTGTAGGAATTGGTGTGAGCTTTCCACCTTGTCAGGTAGAAGTAGGGCCTCCATGAGACTCTGCACCACTGCATCATTCTTAATTGGCTGTCCTGCTGAGGTAAAAAACTGTCTGGCCTTCCATGTTGGGCCGTAATCATGAGCTATGCCAAATGCATACCGGGAGTCAGTGTAAATGTTTGCCGTCTTACCTTCTTCCACTCTACACGCCTCAGTGAGGGCTTTCAGTTCCGCTTCTTGTACTGCGACATGCGGAGGCATTCTGCTTTTAGGAAATCTTAAATGTCTGCTTTTAGGACATGTGTAACCACTGCATATCCAGTGTGGAGTCGTCAATCACCCTGGGTACCATCTTTAAAAAACAACTCAAAATATGCATTATTAACAAGGGCTTTCAGTAACTTTTTAAAACTTAAATTTTCTTGTTGCATCAATGCTAGACAATCAGGCTGATATTTTATTTCAAAAAGATCAGAATCTTGTTGCAAAAAATTAAAAAATTTAAAAATGGCTTGCAAAAAATTTAAAAATGGCTGACTTGCAATACCTAGATCACCTATGCCTTCTCCTCCCCCCCTTTAAACCAGGGTACTCAATTGGAAGAATAGTAGCCGGGTTTAAAGTAGTACAACATTGTAAAAAGATTTGATGGATGCAGATAAGGCCTGTAAGATGTTAGCACCAATCACAGACATGAGTTACATCGGGGCAGAATAATCTACAAACATCTATTCATATTTGAAATGTGATATTCCTTTAAGTGAATTCATTATTAGTCTGATCCTGCCTGCAATATCTTATCAAATCTGAGACAGGAGAAAAAACAAAACAAAAACTTTTACTAGCTGCTCAAGCTCCTCACCCCCTCCCTCGTCGAGAGGAGGGATGAAACATTACGTACTATTACATCATCTAGCTCCACCCCTTCGATATTGGCTCCGTGCGTCTTTCTTCTCAGCTCATTTTCAGCTGTACAGTCTACACGTCCACATCTCAACCAAGCAAAGTCCCATGCATGGGGTGGACTTTTATCCCCAGTCATTACCTGCATCACACATTCCACACAGCCTGAACACGGGTCACTAACTCTCATCCATCCATGCGCTCAAGTCTGCTCCGTCACCCCCCATTGAAGGTGTACCAGTACATGCAGATACACAGACAAAAAAAGTTTGGCAAACATACATACATCAGTTGAAAAACATTGAGGTGAGTGCTTTTAATCTTATAAAGTACATAATTCTATTGAGATGAGATTGTGAATGAGCGCTATTTATGACAAATTATGTGAAAAAAGTTTGCTGAGTGACTGAGACATTCTATCTTTCTTATTTACTGAAACTATTATATGCTGTATTAAACGCTAAAGTATTTTAGAATCTGTGGGTATTTTTCAACCCCCCTTATCTTTCTTTCTCTGTACTTCTCTGTATTTGACCCTGAACAAAAAGTGAAGTCTGAAAGCCCCCACCTTTTCAAAACAAACTGTTATCTCTCTACGAATATGAAACACAGACTGAATTGTTTTAGCTTAAACTATTGCCTGCATTTGAACTCATAATTAACACATATGCTGGGACCTTGCAACATTCATTTTCAACCCCTGTATAAGTAAGAATATACCTTAGAATGCTAGGTTTCCTGCCTACTAAGACAGTATAATTAATTAAATTCATTTCAAGCCTTCATTCCTTTACAGCAAGCAGAGATATTATCCAGGGTTATTATTGCATTTTCTCTCGCTTTGTTATCTCTTGACCTTGAAGACTAAACACAAGCTCGCAGCTACATGTCAACAAAACTCTTCTCCCCTAAAAGCAAGCTCAGTTAACTATTTGCACATACAGTATATACATATATACACACATATATATCCACCTGGTATGGATTATACATATTATACACCTTTTACTCTCTCTTTGCCAACAAATCACATGCATTGTAACTTTCTTCTCGACTTTGCCTGCTCCCCTTATTTCTCTCCCCTACCTAACTGCCAATATAACCTTCAATAGACACTCTCCTGACGCCCTCTTGATCACTTACTGTACTTTTCAACATTTCACTTACGGATACTTTCTTAAACAAATAATGTGTACATACTTAACTTTCTCTGACTGTCTCTCTGCTTCTAGCAAACCTTGGTCTTTCAAGGCGCCTCTTGGTCCTAAAGACCTCCCTCCCAGACACCATTTTTGTAATCTACCGTGCGGGTCGGTGTCACACATTTTCATAAGTTTTGTTACATTTTGTTACATTTTACAAATTCATCCACAGCCCTTGAGGGGCTCTGTCTTCTTTAATAAGATCTTACGCATATTAGAACAACAACAACAATAATAATAATAACACGCTCCATAGAATGCATCCCTCTTAATTTTCAAATTGTCAGCCCCTTATATACCGGCAAAACAACCGAGGGTCCCTTCTCCTTATGGAACCAGCCCCATAAAAATGCATCTCTCTGAAATCAAATCGTTAGCCCCATATATAAGGCAAAACAACCGAGAGTCCCTTTTCTTATGAAACCTGTGTCACAAAATGCATCCCTCTCAGCATGCATCCTTCTTAATTTTCAAATTATTAGTCCCTTATATACTGGAAAAACAACCGAGGGTCCCTTCTCTTGTGAGACTAAATACAACAAACAACCTTCACTATCGTTAAAACACCATGGACTTCAAAGTACAAATAAACTACAGACTAGTTTCTGGGTGACCTATTGGTGCGCATATCACGGTCAGTGGTCCATGACGGCAAACCCGGAGCCCACACGAGTTACCGTGTAGAACTCTTAACCCAACCCGTCCGGTCACAAACCACAGATAGTCAGTCCCGCTGCAAGACTCACAGTGTAAAACACAACATAAATATATGCTGGCTTTACCTGGAGTTCTGTGAGTTGATCAGGCTCGGTTTGCAGCAGGACGGCTTCCCCGTGGCGTGGATCCGGGTGAATTGCGCTGTAAGCTCCTGGTTTTACCGCCCCACGTTCGAGCGCCATTTGTCAGGGTAATAAAATTCTAAGTACAACACCAATCAGGCCCACCCCACTTGCCCCGCTGCCGGCGGTAAGAAGAGACACCACACACACGGAGGTCTGGTATAGTTTCTCACACGGGACATGGCTCTCTGCCGTGCTTTATTACAGATTACATGAGATCTTATACCCTTTGTCCCATCACCAGCAAGGGGTGATGGGCTCATAACCATATATGAGAAGTCCGGATTTCCGGCCTGAGACAGTGAAAACAGTCGTTATCTTGCTACGGCGCCTCTGGCTTATGTACAGAAAATCACGTATTCAATTAACTCCAGTGCAAAGAATCACCCACTCAATTCTAAGAAAATGGACAAGCATGCATTCTCCATATATGGGAAGTCCGGATTTCCGGCCTGGGACAGTGAAAGTTATGTACATTTGAACATCTTGATATTGCGCTTCTGGGAAAACAGCCAAGTACGTGTCCTTCGTCCGATTCTTCTTTGCTGTGTTTAAAGATACATTTTGTTCAAGATACATTTTGTCTTCGCCTGGCAAGGCCTCTTGGCATATCTGATGTAAGGCGACATATAAGTTTTTTCTCATTTGGAATTGAATAGAACTTGCATATAGGTAAAAAAGCATAAAAAACATATGGCAATATATATATATATACCCTCACACTACACTACTGGGCTAGAAATCTACTAGTTCATTCTTATGATTGAAGTAGGAGAAGCAGACTTTAATCGGGGGAATACCACTTAGGAGCTGAGTGTTTGCACCTATCTCCTTTTGGAGAAAGTGCCCTGCAGAGGTACGAGGACAAATAACTCTGAGACATCGGCACAACGCCCCATTATGAACATTGAATGGGACACTGACGAGCCGGTTGTCCAACCTTAAAACGGAGACTTGTTACTCAGTGTTACTCTATTCACTTCAATGGGATGCTATTGTAGCCTTATATCGAACCCATGTTAGTGTAAGAGATCTGAGTATACACTTACCAGTTTCCGTCTTAAAACCCCATGATATTATCTGCACTCAACGTCATTTTTGACATTTGAATGCGATACCCTTGGCAGTCTCACATTTTGAGTCCACGCTAATGTGAGAAATCTGGGGATTAAGAATTTCACTCTAGGTTCCGCTTAACCCTCGACATATCTGCTGAGATAGCTGTTCCTCTAAACATCAGGACACTCGTTTCTTTACCAATCGGTCTATCTAGACCTCACGATATTGTCTATACTACTTAATCTCAATTTATAATGCTCCTGATGATCCACGCAAATTAAAGTGGTGAAACGCGTTGAGCAGCAAACCAATGAGAAATAGAGCAGAAAATGGGAATTTGAATTCTTTGGGTCTAGTATCCAAAACGACCCTTACCAATAGAGGGGAAGTTTCATCACGTCTTTGGGAGGCTCTCTCATTGAGGATTTCTTGATATTTTTTGACATCTTTAGAATCTTCTTGAGACGTTTCTCATAGCAAAGACCAATTCCGACTCTCTATCTTATAAAGAATCGGATTAGTACTACTAACTCCCCTCAGCCATAATTGGGAAGAAACTTGTACATGAGTCGCTAAAATAGAACCTACTTATGGTGTGTGGGTCACACAACATCAAGAAGTAGTAAGAGACCAATTAGCAACCGGAGATATTTCAATCTTACGTATCCGGCGTGCTAATACACGATCGAGTTCCCACTTTCTGCCAATATTGGCAATAATTGGGACAAGAAATTTTGTGGTCTTCAGGTGATCATATGCTATAACGCCTACATATACAATCGCGTGATTGGACACTTACCTTTAGCGACTGTTAATGGTGTGGTTGGATGGTTTATACCACGTCCTTTATTTTTGTTTTATGTGTTGTGCCCCTATGTGTATATTTTAACAATCGTCTAAATAAAATTTGAATCTTTTATTCTAAGTCACCACTGTGATAGGGCTTGTTCTAGTTAAATTTGGAGACTTCTACTCTGCCTCCTCTGTGAAAAAGAATTAGAATCTGCCATGTTTTTAAAAAATGCTGAGGATTCGTTGCGGAAATTTTCCACACCATATGAGATTTTTAAAATCCCCTTCCTATGGCTTCTCCTATAAATGATTCCAGCAGCAGATGTTCTGCAGCTTCCAGCCTGTGTGAAAGCAGCCAAAAAGTGGATCCAAGGTGAAGCATCACTTCAAGTCAAGCTGTACCAGAATTCAGTAGAAATGACTTCTCTTCCCCACCTCCTACCTATGTTAACACGTGTGCTCTAACAATGGCGCTAATGAACAGTACGGCGATAATAAGAAGAAGTAATTAGAAAGTATCACACGAGATTACAATGGTGTGCTAATCAGCCATTATTGGGGAAGAGGTACAGTGCAGTATCTGATTACTCCTAAGTACCTCGCTCCGCCATGTTTCCCCTCCGTGCCAAGGAAAAAGAAATGATATCATAAAAGAAAACAAGCCCATGTTCATATCACAGTGTGGCGTGTGACAGAGCGAGTGACAAGGGGCTGAGTACCGTAGTTAACTTGTTAGTTTGTTGTTGACAAGATGAATTCTGATTTATGTTAAGAGCCAGCAAGCAATTTCAGAAGCTGCTGGTGATCAGCTTGCAAGAAAGAAAATGTAAATTGTCTCTTTCCTGACTTTGAGTATCAATTAGAGAAACCCTGCAGTGTAAAGTCAGAAAAAACGCAGGACTATGAAGAACACGAGGCTGTAACATAGAAATAACTGGAGAGTCGGCAGAGACAAAGGAAAAGCAAGTGACAAACAACAGCCAGTACAACAATTACCAGCGGTATCCGAGTCCAGCAGACACCTACACACAATGGAGGCGCTACTATGTATCAATCCACCAGAAGTGTCCCATTATTCAAAGTCAACCTGTCAACAAAATAGGCTTCCTTTTCATAGGGGCATATATACCATGTTCTATCAAGAGTGGACTAGTGGGCACAACTGTACCCTCTAATTGTTGATCAAAGGGTTAATTAGAGGAAGAAATGAGGATTGTGGTCGTTTCTGTAATTTTTTTCATTTGAGACTTTTTGGGTTATTGCAGAGTTCTTTTTTAAGGCTAGTTACACACGGCAAACATGATATCGGGCCGAGAAACTCGAGCTGATACTGCGCCCGGTAACCTGTAAAAATTCCGATCCTCTCTTGTGAGTTTCGCGTGTGATAGAGGATCGGAAGTGTTTCCCATTGATTTCAATGGGAAACCTCACATGCACATTCAAGGCATGCAATGTATTTTAAGGTCCCGTTGAAATCAATGGGCGATGAGTTCAAAGAAATACAAAAAGATAGAGCATCGCTTGTGTATATGACTCCATTCAAAAAAATGGGGTTCATATTTGCGCAAATTTCTGCCTCTCGCAACGCACAAAACTAGTGTGAGTTTCTTGGTCGTGTAAAAGCAGCATAAAAAGGAGCTGTGATGTCCTGGGATCAGCGAGGTTGACTGCACACCTTAGCCCCCGCGGGCTCTATCACAGTTTCCCCCTATTCCATCGTACTGAGTCCATTTAGATTCGGCCTTCTACACTTCGAATCTGTCAAATCCGATGTCACCCAATGACAGCGAGCGGCGCAGACTACCTCCTAGACAATATTCAAAGCGCCAGGAGAGATATGTAAAGGGACTTGGTACAGGAGGGGGGGATGCATGGAGTAGATTTGATCCGGAGGCTAGAAACGTGTTTAGAAGTAATTGTTCTGACAACGGAGGCCGCCCTCCCACATGCGCTAGACAAAACGCCGCGATTTTACTTTCGTTTTTGCCCAACAGCAGATTTTAGTGCACCCCATCGTGATGAGGTGCGCTAAACGCCGAAAAATAGAGCAGACAGTGCTTAAAAAAATGGCGGCACTGGAAAGCGCCACGATCGAGCGCATGTCTGCGAGGCACCATTGAAATCAGGAAAACCGTTATACCACAGTTACTGTGTTCAAAACGCCGTGGTAACAACGGATGTGTGAGAAAGCGGCCGGAGGGTTTGTTACAAGTGTACTCCGTTTAAGCTTAACCTTTAGATTGAAAAGGCCAAAAGCCCATAACCGTATGAAAATGTGTTGCATCTGCAAATATACTGCCATTTTTTCCATCCATGTGCAGTTCTGAATGCCGTCCAAATTCGGTCCGTGAGACGTTTTTTTTTATTTTAGCACATCATCCATTTTTCACAGCTGCAAAAAAAATCGACTGAAACAGACCCAATAGTTTTTCTCTGCATTTTTCAGCAATGAATTTGTGCATCTCCATTGCTGTGGAGAGCGTCAGCCGCAAAATGGGTCAGAATAGTGTGATTTGCAACGGTCCGCGTGCTGTCCAGATCTAGCCAGTTGTAGACTGAAAATACAACTATGTGGCGGCTTTGTCCGAACACTGCCAGAAGTATTGCAGTGTATTGTAGAAGCTAGCAAATGATTTATCACAAGTTCAATTCCCCTAAGGGACCTTTTACACGGAACAGATTAGGCCGCATGGCGCACCGCTAGCCGCAGTAAATTCTTCACCATAATCCGCGAGCTGTGGATTTTGATGCAGAATTGAACGTGACTCATGTACACGGAGCGCAAGGATTGTTCCTGCGGATATCTACAGTGGATTCACTGTGAGTCGTTGCTAAAAGGATCTTTTATTGCTTGCAGGAGATCGCGGATTGCATTTTTTTCCCGCATGGATGCACTGCGGATCATCAGCGCAGAAAAAAATCCCCACCCCCACCTCCCAGCCTTTTCCCCACCCCCTAATTGATTTTAACCTTCAAATCTGCAAATGTATTTGTGATGCACTGCAGATCCTAAGCTCCCATAGAGATGAATGGAGCCAGATCTGCGTGTGATCCACGATAAAATGGAGCATGCTGCGATTTATTATCCGTGCGTGGCATCCGCAAATCATTTAGGCCCATGTCCACTTGCACACATGGATTCCACTGCTGAATCCCTTGCGTGCCCGTGAACTTGGGGAGAAAAAAAGGGTTTCTTACCTCTCCAGCTCCAGCGAGGATCTCGTCTGTGCTGGCCGGATCTTCTTTCTTTTAGCATGGCTGATGCGTCCAGACCTGCTGGACGCATGTGCAGCGCATTTTATTTATTTATTTTTGAATGTCCTGCTTTCCCGCAGATCTGCGGCACAGCCACAATGACAGCTGTGGCTGTGCCGTGGATAGGAGGGCTTCCATTGACCGTGCCACGGAGTCTGCTACCAAAATTGAGCATACTGCGATTTTCTCCCAAATGCAGGAAGAAAACGGCATCCGCATGCATTTAAATTGTTTGCGGATACTAATGCATCTCTATGGGCGGCTGTGATTTGCAGATCTGCCGCGCGGGTTCCACAAATCAAATCCACAGGTGTTAAATGAAGTGCGGACGCCCCATGCTTCTCTATGGGTGGCTTGAACTGCGGATCACCCGCGCCGATTTTGTTTTCTTCTTTTGCATATGGTAGGGGCCGCCGACCCCAAACCTCTTTGTTTATTTCTAAACCAAGCTTATAAACACATTTCCAGGTCAGCTGACCTCTTCCTCAGCATTTGCTGGGAATTACATCATGATCGGGGTGCTGACTAGAGATGAGTGAGCGCGCTCGGATAAGTCAGTTACTCGAGTGAGCCTCGCTCCTCTCGAGTAACTGCATTCTTGTCCGAGCGTGCTCGGAGGCCGCGGGGGCCGCGGGGGGGGGGGGGGGGGGGCAGAGAGAAAAAGATCTCTCTCACTCTCTCCCCCGCTATCCCAATAAAAATTGATCAAAAAGTTGTTTGTACCCAAAGATGATGGCAATAACAACTACAGCTCGCCACGCAAAAAACACTACAGTTAGGGGTAATGCCCACGGCCGTGTCGGACTCAGTCATCAGAATATCGCAGCGGAGACCGTCACGGCGCCCCCACCCCCACCCCAAAGACCCCATACTTACCTCCCGAATCCACTGTGCGCGCCCCGCCTAACACACATGCGCAGTACAGCGCATGATGCGGTTCTGTATTCACGCCATCCTTCAGCTGTGCTCATAGCAGAAGTATAGCGTGACGGCCAGCTTAGTCAATGGAAGCCGGACGCACTTATTACCGCGGTAAATAGGACATGCCGTGGTTTATTTCACGCTACGGAATTCCGCAGTGTGAACATTAAGCTATTAGGTCCAACAGAACCTAATAGCTGCGGGACAACGCGGCAGAAATCTGGCCGTGGGCATTCGCCCTTATGGAGGTCAGGATCTGACAAGCTCTGCCCCGCTGATTCTCAGGCCGGCGTCACACGAGTGTACACGTATGTGCGCACATAAGTGTCGCGTTTTTATGGAATGAATGTTGCATTTTTTGTGTGTGCATCTGCGTATTTTACCGTACTTTTTGCACATGCAAAAAAATGCGAACCGACGCTCCTGCCATATTTAGTCTGATGCGTAGGAGCAGATTGCGCACTCATGCCTCCCCATTCACACCTATGGAGGCTATTAGTGCACTAATGTGCCACTGAGTGTAAGTGTGTGTGATGAGGCTGCAGGAACACGTGCAGGGCTCCCCATACTGCAGCCGGGAGTGGGAAGTACTAGAGGGAAGGCAGGAAGTGACTGCACCGACCTCCCACCATGCTGCAGGCTCTGTCCCTCTCCCTGCTCCTCAGCCTGGTGATCCAGTGGATCCTGTGGGCGGTAGCGGCTCTGCTCCACACTGAGAAGTTCTATGACCTGGCAGGTAAGCACTTACTGTGTACGAGCTATCCCCCCACCCCCTCCTGCCAGTACTGCCAGGTTCCCCTCAGCTCCCGGCACGCCAAGGTTCCTTATGTAATACATGTAAACAGTAATGGCGCGCGTCACATGCGTAACCTAGCAACAGTGCAGCGCCCGTAACAAGTACAGTGCGCATGCGCAGTGGCCGCCCGCGCTCTGTGTTTGAGGCTCGGTATTTCCAGGAGGCAGTTCGTGAGGCGTTGTCAATAGCAACCACTTACATTGCCGCTCACATTTTGGACTTTAGGCCTCACCCAGGCGTGTTATAGAACCTATTGATTTTGGTGCTTCATTCACATTTGCCAGTTTTTCACACAATGTTTGGTCGCTTGAAAAAAAAACGAAGTATGGCCATGTTTGCGTGTGTATTATGCCCCGAAACAGGCCATAGAAGTGAATAGGCCAGCGCAAATACGCAAGAAACACAGTATATATTGCATGCCTGCACATCAAAACCATGGCCCTCCTACTTATTTTTTTGCGCACATAGATACGCTGTGTTTTCACGCACATAACAAAATACAGAAGGGCTAAAATGCGCCGGTCTTGGGATATTTTTCAGTCCGTTAATATGTGAATGAGCCCTTAGGCTTTGTGCGCACATTTGGCATTTGATGCGCATTTTGCTTCAGGTCTGCCGCCAACAAAATTCGCAGCAAACCAGCAACATGCGAACGCAGCCTAAGCGTTTATTCACACAAGCGTCTTTACGCGGCTATTTTGTCGCGCTAAAACATTGGCCAAATAATCGCTGCCATGGGAAGCATTGGATTCAAGTGCATTCGTTCACACGGGCAATTTTACGGCGTGTCAATAAATTGCAGCATCAAAAACGTAGCCGATTTTTTTCACCTTGCCCTATCTTTTTCACGAAAAAAGCTGGAGGCTCCCATAGGAGTGTAAAAAGGGAGGGGGAGGGAGCTTATCCGCGTCCGGCGATCGGGAAAGAAGACGGCTGCCTCTAAGCATTAGAAATCATTGTGAAGATTTCTTCTGACTGACGGAATTCCCCGCTGCAGCGTATTTTTAACGCCATACATGAATCGCGGCTATTCTTTGATGCAATTTTCAGCTAGCGTAAAATCACCACCTAGTTGGTTGCTATGGACAACCACTTGTCTTTTACTGTAGTTTGAACCTCTTGAGGACGCAGTTTGTTTGTTCTCATTTCTTGTTTTTCCTCCCCGCTTTCCAAAAAATCGTAACTTTTTTTTCCCGTCTGTGGCTATCGAGGGGCGTGTTTTCTCGTCTCAAGGTGTATTTTTAGTTTTATTATTTAATGTACAATTTAATGTACTGAAAAACTGTAAGAAAATTTCTAAGTGGAGTGAAAAGAAAAAAAAAACGTAATTGTGCGAATTTTGGATGGAGGTATTGTTTTAGAACAGTGTGTGAAGGCTCGTTTCTTGTAGTTATTGATATTTTAAGGGTAAGGGCTAATGCCCACGGCCGGATTTCCGCCACGTTTCACCGCAGCTATTAGGTTCGATTGAAGCTAATAGCTCAATATTCATGCTGCAGAATTCCAATGTGAAATTCCGCAGCGTGAAATAACCCGCGTCCTATTTTTTCCTCGGGAATACGCGTGGTCGTCTTCCATTGTAGTCAATGTAAGCCGCCCGTCATGCTATACTTCCGCTGTAGCACCCTGGAAATATAGCGTGAATCCGCCCACCGCCGTCAGCGTCAGATGACACTGCCAGCACGTCATGCGGGAGCTGCACAGCAGATCCAGAGGTGAGTATGGGGTCTTTGAAGGGGGGGCTGTGACGGACTCGGCTGAGCTATTCTGCTTTCGGAGCCCGTCATGGCTGTGGGCATGAGCCCTAAATGTGACTTTTTGATTGCTTTTATTTAATTTTTATCTCTGAGATGGGCTGACCACAAAAAAGCACAATTCTGGCGTTGTCTTCTCTCCGATCACAGCTGTTGCAGCACGCTGTAATCTGCCATGTATGGAGCCGATTTAGCTCTCAAGTTCAAACCTAGTGCACATCTGCCGTACATGTAAAGTGGATGTCGCCAAGGGGTTAATCTCCTAGCATGTTTCCATGTAATAAGCTGTAACGTATTAAGGGTGCCTTCACATTGGCGAGAAAACTGCAAGATTTGTGTGTTTCTAAAACAATGGGAGAACTCCACGATCTCCTGCCGCGGCTGTGACAGCCACGGCGGGGGATTTCCATCATCCCTGTAGCGATGCGAAAAACGCCTCTCATCTAAGGGGCTTTCACATGGGGGCAAGTGCGATATCGGGCCGTGACTTACAGCCTGGTAACGCCCTTGCTAGTATGAAGGAGCCCTAAGGCCTCCTTCCCACGGACGGATTTCCGCCGCGTTACCCGCAGCTATTAGGTTCTATTGAACCTAATAACTCAATGCTCACGGTGCGGAATTCCGCACCGTGAAATCTCCCGTCCTCACCCGCGGCATGCTCTATTTGCCGCGGGTGTACACGCGGCTGGCGTCCATTGCAGTCAATGGAAGCCGTCCGCTCACGCTATCTTCTGCTGTAGCACAGCGGAAGATAGCGTGAAATCGCCTCATTGCCCACCGCCGCCGCTTCATATGACGTGGCTGGCCACGTCATGTGACGCTGTGGGCGTGTCTTGTGACGTTGCCGGCGTGTAACATGACGCTGCGTCGCGTCACGCCCGAAGCGTCATGCGGGACCCAGGACGCCGGATCCACTGGTAAGTATGGGGTCTCTGGGGGGCGCCATGACGGGCTTCGCCGCAGAATATTCCGCGGCAAAGCCCATCACGGCCGTGTGCAGCCAGCCTTAAGGTGTAGTCTAGGACTTTAACTACTGATGACCTAGCCTCAGGATAGGTCATTAATAGTTGATTGATGTGGGCCCAGCGCTCGGGTTTCCCACAGATCAACTGATCGTTTAGCTAGCTGTTAGTGCAGCAGGACGAATATCTTCAGTGGTCAGGGGAGGAGTAGTAAGGCCCAATGGCCACAGGTGGTTTTGAATTGTGGATGATCCGCAGTTCAAGCCGCCCATAGGGAAACATGGGCATCTGCAACTGAATTAAAGCATGCAGATTTGATTTGCGGATCTTTGGGTGTGGAAATGAAATCGCAGCATGCTCCATTTCAGTGCGGTTCCCGCATGGACGGGTTCCATTGAAGTCAATAGAAGCCATCCGATCCGCAGGAAAGCAGGAGTTTGGAAAAGAAAACCTCTAGTGCGCATGTGCGCCGGACTGCGCTTCCACACACAGCCGCAGTACAGAAAAGAAGATCTTGACGAGGAAGCAGGGTCGGATCCCGAGCGGCAGGAGCCTGTCGATTAACCACTGATGACCAATCTTGAGAGTAAGGCCGCCAGTCCATGGGCAGTGCGATATACCGCCGCGGGAGCTGCTGCCGTGGAGCACTTTGTTATCGTAATTTTCCGTGTGATTTTTCTGTGATGAACCTATCTTTAATGATAGGTTCATCGCGATTTTTAGACGCAAGCGGTACATGCTGAGGATAGTACATGCTTTCCATAGTTATCCAATGGAAAGCGTTCACTGCGTTACCCACATGTGGATTATCGTTGCGGGTATCGCAGTGAAATACCGCCTGTGGACAGGAGGCCTAGGACATCAGTAGTCAATTGGACAACCCCTTTAATTAAAACTAAGCCCTATCTGCAATAAAAAAAATTCGGCCTCCAGAAAGCACTGCCTCTGATTGGCTGAGCCGCGTCACTCGATAACCAATCAGAGGCAGTGCTTCCTGGAGGCAGGGTTTTTCAAACCCTGGACCAGGAAGAATTGCCTGAAGACAAGTGCTAGTGAGCTGCGGAGAAGTGTGGCACGGCTGTTAGGTGATGTACCTGTTTTGTTTTTTTTTGTCTCTTTTTTTAATTACAGACAGGACTTAGTGGTACGGCTTATATTTCAAGTCCCCCCCCATCCCCGAAAATCCCGGCAAAAAAGCGCTAGTGACTTTGTAGCGCCATATGCGACTAAAGTCTAGTGACTTTGTAGCGCCATATGCGACTTTGTAGCGACACAAAATCGTGATATTGCATAGAACACAGATATCGTGTCGCCCGTGTGGAAGTGGCCTTAAGGCCTTAATTCGCTACTGATTTTTCAAGCCTGAAACTCAACAGTTCGTTTAAATGGCGAGCGTTCAACCACTCACTAAAGTTCCTGTCACTGATGGCAGCAGGCCTGCTGGCTAACTATTTTGTTCCTAGCAGTATGCACACCTAATGGCTTTACTGAGGCCAGCCTCACTTACAACTCTGTGCAATCGAATTTCTAAATGTCCTCTTTAGGTCTTAATCCCACACTCTCTCTGTTCGCCAAAGGGCTCTTTACTTTGAATCCTGAGCATTCTTTCAAGCAGGGAAGCAGCAAAAAGCTGTATGGTGCCTCACTGCAGTCCTTAGGCCACTTGCATGCAGTCGTTTCCCAGCTCTGCAGACTATTGCACTTCAACAATTCAAAAGTCACCTCTGCTTTCCAGCAGCAGCTTCTCTCGTTTCAACTTTCCCTGTGTCACAGCAAAAATTCTTTCTTATATAGCGTTTGTAGTGCCAAGAATCTTTGGAGCTCGTTCTCTGGAGTGGGTGGAGTTGGGATTTCTTCACTCACAGCTCTGACAAGCGATATTAACTTTCTGGCACTTCCTGAATGCCCTGCACCTAAATCTGGTGCACAACTCTCTCTTCTCCTATTCTTCCCCCTGCCTTGTCTGACAAGGGGGTGGAGCTTAGCATGGCACTTTGGGCTGCTTGTCAGAGTGGCTATAAGTTCCTATAGTAAGAGGGGGAGAGTAGGGCATTGCTCCCTCTCTTACACATTTGCAATCAAAGTGTTTTAGTTGGGCTCAATTATAAAACCGCATCAAATTGTACGTTGTGCGATTTTTTTTTTTTTAGCTGCCTCCTAGCTGCACCTCAGCCATCGCGTGTGAACACAATCTAATTGGTGTTTGTAGAAATTCATACGCATGCTGCAGAAACAACCCCATCCAGGTATATTGTTCAGTTTACACATTTCTGCCACGAATTTGCACTGTGTGATAATACTACCAGTCAAAAGTTTTCGAACACCTCAATTTTTCCAATTATTTTATACACCGTTCCAAGTTCAGCAAATAACGTGAAATGGGTAAAAAATAAGTTAAAAGTGTAAAAAACTTATGCAATTTTAACCTGAAACACAATAATAGTCTGAATTTATGATTTTTACCGGAGGGCTTTTTTTCAGGGAACATATCAAGGACAGCTGCTCTGTAGCACAGAAAGCAAATTATGGTTTGAAATTGGATGCAAACTATTCCTACAGGTGCCTCAATTTGTGTACATTATTTGCAAACCCTCTGATTCTGTATAAACAGTGTTGGAACAGACTCCATTATAGCACTCTCTAGGGCAGGATTTGGACAGTTTTTGCTCTTCAGGACAAAGCACATCATAATGGCACGAAAAAAGCGAATAACCAAATAAGAAGACAGTTATAACCCTTACTTACAGTGTAGGTCTGTCCTATGGAGAAATTGCTAAGAAAGCCAAGGTGGCAGTCAGTATAGTTTCCTATATCATCAGAAGGCTCTTGGAAACTGGAGGAAACTCTGACAGGAAGAGGTCTGGCAGACCAAAGGCCACTGATCAGATGACAAGTTTTTGAGAGTCAACCATTTGCGTGATCGTCTCTTTACAGTACAAAAGCTTCAAGCGCAGCTTTAATGCAGTAAAAAATAAGCAAGTTTCCATCTCCACTGTAAAGAGAAGACTTCTATGTGCAGGTCTGACAGGTAGAGTAACAGTAAAAAAGCCACTGCTAAGATTGCAAACTAAAAAAAGACTTGCTTGGGCCAAGCAGCATCTCCGGTGGACTACTGAAGAGTGGAAGATCTTATGGACTGATGAATCAAAATGTGACATCTTTGGTACATCGAGCAAGATTTGGTACGCCATCAAGTAGATGAAAGGATGGCTCCTGAGTGTGTGACACCAACTGTAAAGCTTGGAAGAGGAAACATGATGGTCTAGGGCTCTTTTGCTGAATCCAGAAATGCTGTGAACTTTCATTGCAGAATTCATTCAATGTAATGACTGAATTCCACAGTGAAAACCAACATAATGAGAACACTTGCATAATCAGCTTGGCTGAATGAGGATTTGGCCGACGGGTATCATGTGTAAGGCTAACTTCACACGAGTGAGCACGAATCACGGCCCTTTATTGCGCACCCCGCCATAGGAATTTCCCCGAGCTTTCGAGGCATTTTATGTCAAAACAGCCTGGAATCTGTTTGGGGATGTAGGGATCCTCTGCCACAGTGGAGGATCATGGAGTTTCTCTGTTTTCAATGGGAGACCTCGCATTACATCGTGTGCACCTAGCACGTGGTGCGATGCTGCCACCGGCCACATTGAAAACAATGGGTGCTGCGATGCGAGAATACGTAGAAAGATAGAACATGATGCAATTTATTTCCTGCATTGTGGTGCCATGCAGGAAAAAAAATCGCTCATGTATATGACTCCATTCAAAAGTATGGGCTTCAGCTTTGTGCATCTCATAGTGCACAAACCTTGCACGATTTTCTCGCCCGTGTGAAGGCGGCCTAAGGGTCCTTTTTACATGGCCTGATTCTTAGCACCGATTAGCGAAGTGTGTCGATTGGCTTTTGTTTAAATGTCTTTTACACAGACCAAGAAGTGCTGATATGGGGCTGAATGATCCTCAGACAGGGACCAACGAACATTTTTATGCTTGCTAAAAAGTTACAGGTGGCCAATGAATGTTCGGCACTTATTTGTGGCCTGATCGCTGTCACTTTTTGCACAGCCAGATGATCTGGCGAATGTTCGTGCCCGATAATCAGGCCGTATAATAGGATGTTAAGTGTCCTTTTTACACAAAAAGATAAGATTAGCAAGTCCTTAACATTGCCAAGACTTGAATTTATACATTGCAATAATCATGTGGTTTTCTTGTAATTGCCTTTGCTCATGCATTCACACCTCATTCTTCCTCTTATGCTGTCCATTACAACCGTCAGATGTTTACACAAGCAGATATATTGCCAGCAAACAGTAATTTTTAGGTCACCAAAAAGATGTGATCAACAAAAAATGAGCGTATTATTGTACATTGTTCACTTGCTTTACAAAGGCTATGGAAACCTTTGTGCATGACAATCAATACACACACATCTTACTAAGGCCTCCTGTCCATGGGCGCCGGGGAGCAGGGGAGAGCTGACAGCTCTCAGTGCTAAGCCTATCTGATGGATATACTCACAGCGGAGAATACCGGCAAATCGCAGCATGTTGCAATTTAAATCCTGTGAGCGGAGAATCGCTATGATTCTGCGCTCGTGGGCAGTGGGGCTGCGCTTTTCATAGTAGTCTTTTTTTTCACTGCTTTTCCTGCGGCTATAATCCGGCCGGTGGAAACGCAGTGAAAAATCGGCCATGGACAGGATGACCTAAGTCCCTGCAGAAAAAGGATGCACTTTTCTGTAGGGTTCTTGCATTGAGTGTTCCTTCTCATGCATTTAGAAAGCCTCATACTTGATTTACAGGCTCTCCTACCTTCAGGTTTCCGTCTCAGGGGCCTTCAGAGCAGTGATCAACTGGTCACTTTCATGAGTGTGCACAAGCTCAGCCCCCCCTTTCCTTCATCTCTTTTAGAGGCTGTGTAGCATAACCACGCCCACTCAATACTACACAGCTCTCTCTATCCTCTCTGAATAGCTGCTGTTTTGTTCCCCCTCACTGCTGACAAAAGCAGAAATTTCACCTGGAGTAAATTATAGCCCTCTGTCATGGTAGCTTTCTCTGCTCTGTCCTCTTTATCTCCTCCACTATCCCTGGGCACTGTCATACAGCCCCCTGTAATAGCTTAGAGGAAAGGCATTGCAGGCTAGGGTTGTTTCATGCTCACTTAAAGTAAATATTTGACTTGCCGACAATCAGAAGATAAAACACGCAGAATGTGAAGAAATATTGTACTGTGATTACATTAAAAAGTAAAGTTTTTGATTACATTAAAAAGTAAAGTTGCAAAGTTTTACCTACTTAACACAAGGTATTTACAACGTAGCTTGCATGTATCATATACTGTTGTTTTAGGTCACGTGCAGATTGTTCCTTCAAACCCCTAGGAGCTAAGAATGCGTCAAGCACAATACTGCTGTTGTCTATCATATATCCAACCTCAGAGCCACATACCGCAACTTGTGCACAACAATTTAAGAACTTTTAGACCACCTGAGATCAGGAAGTATTACATAGGTTTTGGATCTGGGCAGTAGCTTCAGGGTAATCTGCAAGGTTACTGTAAGCTTTCCTAGGAATCAGTAGAACAATAAGATGTGTATTTGTTATGGGAGAGCTGTGAGCAGGAGGTATTAGTTCTGTACTACTCGTGCGGAGATGTTCTCCCCTAGAAGCATTACCTCCTGAATACGGCATCTATAAGAGCATGCCGTGAATCTCTGTCTGTCTGATCCTCACGGAGAAAATCCTCAGTTTGAAATCGGAAGCATGAAGAAGTAGAGTAGAGCTGAAAAAGACAGATTTCCATCTAAGGAAATAAAAAAAAAATGTAATAATCACTTATCATTCCACCCACTAATCTACTTATTCAAATTGGACGAATTTGAAACAAGTCTGCGGCTTTTTTATGGTGACTAACAAATTTGATGTCTTGTACTTCAGCTTATTTACTACCATAATTTATTTTTAAAATGTCGTTAATTCCAGGCTGCTGTACACATGAAAAAGAATTTAAGTACATCACATAAGAAAAACAAGTACAATAAACATGACTAAATAAATGTCAGAATGGTTAGGAGGACGCCGACCGCGAGGGTTTACAAGCTGCAAGGGAAGGAGGAAGGAGACAATAGGTGAGAATAAAAGCTGCTCATATGGTACTTTGGTGGCAGCAGGGTTACTGTAGGTGAGTGGTGGCCAAGCTATACCAAACGTGCCAGAGATGGCACGCAGAGCCCTCCCTGCTGGCACACGCGCCAGCCGCTGCTCACCAGGGTAGTGAATACCGGCTGGGGTGCAGCGGTTCCCCTGCCGGTATTTACTCAGGGGTGCTAGCAGCACTGATCCCAAGTGCAATCTGTGACGTCAGTGTGCACCCGGGATCCTCCTCCCATGACCTCTCCTTGGTTCTGCAAGAGCACAGGCGAGGAGGCTACTGTGTGGGGTCACTTTTAGTATTAGAGCCGCTGTGGGGGTCATTATTACTGCTGGAGACTGCTGTGGGGGGGGTCACTATTACTACTGAGGCTGCTGTGGGGGTCGCTATACTGCTGGGGTTGCTGTGGTGGACATTTTCTACTGGGGCTACTGTGGAGGTCACTATTACTATTGGGGCTACTGTGGGGGGGGGGGGTCACTATTAGTATTGGGGACGCTGTGGGGGTCACTGTTACAACTGTGGTCGCTGTGGGTGTCACTGTTACTACTGTGGCTGCTGTGGGGGGTCACTGTTACTGCTAGGGACTGCTGTGGGGGGTCACTGTTACTGCTAGGGACTGCTGTGGGGGGTCACTGTTACTGCTAGGGACTGCTGTGGGGGTCACTGTTACTGCTAGGGACTGCTGTGGGGGTCACTGTTACTGCTAGGGACTGCTGTGGGGGTCACTGTTACTGCTAGGGACTGCTGTGGGGGTCACTGTTACTGCTAGGGACTGCTGTGGGGGTCACTGTTACTGCTAGGGACTGCTGTGGGGGTCACTGTTACTGCTAGGGACTGCTGTGGGGGTCACTGTTACTGCTAGGGACTGCTGTGGGGGTCACTGTTACTGCTAGAGACTGCTGTGGGGGTCACTGTTACTGCTAGGGACTGCTGTGGGGGTCACTGTTACTGCTAGGGACTGCTGTGGGGGGGGGGGGTCACTATTACTACTGAGGCTGCTGTGGGGGTCGCTATTACTGCTGGGGTTGCTGTGGTGGACCTTTTCTACTGGGGCTACTGTGGAGGTCACTATTACTATTGGGGCTACTGTGGGGGGGGGGGGTCACTATTAGTATTGGGGACGCTGTGGGGGTCACTGTTACAACTGTGGTCGCTGTGGGTGTCACTGTTACTACTGTGGCTGCTGTGGGGGGTCACTGTTACTGCTAGGGACTGCTGTGGGGGGTCACTGTTACTGCTAGGGACTGCTGTGGGGGGTCACTGTTACTGCTAGGGACTGCTGTGGGGGGTCACTGTTACTGCTAGGGACTGCTGTGGGGGTCACTGTTACTGCTAGGGACTGCTGTGGGGGTCACTGTTACTGCTAGGGACTGCTGTGGGGGTCACTGTTACTGCTAGGGACTGCTGTGGGGGTCACTGTTACTGCTAGGGACTGCTGTGGGGGTCACTGTTACTGCTAGGGACTGCTGTGGGGGTCACTGTTACTGCTAGGGACTGCTGTGGGGGTGACTGTTACTGCTAGGGACTGCTGTGGGGGTGACTGTTACTGCTAGGGACTGCTGTGGGGGTCACTGTTACTGCTAGGGACTGCTGTGGGGGTCACTGTTACTGCTAGGGACTGCTGTGGGGGTCACTGTTACTGCTAGGGACTGCTGTGGGGGTCACTGTTACTGCTAGGGACTGCTGTGGGGGTCACTGTTACTGCTAGGGACTGCTGTGGGGGTCACTGTTACTGCTAGGGACTGCTGTGGGGGTCACTGTTACTGCTAGGGAATGCTGTGGGGGTCACTGTTACTGCTAGGGACTGCTGTGGGGGTCACTGTTACTGCTAGGGACTGCTGTGGGGGTCACTGTTACTGCTAGGGACTGCTGTGGGGGTCACTGTTACTGCTAGGGACTGCTGTGGGGGTCACTGTTACTGCTAGGGACTGCTGTGGGGGTCACTGTTACTGCTAGGGACTGCTGTGGGGGTCACTGTTACTGCTAGGGACTGCTGTGGGGGTCACTGTTACTGCTAGGGACTGCTGTGGGGGTCACTGTTACTGCTAGGGACTGTTGTGGGGGTCACTGTTACTGCTAGGGACTGTTGTGGGGGTCACTGTTACTACTAGGGACTGCTGTGGGGGTCACTGTTCTGCTAGGGACTGCTGTGGGGGTCACTGTTCTGCTAGGGACTGCTGTGGGGGTCACTGTTCTGCTAGGGACTGCTGTGGGGGTCACTGTTCTGCTAGGGACTGCTGTGGGGGTCACTGTTCTGCTAGGGACTGCTGTGGGGGTCACTGTTCTGCTAGGGACTGCTGTGGGGGTCACTATTCTGCTAGGGACTGCTGTGGGGGTCACTGTTCTGCTAGGGACTGCTGTGGGGGTCACTGTTATGGGGATCACTATTGCTACTGGGGACTGCTGTGGGGATCACTATTGCTACTGGGGACTGATGTGGGGATCACTATTGCTACTGGGGACTGATGTGGGGATTGCTATTGCTACTGGGGACTGATGTGGGGATCGCTATTGCTACTGGGGACTGATGTGGGGGTCACTATTGCTACTGGGGACTGATATGGGGGTCACTATTACTATTGGGGCTACTGTCGGGGACACTATTACTGTACATTTTCCTTGTACAAATGAGAATAGGGCTGATCCTTCTGCACTGCGACAGCCCTTCAGATATTTGTAGACAGCTATTAAGTCTCCTCTCAGCCTTCTTTTTTTAAGCAAAACCTTCCCAGATCCTTTAACCGTTCTTTATAGGACATGATTTGCAGACCGCTCACCATCAGATGAGGTCTGACTAAGGAAGAGTAAAGGGGGACTTACTACCTCAAGTGATCTAGACTCTATGCTTCCTTTAATACATCCCAGAATTGTGTTTGCCTTTTTGACTTACGTTCAGTCTATGATCTATTAGTATACCCAAGTCTTTTGCACATGTGCTGCTGCTTAGCCCAATTCCTCTCATTCTGTATGTGCTTTTTTTCATTTTTCTTGCCCAGATGTAGGACTTTGCAGTTCTCCTTGTTAAATACCATTTTGTTAGTCGCTGCCCACTATGCAAGCTTTTCTAGATCTTTTCGAATACTCTCTCTTCCCTAGTTTTAGCTGTCCCTCCTAGCTTTGTGTCGTCGGCAATTTAATCATTTTCCCATAAATTCTCATCCTATCACCTATCAATATGAGATACTTTGTCTAATGATTTACTAAAGTCAAGATATACTATATCCACCACATTTCCCTGATCAACCCAGTCTATGACTCTGTCATAGAAGGAAATTAGATTTGTCTGGCATGACTTGTTTGTTACAAACCCATGCTGGCTCTGGTTAATTACTCCATTGTTATCCAAGTATTTGCATACATGCTGTTTAATAATTTGTTCACATATCTTTCCCAGTATAGAAGTTAGGCTCACAGGCCTGTAGTTTCCTGGATCCACCTTCTTACCTTTTTTGATAGGGACAACATTTGCCCTTTTCCAGTCTTCTGCGACTTCTTCTGTTCTCCAGGAATTTTCAAAGATTCTGGTGAGTGGTTCAGCAATTACCTCTGCTGCTTCCTTTAGTATCCTAGTATGCAATTGATCTGGAGCTTGAGAATTCATTTAAGTTAGCCAAGTGTTCCCTCACCATCTCTCTGTTTATAGATAGCCTGCATGTTTTTATTATTTGCCCTATTGCACAGGGAAGATCAGCAGATGGGTACTGTTGTATTATGTCTCCCCCAGAATTATGGGTGGAGACCTTAAGTGACAGCTAAGGGCTTGGTAACACCCCAAAGTTTCTGATTGGCTGGGGGAAATTTCCATAGCAGCTTTTGCCGCTGCTGCGGTGATGTGCAGCCGGAGACACAGACATCAAAGCCAGAAGCAGCAGGGCTGGGATTGCGCCAGGCAGGACAATTTCAGTGCTTTCGTGGCTGGAGATGTTAGGGGCACTGCAACCTAAACTCCTCCGCTGTTGCGGCGAAGACACATGATCGGGCGCCGGACACAGTTGCAGCCAGGACAGGAGATCGCGTGACAGCGGAGAGGAGACTCACAGTGGCTCAGCAACCGCAGATGGTAGGGGCACTGAGACCTAAAAAAAACACTGCAGGCGGGAGCAGACATGGGACACCACCAGGGCAAGCAGGGAGAACACAGTCACAGCGTGCAGTTTCCTTGTCTGCTGCAGCACGCACCGCTGTTAGCAGTTCCATTGCAGTGCACCCGGTCACTGTCCCCTGCAGCAAGGTCCTAGCAGTGTGGGGACTCAGGTTTGCCTTGGATGGAGGGTTAGGGTTAGTTCAAGTGTTAGGCTTACATTATTAGCTGATAATGCTTCCATGTGAATGCTGCCCCGCTCCCACATGCAAGCATTTACAGCTAATAATGTATGCCTAACTCTAACCCTCCATCCTCACTCCCCACGCTGCTAGGACCTTGCTCCAGGCAGCCAATCACTAGCTTTTGGGCCTACACTGGGCGTATACAGCCCATCACTAGGTTTCCACCCATGCTTGTGTTGGAGATAAGGTACAACAGTACTCAGCGGATGTTGCATTCGCTTTCTGAGGAAAACAGATATAAAATAGGAATTTAAAAGATTGTCCTTCTCAACCTCATTTTTACCCAATTCACCATATTCATCTTGTAAGTATCCAATAGCATCTTTGACTTTTCTTTTGCTTTTGACATACCCCCAAAATCCTTTTTCTTTGCTTTTGGCCTCTGTTACAAGCCTCAATTCATTATCAGCTTTAGCTTTTCTGACACTTGCCCTACAGTTTCTGCAGACCACCTTACATTCTTCTTTAGATATTCCCCCCTCTTTCTATTTGATAAATATATTTTTCTTTCTTTCTAACGTGTGCAAGTTCTGTATTCATCTATCCTGGTCTCTTTAAATGCTTCCCATTCTTCCTTCTTTTCACAATATTTTCCAACTTTCTGTCCTTAAGAACATCCAGCCATTGGATTCTTCCTACCCTCTTTCTGAGTTCATTAAAATCTGCCTTTCTGAAATCCAACTTTGACGTCTGAGTCTTCTCAGGTCTTCCTCCCCTTGTTATCCAAAATTCAAGGACAGCGTGATCACTGCCTCCTCATCTCACAGCCATCTTTACTTCCTCAACCATTCCCTCCCTGTTGGTAAGAATTAGGTCCAAGATAGCAGATCCCCTTGTTTTCTCTTCTACCTTTTGGAAGATAAAGTTGTCAGCTAGAGTGGATAAGAACTTGTTGGTTAGATTACTTTTACCTGAGAGAGATTCCCAACAAATGTCTGGATAGGTAAAATCTCCCATGATCACTATGTCATGCCTTTTTGAGAGCTTGGCCATCTGATGTAGAAAGAGTTTATCAATATCTTCTGCTTGTCCAGGTGGCCTATAGTGAATGTCTTATGATGTTCTCTCCTTGTCTGATTGTTTGAGGTAGTGAGTTCCTGAGTATGGGGGAAGCATAGGAAAAATCTTAGAGATGATTGTATAAGGAGCAGATAAGAGGAAATCAGAGGAAGTGGTCGTGTGAGGACCAGAGACTGTTTTAGGAGGTATCGGAATATTATGTCAGAGATGTATAGAGGGGACAGGTTATGGACAACCTTATATGTTGTTTTTTATAGCTTGAAAAGAATTCTCTGGCTAATGAATAGTCTGTGAAGGGATTGGTAGAAGGAAGTGACTATCACTGCTGCCAGATAATGGGGGAGCCGAAGATCTCTTCTGGCCGCCCACCTCCATCCACAATAAACAGGAATCCTTCAAAGATTGAGCGACTCCTATTTACTCTGAGCGAGAAGCTACTCCGTAGTCATTCCTTTTCAATGAGCTGAAACGGAACGACTAGCGACTTCTCGTTCAGTGCCCTGTGTACATGGGCTCACAGTCGCCCGTTATCGCTCATTTGAGCGTTTTTTTTGGTAACTATTGGACCATGTAAAGGTACCTTAAAAAGGGGAGAGGTGGATTAACTGGGCAGCGGAGTAGGAGGTTGGATTGGTGGGGTGCAAGAGTGTTAGATGGGAGACCACAGATTAAGATGTTGCAGTAGTCTAGGGGGGAGATGATGAGGGCACGCATTAGAATCTTTGCTGACCTCAGGGTGAGTAAAGAGCAGATTGAAGAAACATTTTTGAGCTGGAGGGGGCAGGAGGTGGTAAGGACTTGGACAAGTGATTTGAATAAGAGAAGCAAGTTATAGCATCTGTAAGTACAATCCACACCATTAAATGATGAACTCCTTTGTACCGTGGTTTGTGGTTCTACAGGTTGAAATGTAACATCTAAAAATGAGAAGCGCATGCAGTTCTGCATACAACAATGAATATTTGTTACAGGGAGGAATATCCAGCAGAGGCGTAAGTAGACGCTCCTGGGTCCCGATGCAAAATCGGTAACAGGGCCCCTTACCAAGCATGTGCTATCTACAATACCGTTGTATTTGAACATTCATGTCATTTACACCCAATCTATGTTTTTACCCTTTCAAGATCAAATATTATTCAGTATTTAATTTTTCATTTTTGTCCCCACCTCCCAAGAGCCATAACTTTATTTTTCCATGTGAGGGCTTGATTTTAGCAGTATATGTTCTATGTACTTAATGGTACCATATAATGTAATGAAAAACTTGTAAAAAGTGGCATCAAATTGAAAAATGCAATTGCACCATTTTTGGGGACCCTTGTTCTTACAATGTGGCAAAAATGACATTAACTTTATTCTGTGGGTCTGTATGATCACAGCGATAGAAAGGTTTTATAGTTGTTTTTTATGCTCACTTGCTTCTGCCACCACATTCTTACCCGACTATGTTTTTATTTTCCAGTCATTGGGCCAGTGTGAGGGATTGCTCTAGTTTCTATTGGTACTATTTGTAGGGACATATGACTTTTTAAACACTTTTTATTCAATTTTTTCATGCAGACAATGTGACCAAAAAAAAGCACAATTCTGGCATTGTATTTATTTATTTTTTTACAGCGTTCCCTGTGAGGGATAAATAATAAGATATTCTAATAGATTGAACTTTTACAGATGCAGCAATACCATTTATGATGGGGCTTAAAACAAACTCCCGGTCCCAGATAAAGCAAGATGGACACTTCTCTGCCTCCCTGTTGTACGCTGTGCAATAGTTTGCATTGGTAGTCTAAGATAGTACATACTGCTCTGATTGGCTAGCACTGCTCATATGGGCAGCACTGACCAATCAGAGCAGTATGTACTGTCTTAGACTACCAATGCATAAAAATGTACAGCGTGCATCAGGTTGCCAGGGAAGCAGTGCGACACAATTTGTTGTAGCTCCCCAGCAGATTTTGCCCCTTCAGTTAAAGTAGTAGGACTTGCTGCGGATCTGCACAAGAATGCGCATCAAATGGTATGGATTTTGGTGCCTATTATTTTTAGCATACCCTGTATTTCAAGTGAAGGAAATGTGTTCATGCTTCACATTACTTTTCTAATTCTAGCCAGCAGATGGCAGTGTGCTGTAGTAACAGGATGCCACTTGGTGGCTCATTACTGTTACAGGTAGCAGAGTTAGCGGGCACCTGCTATAAATGTACTTGGAAGATGCTCCAGTGGTTTTTTTTAATATAAGAGCAACCAGAAACGTCACATATATGTTTTCATTATCAACTTTGCCCACAGAGGAATCAAAGCAGCTAGCGATCCTCACTCAGTACCCTGTCGGGTCCCACGTTTATACGGGGCAACATATTCTGCAAGACTCTGTGGAATATTCCGCCTTGCAGAAAAGTCTGCAGCAAATCTGTATGTCTAATGTGTGGATTTTGATGTGGAATTGGGAATTGCGCTGGCAATTCCATGTCAAAACCTGCATTTTGGTGCAGATTTTAACAGTGGACTATTCTGCAATGTGAAAGTGCTGTTGGTTAATATGCTTCGCATTGTACTCACACTTTAGGTTAAGATGCACCAGACTCATGTATTTGCCTTTGCTGTAAGTACTGCTAGTACAGTGAACAACCAGGACCTCGGCCTTGTTCACATCATGCAGTTTTGCCGTGAATTTAGTTAAAAGTTTAGAACAAAACTTTTATTCTCTGTTTGGGTTTTGGGTAAAAACAAACATATAAACCGGCACTGAAATGATCACCGTGTGCAAACAATGGGTTTTCTACTGGTAATGACTGATGATATATTTCTAGGATGAAGAATCCAAAGTGAGGTCCGCATCTCCAAAAATACTCCTTTTAGGAGTTCCAAAATACAGCATTTCGGCTTCTTATGAACCTTTGTCAAGTACTGACGAGACATTATGCTATTTTCATTCTTCATTTCATATTTCTATGATATACCATCAATACAGGTATAGTTCGTGCGACATCCACTGATCGCAAGAATGCAGAGGAAATGGCATTTATGCATGTCGAAAAATGTCCTTCACTACATGGATTTCCAAAATTGGGGCATGCAGAATTATGGAGGTACCGCCATCGTGCACGGACCTGGATGTTGTTGCAACCTATTTGCAATGCCAATTGTGGATGGTTTCCATTTACCTCAATGGAAGCCGTCTGTGCGGACGCCACACAAAAATAGAACATGCTGCTTTTTTTCCCCCCTGCTTGTGAATATTGCAATTTGTTTTCGTGAGTGTGTAGGAAAAAGCAATTTTGCATAGAATGTTCTGAACAGTATATACTGTAGATCCTCCGTGCGGACGCCAACCGCGGATTCCGCAATTCAAACGAATTTGTGTGCCACCAGCCTTATTCTAATTATTTACAGCAGCCACCCATGAATCTTCAGGTTTCAGCACAATAAGGGTACACACATCCGGACAGATTTTCCATCCATTTTGAATAGTTGTTTGCACATGGCTTTTCTTTTTACTTGAACTGATGTACAAAAAAAAAATTGTAGTGTGTCCCATTATTGTCCGATTTTCGGGTGAGAATAGCATGTCAGGGTGCTGTGTAGCACGTCGGATAGTACACGGACGTAAGGTCCAAGTGCTCTGTGATGCAAGTTCTGCATGAGAATCTTGTGTGCAACGTGTACATCACACGTGCATGCACCCTTAGGAAGTATGGAGGAAGGCTGAATTGTACATATTGGTGATACAACATGCAAATGTGAAAAGGCGGTATGGTCATCACTTATCACAGAAAATGTACGGCTGCCCTATTTCCTAATGTAACGTTTTCAATAGGTAGCGGGACGTTCCTCCTTCTGTCACACCTTAGCCTGCGATGGACAGGAACACACCATTTCCGCCAGCAAGTGCAGACTGGTCTGATCACGGCATGGGGAGTGCGGTAAGTGCACATGTGAGGTATGGGACTTCTCGTTTGTACACTAATGATTTACTGTCTTTCTCGCTTCAGGCTTGGTACATTTTTGTTTCTCCGAATTCTCCGAGATGGCCATGACCGGAGATTCAACAAAGTGCGAGATAATCCAGGAGTGTTTTTCGTGTATTGGACAATGCAAGGTGAGTAGCTGCAAAGAAGATATCACTATGTATGATATGAAAGGATTGGTTTACATGCCTCGCACCACATTCATTATGTGTTTAACCCCTTAATGCTGAAGCCTGTTTGCACCTTAACGAAGAGATTTTTCTGTTTCCTGTCTCCTTCCTAGGGCCATAACTTTTTAATATGTCTGCCGATATTGTAATATGATGGCCTGTCTTTTGGCGGGACAAAATGTATTGTTTAATTTTTATCACGTTTTTTTATAGGGGAATTGAGGGGAAAAAATTCTACCATTTCTTTTTAAGATTTCATTTGCATGTCGTTCAACATGCAGAATAAATAATGAAACGGCATCATTTTATAGGTCAGCGCAATTTCAGCGATACTAAGTTTATGCAGTTTGCTTCGCTATTCTTCTACACTAAAACCCCTTTTTTTTTTTAAGATTTGCTTTTATATCGCCGCATTCCAAGAGCTGTAACATTTTTATTTTTCTATCAATGGAGCTCTACGAGAGGTTTTTTTTTTTTTCTTTTTTGCGGGATGACCTCCAGTCTTCATTTATCCAGTTTTTGGGAACAAATAACATTTTGATCACTTTTTTTATTCCATTTCTTTTTCTAGAGGCAATTGTGACATTGTGTGTGTGTGTGTGTTTTTTTTAATGGTGTTCACTGTGCAGTCAATAGAAAAAAACTGGAGTACGGCGCATGACAGCATGTGTGACATACGTTGTTAGGTGCAGTACAATTGCGCTGTTATACGCAGCAGAATGCTGGGTTACCACCAGCTCCAGAGCTGTAAAACACTACGTGACCACTGCAGCATTTTACGCTTACAGCCATGTGACCCCGGTCTAATTCTGCAGGTCAGTATGATTACGTTGCTAGCAAATTTATATAGCGTTTTTTTTTTGCTTTTTGTTTTTTTGCTGCATTTAAAGACCACTAACATTTTTCTTTTTTGTCAACAGAGCTGTGTGGGTTTTTTATGTGGGGAAAAGTGATACTTTTTAATGGTACCATTTTTTTACATAATAAAGGAGGAAAAGGGGGCTTGGGTGTTTTTATATCTATTTTTTATACATACATTTTTTTCAAACTTTTTTTTTTTTTTAGACTTTTAAACTTTTTTTTATTTTCCCTCCACTAGGAAACTTGAATATAACTATCCTTTATGGTTCTCATAATACAAAGCAGTATAGCAGTGCATTATAAAGCCTAGAAAGCTCAGTGGCTGAGCCGAATAGGCCACCATAACTGGCAGACCCCAAGGGCATATTCAAGGACCCTGCATTCACATCGCAGGGGTCCGATGGGTGACAGAGGGAGCCCACTCCCTCTGTCAGCTTCTTACATGCCATGGTCACATTGACCATGACATGTAAAGAGTTAAACCAGAGGGGATCAACGGTTTCTCCAGTCCCCACTGTGAGAGCAAGTACCAGGCTGTTATCCAACAGGTGAACCTTAGCTCCACCTGGCACAGAAGACCTATGCCAGGCTTCTGATGCAGGGTCATAAAGAAGTACATGGGTGGTTATTAAGGGGTTAATCACTCCGGTGACATAGCAGATAGGTGTGGTCTCACTGGAAAGGGGTGTGGTGTAAGCACAAAACTGCACCAAATTTTAGCATAAACTTAGTCAACAAGTTACCTACAGTCTATGGGGTTTTCCAGGGAAATTGATGGCCTATCTTCAGGACAGGTCATCAGTAGCTGATCCGCTGGCATCCACTACTCGGGACCTTGGCCGATCAGCTCACCGGGCGCCCGCTGTCAGCGCCACAACACACAGGGGTACGGAGCAGAAGCTGCTGCTCTGACCCCTGTGTAGTGGCTGGTGCTCAGAACTGCTGGTGCAGCTCCTACTATTTGCTGTGTCTGCAGTTTCACGCGCCGTCCACTACACACAGATCGCAGCAGCTTCCCCTCCATACCCCTGTGTACTGCAATGCTGACAGTGAGCGCTCAATCAGCTGATAAGTCAGGGTCTCGAGTGGTGGACCCCAGCCAATCAACTATTCATGACCTTTCATGAAGATGGGTTATCAATGGTATTTCCTTTTTAAGACGCACCGCATCGTCCAGCATGAGCCTTTGTGATAAATGTGTTCATATTTAACCTGTCTTGTCTAAGCTTACGCTGTCTATTAGGCCTCATGGCACGCACACTCGGATTCAGCGTTGGAAATCCCGCACAGAATCCGGCCATGACCATGTCAGGTGACCCTGCGTACCTGTGTGTGCAGACAGTAGCGTCCGCGTGGCCCTCTCTTCTTCCCGGTTCTCTGTACTGTGGATGGTCTGCACGGCTGACTGTCGGACATGCGCAGTACAGATTTTTTATTTTTTTCAAACTCCTGAATCTGCAGCCTGTCTGCAATGTCAGTTGTGAACGGGCTGTTTATCGGACTTCAATGGAAGCCGTCCGTGCGGGAACCACAGGATGATGGAGCATGCTGCGATTTTTTTTTTTTTTTTTTTTTTTTTTCCCCCCATCCGCGGAAATCAATTGCAGTTTTTCTGCACAGCATGCTATGGAGGGTTATTGCTGTGGAATCCAGAGGCAGACGCCCGCTCCGGATTCCGCAGGAAAAATCTGCCCATGTGCATTGGGCCTTAGTCAGGAATAATGAATCCACCCCATTGAGTTTCCTTGCCCAATTTTCCACTCTCTCGTATTTAACCATTTCACTTAACTCCCTTTTTCAGAGACTAAAAGGTTGTTTTTGCTTTCGACAATCCTTACTTGTTACAAAGAGCCTTTGACAAAAACTGATCACAAACTTCCCCTGCTGGGAATCAAGCAATTCGCTGTAATTTATGGGAAATCTGTCAGCGAGTGTTCCGTTTCCCTGCAGTGCCGCTGGAAGGCCAAATAAACATCAGTATATAAAAACTTGTCCGTTTTGCGTTGGATGTTTTTTCATCGAAGTGCAGTTCTGTATGTTATCAGTCTGCGGTCCATGCGCCTTTTTTCATTTCTGTATATCATCCTTTTTTTACTGTATATCCTCCTTTTTTTAAAGTCCGCAAACAATCCCCCCCGAGAGAGGCTACAATTCATTTCTCTCTGCATCTCTTAGCAAGGGATCAAGATGGACGACACACAGAAGTCAGTTTAGAGCAGTGCATGCTACTTTTTCTTTTTTTTTGCATGAGATTCGTATGTCTGTGTGAAAAGACTGTTGCATGATTTGGCACATTGAGAACGCATGGACCCATAAGAGTCAGTTGTAAACTCGGAAAGCACATGAATTGAAAATACAGTCATGTGAAATGGCCCTTAGGGAAATTATGTGTTACACGGTGCCAATGCATATCAGTGTGCTGTCAGTGTAGGGGTGCATTCACACGAACGTATATCAGCTCGGTTTTCACGCTGAGCCGATATACGTCGTCCTCGTGTGCAGGGGGGGGGAGGATGGAAGAGCCAGAAAACCGAGCCGATATACGTTCGTGTGAATTCACCCTCAGGCTGCATTCCCACGAACGTATATCAGCTCAGTTTTCACGCCGAGCCGATATACGTCGTCCTCATGTGCAGGGGGGGGAGGATGGAAGAGCCAGGAGCAGAAACTGAGCTCTCGACCCCTCTCTGCCTCCTCTCCGCCCCTCTGCACTATTTGCAATGAAAGGAGCCGGGACGGGGCTAAGTGCCGAGAATTCGCCCCGCACCGTTCCGCCTTTCCCCATTGCAAATAGTGCAGAGGGGCAGAGAGGGGGCGGGAGCTTAGTTCCATCCCCCCCCCCCCCCCCCCCCTGCAGATGAGGACGACGTATATCGGCTCGGCGTGAAAACCGAGCCGATATATGTTTGTGGGAATGCAGCCTAATACAGGGCAAGTCCTTACTCTGGCCAAGACATGAAGATTCTGAACAGAGGACCCCCTGTATTAACTCACAATTACATAATGGGGTGTATAAAAGGAGTTTTCAAAACCAGTGTCCTGTTTGTACGGGGCGCAACTACTGCGCCGCTCATGAATGTCACCAACACGTCAGACCAAGATGTAACTAATGTTCACAATGGACCAATGTAGACATAGATTGAATCAGAAAAACACAGGGAGCACAAAATAAAGCAAATAAGGATAGAACTACGGGGATGAAAATACTATCCCTAACTAACTTTGGTGTGGTAGACCATGCTTAACCCAATGAGGACCAAGCACTGTAAATTTACGGCGCTTGGTCCCGGGCTTAAAGCCTAGTCGTATGTAAAATTATAGCAGGGATTAAAGCCTCCTGCTTCTGCAATCAATTAGAAGCCGGACGGGTTGTCAGCTGTTAGTCACAGCTGATAACCTGGAGGAGGAGGGAGAAGTGAGTTTTAAGCCTTTCTGCCTGGTCCTTTATTTAGTATACATCACTCAATGAGCGCAATGTACTAACAAGTAAAAGTGGAAGTATAACTTCCACTACGCGAGCCAGCAGTCAGTGACCGCAGGAGGTCCTCTGGCACAGCAGAGCTACAGGGTCCCAGAGGTCTTATATGATCTCATGAGGGACATAGATGGTAAAAAACATAATTACATACAGAAGTAAAAAAAATGACAGAATAAAACTACAATACATACATAAGGAATAAAATAACCCAAAGCCGACACCAACCCAAACAGTCCCTTTATGCGCCCTGTAATCTAAAACCATACATATTATGTATCAAAACGTCCGAAACAAAATAAGGAACCCGTTTCCATACTTTATTTTAGTGTAAATATACTAATTTTAAAAAAATAACTATAAATGTTAAAAAAAAAAAATTAGCTTTTAAGCTCTAATAAAACTAAAAAAAACTGAAAAAAAGTTTGTGAAAATAGCCTTATATGTCACAGGATAAAAAACGGAACAAAAATAATTTTGGTAGGGCGGTAAAACTACCACATGGATAAAATCCCTAAAAAGTGTCTGGTCCTTAAGGGGTTAAAAGCAGGATGATCGCTCCACATCAAGAACCTAAGGGGACTAGTCTGTCCCTAGATGGAAGATAGAGAAGATGCTAAGTGCAGATGGAAAGAGCAATGTATGTAAGACGGTATTTGGTAGAAGCGAATAAACCCCACAAGGGACAAATAGCCACAGGTACTTAGCTGACAGGAGTCCGCTGCCTCACCAAACACCTCAGGCAGGACAATAACCAGCGCCCATGTAGAGGCGGACCCAATAATTCACTTCTATTGTGGCTGATTGGTCAGCTAGAGGACACGCCTCCCTGTTGGCCAATCAGTCCATACACCACAGGAGCTGTTGTAGTAAGATTGTGAAGAAGGGCACATTATAAGCTGAGCCTACTGAGGGAGTTTAGGCAGATGATGGTGTCACCCCTGCTTCGCTTCCTGGTTACGGCCGGCACACCGCAACAACCAGACACCTTTTTAATATGAATCTCCATCCTTCTTTCATTAATGGGCCCAGAATATTTGTAGGGTAAGTTTGTCTGCAAGGAAATCCACAAGACACGTCTGCACCAAATCATGTGGATTTTGCTGCAAATTAGTGTGGATTTGCTTCTGTGGATTTTTCTGCAGAATCTGAGAAAAAGGAAAAACAAAAGTCAGTTGTTTGAAAACGTGCAGTTGCAAATCTGCAGGTAAGTATTAATCAGTGTGATTAATTAGTGACATCACAGGGACATAATGAGTTTTATGAAGTGCACACTTAATCAATCCCGTATTGGATATGTCGTCTTCTTCCTCCTCAGGCATATGGATATTTGTAACATTACTTCCCTCTTTAATGTTAAACCTTGAGAAAAGAAACAAGCCTCTGGGCCTGACGGACTACTGTGGCTGGACCTTGTGGCTTGTTGGATTCCTCATAGAAGCAGTTGCAGATCA